>NC_045431.1:200764478-201076144 GCF_902635505.1 Sarcophilus harrisii | reverse complement strand
TCCCTTGAGGCTGACAGGATCAGGTTAAAGGCAGGAGGAGTTTGAGAACTCAAACTTTTAGTACCTTTTTATTACTCCAGGGGACTGGGAGAATTCAGCAATGTTCAATAGCCCAAGGAATTAATTGAAACTCATATCTCTGAAGCTCAGGCCAGTTCTATGGAGATCTGTCCTTGAGGGAGAGAGAGACAACTCACAGGGATTGGGAAATTCTGGAGGCTCTTACCCAACCCTCATAATATTTCATTGATTTTAGGACCTACCCCAAAGAGCTGAAGATTCCCTACGTACGTCTAGAGCGCCTCAAGATCTGTTCAGCAGCCTCGGGCGAGTTGCCTGTGTTTAAACTGCAGAGAGAGCAAGATGGGACCCTCCTGCTGGTCATTGAATGTGGTGCGGAATCGTCTAGCATGTCCATCAAGGTACCTCCAAGCCAGAGTCATACCTATCCAGAGACATTGCCAGCCCATGAATGGATGGAGAGCTCATTATCATTCATTGTGGAGCCTGACATGTCATCATCGAGGTTACATTCCTTTGGACTGAGCATTGCCCTCGGCTTGTAACCTGTAAAAAAAATCTCAATTCTCTGATGAGGGGTGATATATTAGACTCTAGCACCTTAATTAGTCATTCAGCTGGAATTTATTTGTCACCAGGGAGGGGCTCATGAGACTTGAGTTTGGACATTAGGGGAGAGGGGCAAAAAGAAGCCCTCAATGACTCCCTCAGCTGCTCTTACCTCGTGATATCACTTTACTTTGGCTGTCCAGGGCCCAGTCAATTCATGGCATTTTCTAGGTTCTTGCTGCTACTATTTCTCCTAGTTTTCCTTCTACACAGAATTTCTGCAGTAGGAAGACCCTAGGATTTCCTCCTCTCTTCCATTTCTTCTGCTTCTCATTAATAAATCTATCAGCCATTTCATTCAAAAGGGGATTTTCTACCACGTAGTTCCTAAGGGAGAACATGAAGGGGCTTTTTATGTAACAAATTTTTTAAGGCTTAATTCTGTTCTTATGTATGAACAATTCAATCCAAATCAATTTGATGTTCTGCATTCATTCTAAACTCCTCACTTTCACCTTTTGGAATCAGCTTCCTTCAAGACTCAGTTTAGGCCCCACCACTTCCACGAGCCCTCTATCGATCTCCCAGATACTGGTGCTTCCCCATCTTTATCCTTACTTTGTAGTTAATTGTTTATACTTTTAAGTGTACATGTTATTTCTCTGATAGAGTGCAATTTCTGGGTTTCAGTTTTTTTTCCTTCGTGTGTCTTGTGCCCAGCACTATAGTCACTTAATTGATTGTAGCTTGATGATTAAAAAAAAAACAACATTAAGCAAGAAAATATAGAGAAAGAAATGAAATGTTTAGGGCAATTGAGAAAGAAGAGATAGTGGGAGGGGATAGAACATGTACAAAAGTCAGAAAATATAAAGTATATACAAAGGAAAAAGTAATGTCAAGTACTGATTACTGAAGGAAACTCTGGATATAGTGGGAGCGATGAAGAAATACATTCTTGGTATGAGAATGACCATGATGTAAAGACACAAATGCAGGCGCAGATGGATGGCCATGTTTGTAAGTCAATTTGGCTAGAATGGAGAATGTGCAATTATTTCCTAGATTACTGAGAAATAAGGCTGGAAAATTTGGTGGTAGCCAAATTGTGGAGGTCATGTCAGGTTAAAGAGTATGTATTTTATTTAGGGATCTATTATGCAACATTAAAGATGTTTTAGTTAGGAAGAGTGGTATGGTCAGATCCATATTTTAAGAATACCATTTTGGCATTGTTGAAGAGAGAATTGGAGAGGAAGTACTGGACATGGAGAGAAATCCAGAAGTTATTATAATAATCCAAGCAAGAAGTGATTCAATCTTAATCTAGATTATAATCAATTTTAGTGGCAAGAAGTGGGTAGAGGCAAGAGATGTTGTAGAGATAAGATTGGCAAGACTTAGCAAGACAAGATTGAAGAGGGAGGTTGAGGGAAAGCTAAGAATAACTCCAATGTTACGAATTTGGTTGCTTGGAAGAAAGATGGTGTTATCAACACAGGGAACTTTGGAGGAAGGAAGAGTTTGGGGAGTTCTGTCATGAATTTCATTTTAGACATGTTCAATTTGAAATGCCTATGGGACATTAAGGTAGTGATATCCATTAGGCAGGTGGCAATTTAGTACTTGAATTTAGAAGAGAAATTAGAGCTGGAAATGTATATTTTGGAGCCATCTGCAGAAAGAATAATTGAACCCAAGGGAACTGATAAAAACACCAAAGGAGAGAAGGCAAAAAGAAAAGAAAAGAGAACCCAGGATGAGCCTTGGAGAATTCCCACATTTGGTGAGTGGGAGGAGGATATCCATCCATGTGGCAAAGAGACGGAAAAGGGCTGAGTATAAGAACCAGGTCCCCCCTTTTTTCTGCCCTTCTCCTGCCAAGTCGTTTAAATTGTGTCTGACCCTTTGTGACGCCATTGAGGGTTTTCTTGGCAAAGATACTGAAGTGGTTTGCTACTTGCCATTTCTTTCTCTAAATCACTTTACAGAAAATTGAGGCAAACAGGGTGAAGTGACTTGCCCAGCTAGATCCTTGATATTGACTTGATTACTTTGTATCTGGTTAGTAAGCCTATCTTGTTCTCGCTCTTCCTGAATCTTTCCCAACTTTCCATTATAATAGTCAAAACTTAGGGCCTAGAAGTGGTCAAGAAAATGATCAAGAAGGACTTTTGCTTCAGGTAGACCAGCTAAAGGAAAGGTCAAAAGTGGTAAAAAAAAAAAAAAAAAAGTGATTTCCAAGTCACCAGAGGCTAGGAATCTCTAAGGGGTAAAAATGCCTGAAATATGAAGGAAAGAGACCATTCCTGAATGATACAATTGCTTCTTCTACCACAACTGTGGGTCCTGTGGCCAGGCCACTGTAGGCCTCTGTGTTATTTCCTTTCAAGAACTCATTCCATCCCATTCCAGTCTAGACTTTTATTCAGAACTGTTCCTGCTGTGGTCTCCCCTTCCCTTCCCTTTACAACCAGGGCTGAGCTGGGGGACTTGTCTTTGGATGTGGATTTTCCTTGCCATCTCTGCTTTTTCTGCCTGGCCTGTGGTATCTAAAGTAAAAGTAAAAGCACAGGTTGGGAAAGAGGAGAGGAAAGGTTATTATGTCAGATTTGGAGGTCATTTTGTTCACCCATTATCTGAAGCTTGATTTACACATACTATATCCCCAGTGTTCAGCCTTCTCTTGAAGGAGCAGGATGGCCTAGTGTCCAGAAGATCAGCTGATCAAAAGTCCTAGATTTAAATTGTGATTCTGCGGCTTACCACCTATATATATGGCTTTAGACATTTCTTCTTTGGTCCATATTATCCTTCCCTAGAAAAGAAGGGGCTCGGGCCAACTGACCTCTAAGACTTCTCTTGACTCTCAACTCCATGAGCCTTGAGTGAAAGGGAGTCCTTAATTCCCTCTTCCATTTTTAATGCCTCTACTATATTATTTCTGATTCCAGATTGCAAAGATAACATATTTTTGACATTCTTAAAAATCCTTAAACATGCATTATTCTACAAGAATGTTAACACATTCTCATCATCTTATTGCTTCTTCCTACTCCTAAACAAATAATCAGGGAAGGGCTTTTCATCACAGATCTCCTATCTCTAAAAGGGAGGACCTAACACATCATGCTATGGTGACTTGGGTATTGCATCTTGTGGAAAAAGGAAAGGTGAAAGGCCCTGGAGATCTTCTGGTCTGACTTTACAATTTCATGCTCGATTCATGGCTTGCTTCTTTCTTTAATGTGATTGTACTTCTCAGATTCCGGGAACTCTGGGTTGCCTTGAGTAGTTGGGTTCAGGGTCCCTTCTGTGGTCCTGCAACTAAGACTGCTTTTGATCTTGCTTTGGGTTGTGCAGTGAGCAGTATCCTGTAGTGTATGTATCTGAAGCCTCGAGGCCCTATGAAATACCAGAATGAGTTCATGTGCAGGAGGGCTATGGGAAGAATGACCAGTAGCAGAGTGGGATGAAGGGGAGCATTCTGCTCCAGTCTTCTCAACCCTTCCTTGTCTTTTGGAGAGTTTAGATTGAAAAGTGGTGTCAGGAATTAGTCAGTGCTCCTCCCACCAGCCAGGCTTCCCAGGGAATGTGGGTCTGTTCAGTGACTCTCCCGGTGGTGGATTCATATGAGTGTCGCTGTCTCTGTTGCTGACCCCTCTCAGCCTGTTCTATCACCTGTAAGGTCACCCCTGCCTGTGATCCTCCTGCAGGGCCCCAAGTAGAAGTGCACCAGAGACCAGGTTACTAAGACTCTGCTCTTCTTTTCTCTCTAAAGATCAACCAGGACAGTTTGCCAGATGCTCTGAAGCCGACCATTGACAATGGAGGAGAGAGAAATGTCTCTGTAGGCTTCCCTGCTGGACAGAAACTGCCATTGTTTGGAACCCCCTCTCCTGGGGAACAAAGAAGCCACTGTAATCCCGGAGCCAAAAAGTCTCCCTCAGTCCCCAATACAGACCCCATTGAGAATGAGGACTTCTGTGCTGTGTGTCTGAATGGAGGGGAGCTGCTTTGTTGTGACCACTGCCCCAAGGTGTACCACCTCTCCTGCCATGTTCCTGCCCTGCTCAGCTTCCCCGGGTAAGGAAAAATGCCCATGAAAGTCCTTGTGAGGTCTCTGTCCTGCCAGAAAGGGTAGAAGGGCTGGCAACCATGGACGTTTAGGCTCTTTCTAGACTTTCTATCCTGAGAACGTTGTCCCCTTAATCCAGCCCTCTTCCGAGCTCCTCTATTATTGTTGTAGGCCCCACTATCCTTAGTTCTCCAGTGTCATCCTTGACTCCTCATTCTCACCGACTCCAAACATCCAAGTAGTTGCCAGATCTTTTTGTTCCTATTTCCACAGTTTTTCTTGAATGTTTCCCCCTTGTTTCTCCTTGCAGAGTCACCACCCTCCTTCTGGACTTCATGCCCAGATTAGAAGGGCTTCCATCTCTCCCATTTCCAGCCCATCCCACCTATAGCTGCCAAAATTATTTTCCTAAAACATAGCTCTGACCGTGTCACCTCCTTATTGGCTTCCGGTGGCTCCCCATTGTCTCAAATTTAGATTCTTCTGGTTGGCATTTAAAAGCTCTTCCCAGCCTGGCTCCATCCTGCTGTTCCAAGCTTCTTACCTACCTTCCATGTACTCTTGAGTCTTCCCTCCTGAAAAACTCCTTAAGGAGCATGGCTTTTTTATTTCCATGACCCCAAACACAGGGTCTGACACATAGTTTAATAAACCCTTGCTTAATTGATTTGTAACCAGAATGTAGCCCTGTGAAGTATGTAGGAGCAGACCTCAATCCACATTTAGTAGGGGCTTAGTAAGGTCTGAACACAGGTGATAGATAAAAATGAAATAGTCCTCACGTTCAAGGAACTGACATTCTGTTGGGGGAGGGAGGGACAGGAAATGCAATGTGTACAGAGAAGCAGATGCAAAATATATGCAGTTATGCAAATCATTTTTGAGAAGGAGCTCTAATTGAGGACTTCAGAAAAGTCTCATTCAGGAGGCCCTATTTTTGATAGTTGAGTTGTGTTTTGAAGGAAGCTCCAGGTGGAGCTGGGGATGGAACACATTGCAGCTGCGCACAAGTGTGGAGGCTGGAGAGAAAGGTCCCATAGAGTAGGGCTTCTTAAATTTGTTCCACTCCTGACTTTTCACCTGAGAAATTTTTTATGAGTCTATGATTCTAATCATAGGTATGCAATTTACTGATTTATTTATTGATAAGTATAAAGAAATTTATATTAAAATAATTCTTTGGTATATAGACCATTTATTAAAAATGAAAGCAAATTTGCATGCTAATGAAATGGATGTGCTTGTTTGTTTTTACATCAAGAATTAAATCTTGGTTAGAATAATTGATACCTTTTTAGTATTGCCAAATTTTTCATGATCCCCATATTCAGTTATGCAACCCCATATAAGGTTGTGACCCACAGTTTAAGAAACTTTGCTGTAAAGAATGAACTTGCAGGACAGTCTGTGAAGGGGAATATTCCAAGCTTTATCTTTGTGCCTTTCGTCAGTGCATTCTATCTTCAAGTGATCATATATAACCTGACCTATTTATATCTTCTACCTTGTCTCTCTTCAGTTGAATGCAAACTCCTAGAGGGGGAAGACTTTTTCATTTTAAATTTGTATTCCAATACTTTCCTAACTCACTGCTTTGCTCCCAGTAAATGCTTAACAAATGCTTGTCAGCTTAGATTGTTGAAATATTATGTAAAAGTGGAAGAATAGGTGGGAGCAATATTGATTTGCTTTCAAATAAGAGATCTTCCCCAGAACTGGATGTCTAGAAAGTATTATCTGTTACTACAAGAGTTCTTCTTTATGTCTAAATATTTCTGCAAACATACATGAATGAGTTCTATAGCAACCTATAATCTTCTGCATTTGTACAAGTCCATGCTAGTGATCAATAAAGTCAGCACTGATATTATTACTTGTGGTGCAGGGGCGAGTGGGTATGCACCCTCTGCCGGAGCCTAACAAAGCCAGAGGTGGAATATGACTGTGACAATACTCGATACAGCCATGCGGGTCTTGGAGGACGTGTACTTCCTGGCCTGAGCGAATATGACCAGAAGGTGGGTGCAGGTGTTTCTGAGGACCTCTGACAAACAAGTTGGGCTTCCATGGACTGGGATGGCACATATACCACTTCAGGAGAAGTTCCCTTATCCTGAATTAGGTTCCCAATTCTACTTACTGGAAGATTTCAGAAGGGAAATAAATGATACCTTCTCAGTGTTTTTTTTTTTTTTTTTTTTTTTTTTTTGGTTGAAGCTGTTAATGGTTCCCATAGCCAATCACTGGGGGCTGGTTTCCTTTCTTTTATTTTTATTTCAAACTTAAGCAACACCAAATAAAATAAGCATTTGCATGTATATAGCAGGGCAGAAAAAATATATACTATACTGCACATCTTTTTATGGACAGCTTGCTTTTCAAGTATATAATAAATTCAGCCTATAGCTTGCCTATCTCCCTTCTCTCTCTTTCCCCCTCCCTCCTTTCCTCCTTCCATCTCCCCCCACCCCCCTTTCTCTCACACACACTCTGTTAATTTCCAAGTGTTTACTACTACAAATAGTAACTACCACAAACAGTTTTGTGAATATGCATCCTTTTCCTCCTCCTTTGATCTCTTTGGAACACAGGCCTAGTTAATGGCATAGCTGGGCCAAAAGACGGGCACAGGTCTGTGACTTTGGGGGTAGGGAGCCATTCTGGCCAGGCCCATTCACAGCCTTGCCAGGAGTACTTAGTGCCTCTTGGGCTGATCTCCTTTACTAGGTAAGGAAAATAAGTCACATGAGGAAAAAAAGGCAAACATGGGGAATCTCTAAGGGCCTTGCTTCACCTCTGGTTCCTCTCCCAGACTAACGAAAAACAGTGTTCTTTCCAACTGTGCTTTTTCTAGAAATGCGAAAAGCTGGTGTTGTCCCTGTGCTGCAGCAGCCTCAGTCTCCCTTTCCATGAGCCTGTCAGCCCTCTGGTAAGTCCTAGTCCTTCCCAGTGAGTGCCTGCAGGCCCCCGGAGCACTCCCATTCCCCGAGGATCGCTGTGGTGTGCGGCCTCTCCTCGGGAGCCCCCGGCCCTGGCCAGGGAGGCGGACGGCAGGAGGAGGCTCTTGTTCCTTCTTCCTGAGAGGAATCGCTTTGGGCTGGGTGCGGTGAGACGGAGACGGCGTGGCCTTGTTCTCCCGGGCAGCCGGGGAGAGCTCGCAGATGTAGCCCATTCGCCCATCCTCTCATCCCCCGCTTCACTTTCTGGCTGTCCCTCCTTCTGTCCTCTTTTCACCTGACCTTCCGCCCCTGCTCCTTTTCTTTTCTCCATATATATATATTTTTTTGCTTCCTTCAGGCTCGGCATTATTATCAGATCATCAAGAGACCCATGGACTTATCCATCATCCGGAGAAAGCTCCAAAAGAAGGACATGGCCCACTACGCGAGCCCGGAGGAGGTGGTGGCTGACGTCCGCCTCATGTTCTGGAACTGTGCGAAGTTCAATTATGTAAGTGCTGCCCTCCCCGCCTCCCCCCGGCCGCGCTCACGGGCGGGCCGGGACTCCGGGCTTGGGGGGAGCGGGACACGGGGACAAGCGGGGGGGCGCCCCCCCCCCCCGCGGGGGGGGGGGGGGGGGGCGGGGGGGGGGGGGGGGGGGGGGCAGGGAACTCGGCCGCTGCCCGATCCGGGAGCCTTCCCGGTGACCCGGGGGCCCGTGCCAGGGCTAGCGGGCTTCAGTGAAGCCTTCGGGAGGGGGAGCCTCGGGCCCCCGCTAGCGGGGAACATCCTGAGCGGTGGCGTCGGAGAAACGGCCCGCGGGGCCCGGCGGGCAGAACGGGGCCTCGGCGGCTGCGCGCGGCCTCAGGCCCGGGCTCCCTCGTCTCCCGCAGCCGGACTCGGAGGTCGCCGAGGCAGGCCGATGCCTGGAGGTCTACTTCGAGGGCCGGCTCAAGGAGATCTACCCGGAGAGACTCTTTGCTCGGCCGAGGCAGGAGGACTCGGACGCGGAGGAGGCCGAGCACGAGCGCGGCGGCTCCCGGGCTCCGCAGGGATTCCCGTGGCCCGCCTACGGGCACGAGTCCGCGCAGCCCAAGCGGCGGCGGCGCCACACGGTGAGGGAGGGGGCTAGGCAGGGGGCGGAGCATCGCCGGGCCAGGGGCGGAGCATCGCCGGGCCAGGGGCGGAGCATCGCCGGGCCAGGGGCGGAGCATCGCCGGGCAAGGGGCGGAGCATCGCCGGGCAAGGGGCGGAGCATCGCGGGGCGGGGGCTGCCTGCGTGGCGCGGGTCAGGCCTGGGGAAGGCTCGCACGTGAGCGCGAACCGTGCCGCAGGCTTCGGGCTTGGGGAGGCCGCGGGCAGCCTTCCCTCTTGGGGAGGGCCCGGACTTCCCCTGAGGAGCGCAGGGCCCCTCGGGAGTCACGCTGACGTTTCCTTTCCAGGAGAGCGAGAGAGCCAAAAGGCTCTCCTTCCGTCTGGCCGGCGGCTTCCCCCAGGTGTGACAGGACGCGGGCCGAGCTCCGGCCTCCCCGGCCCGGCCTCTCCCCGCCACCCTGCGGGCCGCGCCCTCTGGAGACTTTGGATCCGCCAGTGTCCCTGAGCAGCCTCCGGGGGGCAGCCGCGTGCGAGCCCTAGCCGTGAAACGGGGGATCCCGCCGGGGCCGCCGCCCGCGGCCGTCCCCGAGTCTCGGGCCGCGCCCCGTCCCCTGGCCGGCGGCGCCTTGTGCCGTGTTTGTCTGTGCGCAGGCGGCGCGAGGGAAGCGGGGCTTTTGGCAGAGACAGCCGCTGGTCCCCGGCGGTGTGGGACCCTCCCAGGGAATCCCGGGCACCTTTGGCCTAAGACGCCGCAAGATGGCCTCCTTGCCCCGTGCTGCCCAGCGCCCCGCACAGCCCCCTCCTCGGGGTAAGCGGACGGGAGGGAGGGAGGAGGAGGAGGAGGGTCCTGCCCCCTTTGCCTTCGGGTGTTGTGCCCGCTGTGTGGCCTGGTGAGGGCCGTTAACGCGGATGCTTAATCTCTCTCTGGTGCGGGGAGGGCAGCCGCGTCCGCCCTTCTCTCCCCCCCCCCCCCCCCCCCCCCCCCCCCAGCCTGCCTGTAATCTCCCTGGATCAGTAAATTTGTTTTTTGTGGGGACAATTCTCCCAACAAGTTGTTGTTTGTTTCTATAGCGGCGGCTTTGCTTTTTCTCCCCCGTTTAAACCGTGTTCGGCCTTCCACTGTCCATTTCAGATAAAGCCACCGGGACACTGGGCAGAGCCCACGAGCACGATTTTTGGGCTGCTCCTGTGATCTGTGTCCTCGAGCCTGCGACGCTCGGGCCCCTGCTTGTTGGTGGAGGCATTGGCGGGAGGGGCCTTCGGCCAGGCTCGTGGGCCCAGGGCAGGGGCTGCAGCGATGCCTTTTTTCCTGTCACCATCGTGAAGAGCACGTTTGGAAGGGACCCTCAGTGGGACACTTAACGAACACTCTAAATCTGTCCAGGAAAGAGAGAGCCTCCATCTTGTTTCCTTTCTGCTTTCCTTCTGTGTCATAAAACCATAGAATCTCCGGACGAGGGGGGACCCCGGAGGCCATCTAACCCGACTTCCTCTTAAACAGGAACATCTTCTATCGCGTTTCCAACACGCGGAGATCCAGCTTCTTCTTGAAGCCCTCCGGTAATGGAGAGCTCACTACCTCCAATTATGGCCCTTTCCACCTCTGGAGAGCTCTGATTGCTTAGAACATTTGCCCCTGGCTTTCTGTGACTTTCTCTAAGGATTTAGAGCGGGAAGGTACTTTGCAATCCTTTCACATTATGAATGAGGAAACAGACTCGGAGAAGGACAGCCCGTCACTTGCCCAAAGTCAGACAGCCATTGAGTAGTGTGACCAGCACTTGAATCCAGCCCCTTGGACTCTAAATATCCGCTCTTTTCACACCTCACTACTGCTCAACTATTGGTTTCTTAGCAGTGCCCACTGGGGCCAACCAAAATAAGTCTGGAGTCTCTTCTATATGGCAGCCCTTTAAATACTCAACAGGAAGCTATCATGTGAGCCCTTAATTTTCTCTTCCTCAGCCTAAGCATGCCCAGTTTTTAGCTACTCATCATATGATTTTCTGGTCGACCCTGTCTAGTTATGGTTCAGTCTTTCCTAAAATGTGGTACCCAGAACTGAACACAGTACTCCAGGGCAAAGGATAGCAGGACCATCCTCTCTCTTATTTTAGACACTGTGCTTCTGGTAATTCAGCCCAGGATTTCCTACTTTTTTCTGCCATGTCACACTGTGGATTTATATTGAGCTTGCAATCCATTAAAACCTCCAGGTCTTTATTTATTTATTTTTTTTATCTTTAAGATTTTAACTGTTTAGTAGTTTAACTGAAACTATTATGTAGTATACTCTATCCCTAATCCTACACTTATATAGTGGATTTTTTTGGTGCAAGTTTACAGTTAATCACTTTTAGATTTCATCTAATTAGATCGTACTCATTTCTCTAAACAGTAGAAATCTTTCAGAATACTGGTCCTTTCATCTAATAGGTCAACTGCTGCTCCCATTTTCATGTTATCTATGACTTTCTGACAAAAATGATAAGCATTACTACAGTTATTTTTCATGGTTCTGTTGAAATATGCTGACAAAAACAGGACAAAGGATAGAGTCCTGTGATGTTCCATTAGCAGTATCCTTCCAGGTTGACACCAACCCATTACTGATGGATTCTATTACTCTGTTATTCACGGAGTTGCATCTCTTGGAACCTAGTCATTCAACCAATCCTGAATTTTCTATGTAAACTGTCTTATTAGTGTCACTAAATGGGCCTTGTCTTGCCCATGCAATTATACTGAGAAACTCTGGCAAATGTCTTGCTGAAGTTCAGGTATATTTTGTCCATGGGATTCTCCTTGTAAACTAATTGAGTAATCCTGTCAGCAAAGGAAATGAAGTTAGTTTTTTGCACCTACTTCCTGATGAACTGAGGCTGCTTCACTGGGATCAATTTCCCTTTCATTCAGTCAAAAGGATTCATTAAGTGTATTAGGCCCAGTTGCTCAAAGACAAATGAAAAACAGTTTGTGTCCTTAAGAAAATTACATTCTAATGGGGGAGATGACCTGCTAATGTATATGTGTACTCTTCTACGTGTTATACACACATACATAGACACACAGAGGGAAGGGAAATGGCTTTTATACAGCACGTGCTAAGTGCTTTACAGATAAATATCATTTAATCTTCACAACTACCCTGGGAGGTAGGGTGCATTCTTATCTCCATTTTACAGTTGAGAAACCCAGGCAAACCCAGGGTCCCACAGCTAGATATGAATTTAGGTTGTTCTGTTCCAGACCTAGTGCTCTATTCATTGAATCGCCTAGCTGCCTCTGCACATGCACATGTAGGGCAGAGAGCAGGTGATCTTGAAAGGGGTCACACTAGGTGAACTTGGGAGGGATTGCACTAACAGCTGTGGTGATGCTTGAGCTCAGTCTTGAAGGAAACCAGGGATTTCTAGGGACTCAAAAGCTTTTTCTTTAAGTATTCTAGAATTAAACTCATTGACCTCTAGCTTGTTTTTTTTCCCCTTTATTTTTGAGATTGGCTTTCCTTATCTCGTTCAGGCCGGAAGTGCAGGGCCATTCATAAGCCCAGTACAATACCGACTGACACAGAAGTTTAACCCGCTCTGTTTTTATGACCTCAGTTGGTTCAGCCCTCCTCTGGCAGCCCACTGTCCATCTGCTACTGGGGCTTAGCATATTAGTGCCAAACTTAGTGTAGATGCCTGATTGATTTGAGTCTTACTGCAGCTCAGAAGGTCAGAGCCCAGATGATCCATCAACTTCAGGATCCCCAGCATCAGGGACTATGGGCAGCCCTACCATGCCTGGTCTGACCCATTATTTGAAAAATAAAACTCTCCTTTTTAAAAATCTGGATATTAATTTTTTTTTCTGTCCTGTAGCATCTTTCCCATTTCTTAGTTTTTCAAAGATCACCAATACATTTCCTAATTCATCCAGGCTTGATGACTTAAAACCATTGATGACAGCTAGGTACGCTCTTATTATTTCTTCAGTAACTTTGGGTTTGAATTACCTGTCAATTATTTTTGTTCTATATTCCTTAGCATGAGGCTCATTCTCCTTATTAGAGAAAAAAAACAAGATAGGATTTGAGTAATTTTGTTTTCGGAGAAGTCCATATCAAGCCCAGCTGATCTGTTTCCCCTCTAGCCCAGGAAGATTGTCACTTCATGCAGTGTTTGAAAAAAAAAAAAAGATCCACTGTTTGAAAATGATTTTGTCCCTGGTGATGCTGTAGGAGAAGTAGATCCAAGAGAACTTAGATTATTTTATTGCTTTTGGACCAAGAGATACGACTGGCCTTTTAACTAACTAGGGAATAGCTGGATTGTGGGGTGAGCATTCATTCATTTTCAAAATGGATCAAGAACAAAGACCTCAATACATAGGTCAGTTCTGATCCTAGGTAATGTTCCCTCCTTCTCTTTGTGAATTTGTTTCTAATATTTTATTCTTCCTCCATCCCTTCTGCCTTGGGATAGGATGACACTTTTGCTTTAAGGTGAATAGAATCTAGTTTTGAAACTAAAAGAGTATATTTAAGAAGAATCAGGATTCAAATATCTTTTTCTTCTGCATAACTCATTAATCTCTCCACAGCATATGCCAAACACTGCCATGCTGAGGAGCCTCAGTATCATGATGAAGTTCCTTTTCACTTTTTCCAAACCTTGTTTTAGCAAGGTCATCCTGGTGCTTAACCCCTATTCCAGGGACACTTTGCTCTTTGGTTCAGGGGCCCATTGGATAACCCTGTGTGTGCATGTCTGTCCCTGAAGAGCACTCTTTGATCAAGACCTCGGTCCTGACTGCCATCCTGGAATGAACTCAAGATATTCAGCCTTGCTCCCAACAAGCTCAGCTTCATCTAAATGGATTCAAACCCATCTTGGCACCTAGTGGCAGCTGCTACCAAGCCTTTTCCCAGGACTGAGCCAGAGTTTTTGGAGCAAATTTTGAGCAGGAGATGCTAGACTCAAAAGATATCTTCTCTCCAAGCACCACGCCTCATATAGGCAGCCCCATTCGCAGCTCTGGTAGTTCTGGGGCAGGGGAATGAGTGGAGAAGAGGAGCCTTCCTGGTCAGCCCATTGAGTGTCCTAGAAAAACCCATCAAAGTTCAGTTCCCCACCAACGACCTTCCTGGTCTTGATAGGAAGACAACTATTCTTGATTTCACTTGGGCACCAGATGGGTGGTTAGTAAAGATAATAAGAAACCTCACCTGAAGGCAGCCCCAGGATGTGACTGTTGGGGGAGGTGAGGGCAGTATTTGTTGGTACCTAAAACCAAGGCTCACATAGGTCATAAATGGCATTGCACAGCAGAGCAGCTCCCCAGTGACTGAGAATAATTCTCACAATTATCTGATAGAGCCATCTCTTTATTAGCAGTCCAATAAGTTTGTGTCTTGTGTTTTTCTCACTGCTGTGATTTGGGGGGGGAGGGCTCTTGATTTAAAAAAATGTAAAATAGAGGATTAACTGGCAACATTAAAAGAACCACTAGCCCCAGTGGCTTTCTTCAGTGTGCTGATTTTGTAAAGTCTAGCCATCACTCCAGCATCACTCCAAATGTCACTTCCTAGACCCTCCCCATTGTGAACAGAGCCTGACTAAAATGGCGGAGAGAATTCAGCCCAGAGGAAGCATCATCTGGCTAGCAGGAGTGAAGACAGCCTGGCCAGAGCCAAAGTCCTCCAGGGGTTGGCCATTCCTGCCCTCAGCCAGGGATGACTTCTGGGCCTCTAGGCACTGGTGCCTATCTTTGAGCAAGTGTTCTTCATTCAGCAGTCCTAAGAGCCTGCAGTAGGAAAGAGGAAGTACAGATCAGACTTTGTTGGTTTATCTTAAGTCATTCAACCAGGCAGAAATTTCAGAATCGAAATGTTATATTCTCTCTTGTCTCCTTGAATTAATTTACAGTACTTTCCAGAAGCTAGATGGATGACTGGAAGAGGCTCCCTTCTTCCAAAGGATTCTGTGTTTTTCTGCCTGGAACTATTAGCTTAAAGGAAAGGCTAAGCCCCTGGTGAGCTTGGGAGTAGGGCAAGAGGAAGTTGGGCTGTGCTGTGATTAGGGATGAGGGTCTGTCAATCATGGCAGTTCAAAAAGGACAGAATTCATGGCTCTTTTCTGTGATACTTGGAGCCAGGAAGCTTGGATCCTGGAGAACTACAGCACCTGGACGGAACTGCATACACACACCCTTGCGGGTCATTTCTCCAAGGAACTCTCACAGAAACTCCACTCCACTCAGCAGTGACTGACAGAGGAGTCCAGCCCTATCAAAATACATTTAAATATAGTTGCCATTAGTTTCAAAGGGTCATAGATTTAGAGCTAGAAGGGACACTAAAGACCATCTAGTCCAATGCCTTTCATTTGATGAGAACCTGAGGTCCAAAGAGAGTAAGGTAAAGAAAAAGGAGCAGAGTTGGCTCTGAACCATGTCCTATTATAAAGTGCCTTCTCTGCTGTCCTGAGTCAGTCTGCACCCCCTCCCCAAATTCTCCCAAACCACAGCCTTCTAACTCTGCTCTCAGCTCAGAGCTTTCTGTTCAAAAACTTTTCTGTGCACAAACTACAAGTTAGAATAAATCATACCTCGGAGGGGAGGCTCTGGGGTTGCAAGGGACTGGGAAATGACTTCTGTAGGTGGTGAGACACTGGCTGAGACTTGAAGGGAGCCAGGGAAGCTGAGAAGTAAGAGAATCTTTCAAACATGGGAGACAGTCAGTAAAAACACTGGGTCAGGAGATGGAGGGTGGGAGGAACAGCCGGGCGGCCAGTGTTACTGGATCACAGTATCTTGGCACAGTAGAAAGGGACCGGCTATGAAGAGCTTTTAAAGTCAGGATTTTGTTACCTGGATGTGATAGGGAGCCAGTGGAGAGGATTGGGGAAGAGCCAACATGAACAGATCTACATTTTAGGAAGGTTCATTTGACAGCCTAGTGTAGGATGGGCTGCAATGGGGAGAGCCTTGGAGCAGGCGCACCAATTGGCTTGATATGGAGGGAGTTTAAAAAAATTTCTGGGAAGTGGCTCATGGAAGAAGCAATCCCTTTGCTGGACCTTGCTGGGAAAGATTTTAACCGGCTGTGATGCTGAATTCAATGATCTTGAAGCCAGAGTAAAGCCAGCAGAG
Organism: Sarcophilus harrisii; assembly: GCF_902635505.1. Lineage (NCBI taxonomy): Eukaryota > Metazoa > Chordata > Mammalia > Dasyuromorphia > Dasyuridae > Sarcophilus > Sarcophilus harrisii. The sequence goes on along the minus strand of NC_045431.1, from coordinate 201,060,325 downwards.
TGAAGGCAGAAAGGACAGAGTTGGTAGGGCAAGAATGGAGGAAGGGCAAAAAGTCTCACTCTCCTGAGGCTAACTTACTCTGGCGCTTTAAGGGTCGAGGCTCTCACCAGCATGGACTCTGGCCACTGAAGCAGAACACAACATAACCTGGGAGATGATGAGCGCTCCTAAATCACAACATGTAGGGTTTTAAGCTTCCTCTCAACTCCTGCAAAGCTATCTTCCCCTTTCAAAAGCCTCATGTCCCACCGTTTTCCTTCCTACAATACTGGCTCCCTAAAAGCAGGGACAATGCATTCCCTACAACTTTTGATTCAATGACAATAAATCAGTGCCTATGCTTTATAACATATAGAAATGAGATACTATCCATTATCTGATTTCAATTAAACTCCGGTTTGGGAAGCTTTCTCCGCACAAAAGTCAAAAAGGGCCTTTTCAGTAGAACCTGGTTTTTAGTATTAAAAGATCTTTAGGAGATAATCCATATGGTTTATGGATCCTAGTTAAGTGCCTATTCCCCTTGGGAAATGTTGTAGACTGATGAATCTTTTCCGCTGGGACCGTGGAAAATGGTTTGAGTATTTTGATGGAATCTATGATTAGATGAAACTTAAGGGACTTTGTGATTCTATTTTGAGGTTTATGTGGCTAGACCCCATAGCTGCTGAAGAATTCTGAGGCATGAGCCTCTACCAGATGTCAGCGACAGGCCCAGTATATCTTATCACATCCTTTAAGGAGATAACTATCTCAGAAAGACATTGCCAGACCCTTAAATTAAGTAGATCAGAGTTTTGTTTCATCCCTGCTGACCAAGAAGCATGATTCATCTGGGAAACATCGCATGAGGGATGGAGAGGGGAAACCTAGGTTATCTTTTCTATTACTGATAACATACAAAGCAACTCTATCCATATGTCCCCTTAGAGGCTCGTGTGTGGTCTTAGACATTTTGACACCCAGACTGAGGTCAACTTGGCCCCCAGTAATTACAGTTATGCAGGGGACACCAAAGCCTTTAAGCCTCCACGATGGGAGAAGGAAGAAAGTCCCTCTTAGATAATGTCATTGAAATATGAATTGGGAGTTTTCAACTGGTATAAGAAAAAGTATTGTCCTTAGACTTGACTTGATGGTCCCTGAATTATATGTATGTCTCTTCTTGAGCTGCATCCACTTAGCATGAGTCAGGGAATCTTTTCTGGTTTGGGAAGCTTTCTCCGCACAAAAATGAAAAGGGCCTTCTCAGCAGAGCCTGGATCTTAGTATTTAACAGGGCAAATGACCTTTAGGAGAGAAACTGTGTGGTTGGTGGAGACGGTGTGATATGCCCATATGCAAGGGTTTGTGTGTGTGCAACAAGTTCGGCACTTTGAATTTCAGTTTCCTCATCTCCAAAATGGGGTTAATCATACTGCCTTCCTCATAAGGTTATCAGGAAGGTTCTTTTACAAGCTATAAAGGAATTATGTAAATTCAAGATTATAATTTCTGATTTTCTAAGGGAAAAAAGAGAAAAAAACCTTCCACAAATAACAGATATACTGATGTTTTATCATTATGGAATAATTGGAAGAGTCAGTGATGACTTGCTTTTGAGAAATGGCTTAAAGGATATCATGAAGAACAGGGCTAAAAAAGATATGTACCATTGGAATTTTCTGGATTTGGTATGAGAGAGTTGGGGTTTAAATCCAACTCTGCTATTGATTATCTATGTAACCCTAGACAAGTCACTACACGAAACTTTCTAGATCTTAGTTTCTTTATAAAGTGCAAGGGTCAAACCAGATGACTTCAGAATTTTTTCTTCTTTATGTCTAATGATCACATTTTGAAGGTCTTAAGTTTATTAGGCGGATCTTTTATAGAGGATCTATGGGGACAACATGGACGATAATCCCACAATATTATGTATACCTAATGCCTGCCATCAGGTTTTATTCTCTAGGGATGGGGATTGGGATTGGAATTGTAGAAAGGAGCTGCATCCACATCCTGACCACAGCCTCATTAGTACGAACTTCTCCTGTTTTGATGCATAATGTGTATGGATTCTGGAACAAAAGCCCTGATCCTTGACTGACATATTCAACCACCACCATCCTGATTCACCAGCATGATGGTGCAAGGGGAGAAAACCTAGATCCAGATGCCATTGAAATTGTAACCGTACCCACTCTCAATCAGCCTCTGCCCTCTTTTACATTTTCACTACATAATCTTCACTACAATAAAGTTGATTTGATAAAACATATAACAGCCCCATCTTCCCTAAGATGTGAACAGAGTAAATGAGAAGAGGGAGGAAGGAGGGAAAAGTTAGTGTAGAGGGATAAGTGCCCTCAATAAAGGAGGAAATCACAGATCTAACAATACTCAATATGGGAGAACAGATGTAAGACACCAGGATTCTGAACACTAAGAACTTGATATTCTGGGATTAAATAGGAAGCAAATTGGAAATTTATAAAAAGGGAAATTAATATCATCACACATTAAGTAGAAGCTATTGAAATAAACTTAAAAGAAACCACGGGATGGATCATATTGCTCCTCCAAGCAGCAGAAAGCTGTTGGTGATACTTTGCTAAGTCAGGACTCTTGGAGTGAAAGAGTCATTTCTCTCATCTCTTTCTCATCAACGCTTAAAGCTCAAGTAAAATTGCCAGTGAGGATTTTCCTAATTTGGCTCAGGGTCCTGTCTCAAAGCATTCGGCCAGGAGAGAGAACGTTGGTGCTGAATTTCTGAAAAAGTCTGAATGTCATGGAGATATCCATTTCTCCCAGCACCCGCTACAGTTGGGCAGCCCTCCAGCAGCAGGAGGCACCATGGGGAAGATTTGGCCATTCCTGCTATTTAATAAAACACTTTTAATTAAAGTACCAGGCACACCTGGAACAAGCTAGTGAGACCATTTAAAGCTGCTCTTGGGACTTCCAGCAGCAAGGGGCCGAGCTGAACTTGTATTGAAGGTGAAGACAGGCTCTGGTTCACCAGCAGCTCCCGGATGACTTTCTGACCACCAAGGGGTCTAGGATAAAGATGAACAAAGGAAGTAGGGAGGTCAGTTTTAAGTTTTCCCATTCCAAAAAAGTTTCTTAAGAAAGGCAGGGAAAGAGGGTAAAAAGAAGAGCATTTTCTTCAGAAAGTTCTGAAATGTCTCTTTGCTTCTGATTCTCTAAATCTCTAAACTAAAACTCCCTGTACCATCTCTAGAAAAACTATCGCTAAATGAAACATTTGGGGACAATCCAGTCCATCTCTTACCTGAGACAAGAAAACATCCCCTCCAACATTGTCCATAAATGATCATCCAGCTTCTCCATGAGGGCTTCCTGTAAAAGGATATTCACTACCTCCTGAAACATTCCCTTTCCACTTCTGGACACTTCAAATGGTTAGAAAGTTTGACAAAAAGGAGGGGGCAGCTAAATGGTATAGAGGGTAAGATACAAGTCCTAGAGTCAGAAGGATTTGAGTTAAAATCTGGCCTCAGATACTTAATACTTAGCTGTGTGACCCTGGGAAAGTCACTTAACCCCGATTTTCTCACTAACCCCCCAAAAAATTAAAAAAGGAAGAAAGGAAGTCTGGGGATAAGACTTGGTGAATTTTTTATTTTCTCTAGGAGTGAATTGTGGGAGTGAACCATGTTCAGGCTGAACAAATAATCACCATACCTATGAGCTCTGTTATTCCAGAAAATAATCTCCAATGCATCACAAGGTTCCCAGGAAGATTGGTAAGCACCACAGAATCACCTGCTGCACTTGAGTTTGTCTCCAGTCTGAGTTGAAACGACCCTGTCTTTCACTGTCTAAACACTTAACTAAAATACAAATTAATTAACAATTTATTCCCTCTCAATTACTACCACATTATTTTGAAAAGCAATAGAAATGTGACTAAGAGTAATTTAATAATTAAAAATAATTTAAAGAAAAAAATTAAATTTGGAAAGGAGATGAGATATTCTTTGTGCCTGAGACATTTCCTTCTTTCCCACTGGAGTGTTCTCTCCCAAATTCCCTGCCTGTTGACACTCTATCCAAACTTTAAGGTCCAACCTGAATGTCATCTCCTCCAGAAAGGCTTTATTGATCTTTCCCAAGTAAAAATCATCTCTTTTCTTTTTCCTTGGATATTTCATCCCACTTTTTGGTACTTTCTAAGTCTTTTTATAAAGCCACAGTTGTTTGTAAACATTTTTAGCACCTCCACCAAACTGGGATCTCTGTTGATCAAAGGAACCGTGTTCATTTTTGTGCTCTAAACAATGCCTTACACATAACAGGATCTATACAAAGTATTAGACTCAAGAATTCTAGACTAGAAGGGGCCCCAGAGAGTATATAGTGAAAGTAGTAGCTAGGTAGAAATCCCCCTGAAAAATGACCATTTAGCCTCCATTGAAATGGAATTCGAATATGGGAAACATCACTTCCTAAGGCAGCCCAGTCAATTTTTTGGACTGCTCAAATTAAGAAATTTAAGCTGAAATTTGCTCATTGGCAACTTTTGCACATTCTTTCCAGTCCTATCCTTTGAGGTCAAGTAGAAATCCAATCCTTCTTAGATTTGACAGTTTTCCAAATACTTGGAAACGATGATCATGACTCAGAGTCTTTTCTCCTCCAGGCTAAAACCCCCAGATTCTTTAATGAAGTTTGTTGAATCACAGTACATTTTCTTGGAGGTGAGCTTTGGTCTGATCTCCTTTTCAGCCCTGACCATCGTGAGAAGGCTTTCTTCTCCTGCCATTTAAGTTGATTTTCAGATTCCAGGTCTCATGAATTTTTTGAGTGGTATGAAATTTCACTGATAGTGATCAACAGACTTGGAGATGGAAGAGGCTGCAGGGATAGTTCAGTTTTTTCATTTTACACATGAAGAAGTTGAGATCCACAGAGGTTAAGTTATTACCCAGCGTCACCCAGTAAGTTGTTAGAGATAAAACAGAGATTAAAATCCACATCCACTACATTGGATCGCGTTTTTTGAGTAAAGCATTATTCTTTCAGTCTCTTTTTTCAAAGTACAAATACTCTTGGTCAATACCCACACACCCACCACCCCAGCAATGTCCAGCTCTATATTATCAGCTCTACTGTTCTTCCCCAAGGTCGGACACCTCAAGCATTCTTAAAAAAGGAAGTTCTGAGGCTGCAGTGTGTTCACAGAACCAGCAGGTGGTACTCTTAACCCTCATTTTGACTTAATCTGGAGCTGTCCAGGGAGAAAAGCATAGGGAAAGAGCTTTGTTAGGTAACTAGTGGGTGCTGGATTTCTTAGTCCAGGGATGTCTATGGAACCATCCACAAGAAACTGAAGGTTCATTTGTGAAGAGCTCACGCAACCTACACCATCCTGCTGGACGATCTTCCATGTCTGAGTCACAGAATTTCAGAGTTCCTCTATTCTAACGCATTTACTACTCAGGAATCCCCACTGCAACATCCCCAGTGTTTATCAGCTACCTTCCAAAGCAGCTCATTTCCCTTTTAGGAAGTGTGTTGTTCCCACCACACTGACCAACTGATCGTTGTTCTGCCCCCTAATAGCAAGCAGACACAGTAGAATCTCTCTTTCCCAATGGTGGGTCTTCCAATACTTGAAGACAGATACCATGTTTTCCTTAGAGCTTCTCTTTTTTAAGGCAAAATATATCAAATTTCTTTTATTTATATACATAGGGCTTGATTTTCAAACACTTTACCATTGAGTTGGGGTTATTTATTAGGAAGGATGACCCTAATCTCAACCAAAAACCCAGGCTTTAATTGGCTATTGGGCCCAGAAGTGGCTTTTATCTCTCAATAATCTGCTGGATATAGAGATAAACCAGGCACTGGTCTAACTGTGTAGACCTCTGGGGGGGAGGGGCCAAGGGACAGAAAAGGAGCAAAATCTGCTAGCACATTCAATCCAGAGTAGCCACATGTTAGACTTCATAGTCTCATTTTTGTGATTAAAATAATTAAGCAGACACACATTTTTAGTGAGATTTATTTTCAACATGGTTATTCATACCAGAATAAAAAATGTGAAAACCTCTCAAGTTTCTTAGGATATTTACATCTAAGGCTTCAGGTTACACTGGAATAATAAGATAGAATAATACCACCAAACTGTTTACAATTATAGAGTGTGTTGAGGAGAAGGTCCTGTTTTGTTTGAATTCTAACCCAGAGAAGTAATCATATTTTTTAATGGACTTTTTTAAAGCTGAAAAGCAGAACAAAGTTAGAATTGGCTTCACAAAAGCTTTTCAAATAGCTGAAAAAGAGCTGGTAATCTGTCTAACTTGGCACTAGGTTGGCTGGACATTTGCAAATATCTTTCTCTTCTTAAGGTTCAATAAAAATTATTTGTGCCAGGCTTTTTATGTTTACCTGTAGGAGAGATGCAATGATAAGGTACAGCTGTTGGCCTCAAGATGATGCTTCAGAGAAAGCCAGTTTCCCTTTCTTGTCTGGTAAGCGAAAGGAGTGAAAGGAGAGGCTGTGAACAATCTCCTTCTTTGGTCTGGTAAGGGAGAATAAACTCAGAGTGAAAGGAAGGGAATATGTTTGAAAGCTCAATTGGAATTTAAGATCACTACATGTCCATTTGTATAGGTGAATGATATATTTATGTTAGCAAGCAGAGATCTTGGGATTTCAGGGGAGAGATCAGTGGAAACCATTTCCATTTATATTTAATGAGGGAAGACATGTAAGGAAAAAAATCCCAGGTAGGAAAGGAAGTGATTCTGGAAATGAAAGTTACATAATATGGCATATAAAAAAGTTCAAGAGACATAATTTTCTAGTTAATTAATCACTTTATTAATTATGGCTCGCAAATAATAAAGATGGTCATTTGACCATTTCTCATAAGCCTTCGTGGAGGCCCCTCAATGCGAATATGCTTTTGGAAGAGTGACTATCCTAGACAGATAACAATAAACTCTGATTGGTTAACAATTAAATGAGAGAATGAATATTGTAATGAGAGATAGGCTTATTCTAATGAAGGGCTGAAAGATGACTCTGATCAATCAGTCCTGGACACTGACACTTATCTCTTCTCAGCCCATCCCAGTCTAGGGCAATCTAGACAAAAAGGAAAATCCACTTTCACTCACATCTTTCTGACTAAAATACAATGGGCTAGAATTCACCAATTCACCTAGACTAGAATTTCTTTATCTTTTGATCAAATCTAAGTTTTCTCAATTGGACAAGTTTCACCCAAGATTTCAACTCATTATCAGCCCTGCATTTCAAAGTCTGGCTGAATAACCTATAGGGACTGGTTTCTGAATGAGGAAATAGAAAGGAAGAAAAAACCCTTAGTCCTAATTCAATAATTGGCTATTAATGCAAGAGAGAAATAATAATTTCTCTCAATAGGAAAGCATTTCTATGCCTGAGCAAACTGATCCAATGAAAATGTTTGTGTCTTTTTGCCTTAGTGTTTCTTTCTTTCTTAATTTCCCAGAAAAGTTTTTCTTTTTAATCTCAACTGTGTGTCATGGATTAATTGATTCTACCTGAATTAGGAGTGTTAGAGACTTGGAGAGATTCATAAGATTATAAATTTGGATCTGGAAGAGATTTAAGAATCCATTCCATTCCTCCTTCTCCTGATGAGGAAACTGAGACACAAAAAGCTTCAATGACTTTCCCAGGATCACATAGCTAGGATGTATCTGGAGAAGGATTTGAACCCATCTTCCAGACTCCAAGGCCAGTACAATATGAGCAAGAATGTGACGTATCTTGCTAGAGGTGGTAGATGTAATCCGAGCCTTCCAGAGAAGAAGCTAGAGTATGAAGGGACAGGTGTCTTGGCAATGTTCCTTTCCCTGGTTTGGGTCTTCTACACTACATTAACTCTTCCTTTAAGACTTGGTTCAGAGGCCAAGAAAGTTGGAATTCTTATATTCTCTGCAGAGAGAGTGGGCTTCTAAGGAATTACTCAAACTAGAAAAGATTACCTCTTTACCTGACAATTGTCACTTCTCCTAGATCCTAGTCTGTCTCCTAAATGGGAGTAAGTCACACACTGGAAGAGCAGAAAATATCTTACCTCTCTTAAGAGCCAATTCCTTTCTCCTCTTTCTTTTATATGCTTAGTTAACAATGAGCATCAGGACTCCCAGATGTATGCTAAGGTCTTTAACAGGTCTCATTTTCACTGAGGCAACCATTCAGTGATCAAGGATAGCTAAGAAAGAAGGAAGGCAAAAAATGGCCTTTTTATCTAGTCAAACAAACAAACATCCATGAACATTTCCAGGCATCCTGATCTATATCTGGCTCCTGTACCTGGCTGGCTCCAGAAGAGAAAGGGAAGTTGGTGACCTTGCATGGTCCTCCCTCACTTAAATCATCTCCCTGATGTCGTGCTCCTTTTTGAACAACCCCTCAGATTTATAGTTCAATGGATATATAATAATGTATATTATGTATGTAATATCTAAAATTATATAATAATTTAGCAAACTTTAAAGCACCATATAAATGCTAGCTACTAAGTATTTTATAAATATTTTAATTTGATCCTCACAACAATTTTTTTTTAAACTGGGAGATAGGAGCTATTATTATCCCATTTTACAGATGAGGAAACTGAAAGACCACATTTAACCTCAGGTCTTTCTGACTTGAGTCTGTGTCATTTAGCTGCTGATGTACTCCCTGCCTTTTTTTTTTTTTTTTTTTTTTTTACCAACATTGTATTGCATTGTTTTTATAATCCCTTTGGTTGCTCTGTCATGATGTGAAGGGAATCTTAGGTTCTCAATGGCTAACCCAGAGGAACAAAACTGTAGTAAGTTGTACCATGCAGGAAGATTTTGGGATTAGATTTGGTAAGTCTGGTCATTTGGTAATGTCTAAGAGCCAGCATCAATAATTACAGTGAATGACCATCCCTTGAGGGTTGTCTTCCAGGGGGTGATTATCATTATTCATTTTTTGGTCACAGAGGTTTTCTACCTAAAGCATGAAAGACCTCCAATCAGCGTTGATGGAGAAATAGATCACATCAATGGGACCAGTGGGACCAAGAAGAATTATTTATGGTCCACAGCCATGTTGAAGTATGACATGGTCAGTATAAGGAACCATGAATTTCTCTATGTGGCTATTCCTTCCCACTATGACAATTCCTCCCAGCCTTAATAGTCATATCTTGATTTTCTTCGGCTGAGAACATCGATCCATAGCCAATGAACAATTGTTGTTAAGCTTCTATGCATTTGATGAAGCTTGTTCTTGGGTGACAACTAAGTGGTTCTCTGCTAGCCCAAATACAGGATTTCTCCCAATGGATAGGACCACCATGGCTAATCCCTCCCCTGACATTGCCTTTGACACTTCAGGCTCACCTTCCTGCTGTGATCAGGCATTGGGAGAGATCTTTATTTGTAAAAGCTAAGCAGGAGAGCTCAGCATTTAGGCAAGTTTTGAACTATCAGTTTGGGACCCAAGATTAATAGTATAGAAAAAAAACAACCATGTATTTCAGAAATCTCCCTCTATTTCTCTTTCTGGAGAATAGGAACAATGAATAGCAGAAAGAAGAAATAGGATTTGGAGTTTTGGACAATTTTGGAGTTTTGGACAATTTGGGTTCACCTCTTTGCCTTTTTATTTATATGAATGAAATTGGGTGAGTCATTTAACTGTTCCAGGCTCCAAGAAAATGACTGAAGGTAGGATTATATGGCTGTAGGAGAGGCAGTATCCTTATTCCCATTTCATCAGCGAGAAAACTATTTATGGCCATATAGCTAGTGAATTTTGGAGCCAGAATACAAATTCAGGTCTCCTAACTCTAAGACTTACCTAGTTCAAAGATCTATCACAAGATCTAGAGAATTAGTTTATTTCAATGAGCTAATCAACAAGGATAAATATATGTTTTAAAGAGATGCAGGCTACTTAAAGTCCTTGCTCCGAGCACTTTGCAGTTTCCTCTTAGTAACTTTAGTTCAAATTCTGGGTTTTCCAACCAAATTCCCCAAGGGACCTCCCCTCCTCCATCCCTTTGGTAACTCAGAATAACCACATCATCATTCTGAAAATAGTGGGCACTTAACTGAAGCAATGTTGAGCTCATTTGTACATGGGTGTTGTTTCTATATTAGATGGATCACTTTGAAAACAGGGATTGTTTACCTTTCTGTGTAGCCCCAGTGCCTAGCACAGAGTAGGTACTTAATACATGCTTTTTGACTGGCTGAATAGGTGAATAATTGGATCAGGGTATCCCCTCCCTCTGTGTCACTCTGTTGTGTGGGGTGTACTTGGAACTGATTTATTCCTCTATCTCAACCTAATCCTTTTTAATTGGGTTTGGTTTAGAACTATAGACTTGTGGACTTTCAGATCTGGAAGGGGCCTCAGGGGTAATTTAATCCAACTTCTTGCTCAGGGCAGGAATCCCCTCTATAGAATCACTGGTGATTATTCATCCAGCCCCTGCCCCAATATGTCCAGAAATAGGAACTCAACACCATAATGATTAACTTTAATTAGCTTCCCTCTCTCAAGCTGCTCTTTGGAGTTTGTTAGGCTGGGATTGAGTTGTTTTTACTGGAATAGATGGCATTTGTTTCCCACATTCTGGAAAATTGTGATGTTGGGACTTTATTGGCAGCCATTTCAGAGGGTTCCTATGGAAAATATACAGGTTCAGCCTCTCTCATAATTTCATTGGAGAATTGTCAGCTGCTATGGACAACTAACATATATTGTGTCTGAAGAGAGGCTGTCCTGCTCCCCAAAATACATCTTATCTAAAACTTGAGTGTGCTCAATTTTTCAGTGTATATAGGGAATGCTTATCATTACCTTTTCCTGTCATTTTAGCTAATCTGAGAAGTGTGTGGTGGTACCTCAGAATTATCTTAATTTGCATTTCTCTGATCAATAGTGATTTAGAGCACCTTTTCTTATGACTAGAAATGGTTTTAATTTCTTCATCTGAAAATTGTCTATTCATATCCTTTGGCCACTTATCAACTGGAGAATGGCTTACATTCTTATAAATTTGAGTCAGTTCTCTAGTATATAGGGAATAAACATTTATACAGCACCTACTGTGTACCGGGCACCACATGTACTAAGCACTTTACAAATATTATCTCTTAATAACACTGGGAAGTAGTTAGGATTATTATTCCACTTTACTTGTTCAGGGATATGCATCCCAGTAAATATCCGAAGCTGGATTTGAACTCAAGACTTCCTAATTCTAGATTCTGTGCATTGTACTGGTTTTGTTTCTTTTCAAAGACATCTCATTACAGGACTTTTCTACAGTTTTGTGTTCCCAAAAGGCCTGTATTATGACTAGTATAGCACATATAAATGGTAACTCGTTGACAAGTTACCAGACAGAAGGTACCTATCTGGCTCCTTAATGAAGTTTAATTTGAAAGATTATAAATAAGGATCTTTCTGATTCCAAGCTTGGCATTCTATACATTATGATACCACCTAGCTGCCCTATACCTTAATTAATTAATTAATCAAATAATTAATACTTACTTCTTTAGTGACTATCCCTCATGATTGGAATTCTCTTCCTATCTCCATCTCCTGGTTTTCCTGGTTTCCTTAGCTAATGTCTCACCTATAAGAAGCATTTCCTGATCACTCTCATAGAGTCTTCCCTCTAAGATTACCTTCAATTTATCCTGTATACATCTTGTTTGTACATACTTATTTGCTTGCTGTTTCCCCATAAAACTGCAATCTTCTTGAGGACAGGAAAAATTTTTGTCTTTCTTTATATCCTTAGTGCTTAGCATAATTCCTGGCACATAGTAGGTACTTTATAAATGCCTTTTGTTGCTTGCCTGACTAAATCACAGGTTCCTGAACTGTTGAAATAGTAAACAAGCACCAGAAGTGATGTGCTGCTAGAGTAGACAAGGAACTTAGGTCAGTTTGTAGGTAGAAGCAGATTGGGACTCGAAGAAAAATCTGGGTTTTTCAGTCTGGCAAGCAGAAGAGAAACTGAGACTGAACTAAGGACCTACAAAGAGGTAAGCTAGCTGTGGGAATGCCTTAAAAATTACACGTCATTTTTTTTCATGTCCTGTTATTTATCAACTCAAAGAGGGTTGTTCCCACCTTTACTTGCATTGATTTTAGAAAAGTTACAGATTCAATCATGGAACATTAGAACTGAAAAGGATCTGAGAAATCACCTGGTCAACAATGTCATTTTACAGATGGGTAAACTAAAGCACAGAAGAAGAGATTTGTTTAAGGTGACACAAAAGATTAGCAGACTCAGGGCATTGGTAATAGTAGCTAAAGTATTTTCTCTGTCTATCTCTATCTCTCTCAGTCTTTCTCAACTCTGTCTCTGTCTCTATCTCCTCTATGTCTCTCTGTGTTTCTGTCTCTCTTTGTCCCTCTATTTCTCTGTTCCTATCTTTATCTTTCTCCTTCCTTTTTCTGTTTCTGTGTCTTTCTCCCTCTGTCTCTGTCTCTCTCTCTCTCTGTCTTTCTCTCATTTCTGCCTCTCGTTATCTCTGAGTCTCTCTTGCATTCTTTCTGTTTCTGTGTCTCTCTGTCTCTGCCTGTCCATGTCTCTGTTTCTCTCCTTCATTTATGTCTCTCATATTTCTGGGTCTCTCTTTTTCTCTGTTTCTGTGGCTCTCTATCTCTAGCTGTCTCTGTCTCTGATACATACACATATATTCTACATATAGGGTGTTTCAAAAGTTTTATGAAGCTTTTATAGCTTAACACTTCACTAAAACTTTTGCAACCCCCTGTGTCTATTACTTTATAGTTTGTAAGATGTTTTATATCTGTGATCTCCTCCAAGTCTTACTATAATTCTGTGAGGTAGATGGTGTAAGGATTATTAGCTCTATTTTAAACTTATTATTATATTTTTTCCAATTACATTTAAAAATAGTTTTTAACATTCATTTTTGTAAGATTTTGAGCTCCAAATTTTTCTCCCTTGCCCTCTCTTTCCTCTCTTCCCAAGACAGCAAGCAATCTGATATAGGCTAAACACCTACAATCATGTCAACCCTATTTCACACTAGTCATGTTGTGAAAGAAGACTGAGAACAAAAAGGAAAAGTTATGAGAAAGAAATAAAAGCAAAAAATGAAAATATTCTGCTTTGATCCGTATTCGGACTCCATCAGGAGTCATTGGAATTGTCTTGGATCGTTGCATTGCTGAGAAGAGCTATTAGCTCCATTTTATAGATAAGGAAACTGAGATCATGATAGCCACAGTATTTCCTGCAGTCACATAGAAAGTAACAGGAAATGTGCTATTGTGTGAAGGACTCTGGCTTCGGGGTCCTGAGACCCAGGTTCAAATTCTGACTTTGTTACTTGCTATCTATGTGATCTCAGACAAGCCATGTCCTTTCCCTGGAGCTAAAGATCTGCAAAAGTAAAGTCTCTTCCAATTCAAAATCCAATATTAGCAGAGCTGGAGCCTGAAGCCATGTCTCCTCAATCTAAATCCTATTTGAAATTCTTATTTGGAATAAGCTATTTCCACTGGAACACAGTCCCCCTAGTGAGATGTGATTATAGGGGTTCATTTGGAGGGGGGACATCAGATGAGAGAGTGTGGATAATGGCCCATGTTCTTGGTTTGCTTACCTGCCCCATCCATACCTTCTCCCCCATTTGAAACCTAGGGCATATTATACACTAGGGTTTTCTTTCAGGCACCAACACGGGATGAGCTTGGGAAAATCTTTGAAATTATTTACTATGGATTTAGTTTAGGAAAGTTGGGATGAGGAGGTAGATTGGGAAAGGAAAGACTGGGTGTAGAGGCAATAGATTTAATATTACTATTGGGTTATTATCTAAACTGGCCTGATCCTTCTTTTATTATTTATTCCTTAGATTTTTTAATTTAAAAAAATGGGGTTAGTGTTGCCTAGTGTTGTCTTATCGGAGAGTCAAAGAATCATAGAATTTTAAGCCTTAAAACATGTGTTAAAGATCATCTATCCAACCTATAATTCATCAAGAATGCGCTGTTTTTTTGGGTGAGGGGCTGCAAGATCCAAACGGGATATCTGGGTTCCCGCTCCCCCATGCTATCTTTGTGTGATATCCCCCTACTTGCAACACCTGTGATTCTCCCGCTTCTTCCTGGGTTATTCCCTCCCAGGGTTAGGGGGTTGGGCCCCAGTTCATGCTACATCTTCATGTGGCCTGTTGTGTAGTGCCTCAAATAAATGTTAGTGAAGTCTAAAAAAAAAAAAAAAAAAAAAAAAAAAAAAATGTCTAAACAAGCTCGAATACAAGGTGCTTTTAAGATGTAAGATTGTGAGATTATTCCCTGCATGTTTACTTAAGGCGTAGTCTGATTTAGGATATATTTGTTTACCAGTAGAAGGAGCCCTGGATAAAGAAGTAGAGACTCTGAGAGGAAGAGGCCCTTATATTTCATCTGGTCTCCTTCCCCTCTTTTGACAGATGATAAAGTTGAGGTCCGGTTCTACATGGAGTTCTGGAAAGCAAGGATTGTCTTTTTCTTTTTCTTTGAATATCCAGTTCTTAGCACAACAACAGACACATGATAAGAGTTTAGCAGTTATCGATTGGCTGACTGGACTAGATCATCTCAAAGTGTATTTCCAGTTCTGGCTTTCTATTTTCCTAGTAACTTTGTCTAGTTATCTGCCCACCACATGGAATTAGCTTTCGTCTAGTAACTTAGGGGGAAAAGAAACTTTGCCAGACACTGATAAATGGATGAGAAGAAAGTCCTTGAAGTGATCTCCCCACATTTTCCAGAGAAATTAGAAATCTCATTAATTAATTGGGGAGATATTTATATCTAAGTTTGCACAGGTTAGCAAGACATCTACTGGAATAGCAAGGGAGAAGAGAAATGGCCTGGGGGATGAGGTCTTGTCTCTACCACTCACTAGCTTGCTATGGCCCCTAGGCCAGCCCCTTTCTCTTTTGGGATCTTAGTGACATGAAGGCATTGGATTGGATGGTCCTTCCAAGCTTTAACATTTGATGATCTATCGCCTTTCAAGAATCCAAACAGCTGCATGTTGAGATTGTGGAAGGTGTTGGAGCACTCGCATTCAAATACTTGTGTACACAGAAATAAATCCTCTCATATATCTAGCACAGAGAATGGTGCAGGGAGAGCCGGCAGCTGGAGTCATTATTTTTGCATGTAGTTATTAATGCTAAACATTGGAGGTCCCGGAGGCCCCAAGGTGCTTTCTCTTCTACAGAAGCAAGTGTTGCTATGAGATGAGGTCCCCGGGTGGTTTTATTACCTCTCGTCTTCAGAAAAACACATGCTGGGGGCTATTCAGGAAAGAAATTGTTAGTTAGATTAACACAACTATATTAATTCTGTAGCTACTAATGTCAACCGTGTTTGCTGAGTTTATATTTAACTTATTTTCCTGTTTCATAAACAGAGAAGTAGCATTTAATACTGCTTAAACTCTTTTAATAAGAGCAGTGAGCTGTTCTATACTCATACTTGCTGGGATGCAATTCTATTGTTAATATCCCAGAGAGGGAAATGGAAGCCCCTCAATTCTGCCTATGCTTGTCTTTTTCTAGAAAAATGCTTCCTGGGGGCTATTTTGGGAAGAAATTATTTGCTAGAGTGACACAAGTATGTTAATTCTATAACTACTCATGTAATCTGACAGCACTGAGAGACATCATGGCCTAATAGAGGTATTGTTGGGTCAGCACTCAGGAAGATCAAGTTTGAATCCTGCCTCTAATATTTCCTAGCTGGGGTAACTTCTGGTAATTCAGTTCAATTCAACAAGTATTTGTTAAATTCTTTCTCTGTGCTAGATACTGTCCCAAGCAATTGAGGTATAGATTCAAAACCAAAGCAGTCCCTGCCATTAAGGAGCATTCATATGTAATACAAAATATATAAAAAAATGCAAACATAAAATACAAAATATATACAAAATAAATATGTAATGATGCAGAAGGGGATGGAGGGAGAGAAACAGAGAGAAAGAAGAAAAGAAAGGAGAGGAGAGGAAAGAAGAGAGAGAGAGAGAAAGAAAGAGAGAGAGAGAGAGAGAGAGAGAAAGAGAGAGAGAGAGAGAGAGCTCTTTAAGCTGATTGCTAAAAGGATCATCCATGTATAGGGTACTTGCAACATGTGTAAGAAGATGAAGATGGAGAGTGAAATATATATAAGGAATAGTAAGTAGGTCATTCTGGTCAGCACAATGAAAACATGAAGTTGACTTAATGTAATTAGCTTGGAATAAAAGGTTGGAACCAGAATAAGGATAGATTTAAATGACAAACAAGTTTTTATTATGTTTTAAAGTCAATCCTAGTGAAATTTCTTGAATAAGAGAGTAATATGGTTAGACTTGATCTTAAGAATATCAATTTGGTAACTTTGTGGAGGACAAATTGGAGAGGAAAGAAGCTAGATGTAAGGGGGACATTAATGAGACAATGACAATAATCCAGATGAAAGGCGGTGAAGGTTATTAGTTAAGATGGTAGCTGTGTGAATAAAAAAGAAGGGGATGGATGTGAGAGGTATTCTGGAGGTAAAAATGACAAGATTTGGCAACTGGTTAGATATGCAGGGTGAGTGAAAAGTGAGGTCCAGGATCATACAAGCCTGTGAACTTTGGTAGGGCCTTCTATAGTAACAAGAAAGAGGGATATGTTTGGGGAAAACTCTCTCAGAATGGAAGGTCAGTCAGTTGATCAATAATATTTATTGGAAAGAAGAATAATCATTTATATAAGGTCTAGAAAGAGTCGTGGTTTCAAGTCTTTCTCCCTTTGGTAGGACAGAAACTTCAGCCCTTCAAAAGGACTTTCTGGGACAATTGCACCAAAGGCGTGGTGATGGGCACTTCTCTTTCTTATCCTGCGAAGTTGATCAGAGCTGGAACTTGGCCAGAAATGTAATATATACATAATTCGCATTGGTCATAACAAAGAAATTTTCTACCCATTCCCCGATTCAGATTCACTGCACAGATGCTTTTATTCTCAATTGGAAAGATACTTAGGTCCAAAAAAGCCTTCTTTATAGGCTCAAACTGCTTCCCCAGGAGATGAGATCTTAAACAATGAAAATGTCAGCTCACCTGGAAAACCTCATCTCTCCTATAGTCCAGGGCTTCTTAAACTTTTCCCACTGGCAACCCCTTATTTTACCCAAGAAATTTTGATGTGCTCCTGGTTATATAGTATATAAGATAGTTATACAAATCAAACATTAATATGATAAATCATAATTTCACAACTTCCATATTCAGTTATGAGACATAGTATGGGTCATATATCATAGTTTAAGAAAATGGACTCTAGAACCTGAATCTTAGGCAAACTGTCATATTTACCTATGGGGAGAGAAGAGCAGATTATTTTTCTTCTAGCAACGTGGTCTCCAGATTATTTCTATTTAGAGTTCTGCAGGAAGATCATTGCCATGAATAGTCTAACAGAATCTAGAAATTGCAGAGAGGGGGCAGGAGACAGTGGCACTCCATTATATGTATGTGGATCCAGTGAGGGAGAATGAACAGATCCTACATTCCCTAGAGAGCCTGGTTGGTAAAAGGAGCATTGCTTGACTTCTGATGCTTTCTTTTCAGACATCAGGGAGGAGTTCACTCTTCCTTCCCCCTCCCCAACTTCTGGTAGGGAAAACTTAGCTCAGCAGAAGGCAGACCTAAAGCATCCAGATGAAGTTGGAATTGAGCTCTGCAGAAGAGTAGATTCCAGGAGTTCTCTTAAGACCTAGGAGGGCCAGGGTTAGGGCAGGATGAGAAGAAGGGCCAAAGGGTCCTGAAGTGCCAGAGGCAAGAACTGCTTTGGGCATATGTATGCCTTCCTGCTGCTGTTCAATGTGCATACATTTGTTTTTTTGTTTTTTTTGTTTTTTCTATTGATGTTGTGTGTATTTATAGGAAAGTATATCCTAGGTTGATGGAGGGAGTTTTTTATTATTACCATTTCTGCTATGTCATCTGAATGAGTGCATTTATTTTAAGCTAATTATGGTAATTTATTTATTAGTAAAGGTAAACACATTAGTGGGAGTTTGTGAGTAATAGTTTTAGAAATGAGAATGCAAAAAGTATCTTGTTTCTGAGGTAGTCATCCTCCAGGGGACCCAATCTTGGAGTTTGAATTGGAGAGAAGGGGTTAGTTCCAGATGTATTCTATTTTTTTTTTTTTTGATAGTGAATCATTCTTTTATTTTTCAGGTTTCAACAAAAGAAAAGTAATATTTCTCCCATCCCCAATTTTCCATCAGTGAAATAAGCAATGATATATATCAGATGCTATTATTGTGTAAGAACTAAGGAGGTTTTTTATTAGTAGAGACACCAGTCACATTCAACTGAGATTATCTTCTTTTTTTTTTTTTTTTAATAACTTTTTATTGACAGAACCTATGCCAGGGTAATTTTTTACAACATTATCCCTTGCACTCACTTCTGTTCCGATTTTTCCCCTCCCTCCCTCCGCCCTCTTCCCAAAGATGGCAAGCAGTCCTATACATGTTAAATAGATTGCAGTAGATCTTGGATATAATATATGTGTGCAGAACCGAACAGTTTTCTTGTTGCTCAAGGAGAATTGGATTTAGAAGGTATAAATAACCTGGGAAGAGGAACAAAAATGCAAGCAGTTTACATTCATTTCCTAGTGTTCTTTCTTTGGGTGTATCTGCTTCTGTCCCTCCTTGATCAATTGAAACTAAGTTAGATCTTGTCTTTGTTGAAGAAATCCACTTCCATCAGATGTATTCTATTTTTAAAAAGAGATTTCTTGGGGGCAGCTGGGTGGTGTAGTGGATAGAGCACCAGCCCTAAGTTCAAATATGACCTCAGCGATTTGCCACTTACTAGCTGTATGACCTTGGGCAAGGCACTAAACCCCAATTACCATCTCCATCCCCTCAACTCTGAAAAAAGAGAGAGATATCTTGGTTTTTACATCACCTTCATTTCTAATTATATCTCCTTTTATCTCTTATCACCTAGAGGTAAATGATCCAGCCTCAGAAATTTCTTAGCTCTGTGACTTTGGCCAAACCACTGTTGGGTACTAGAGAAGAAATGACAAAGCACTCTAGTTTCTTCACCAAGAAAATCCCATGGACAGAGTCCCTGAGGTCGTGAAAAGTCCGACACAACTAAAATGACTGAACAACAACAAAATCTGCCCCTAATCCAGAGAACCAAAGTTCAGCTGGCTGGTATAGTGGATAATATGCCTGGTCTGGAATGAGGAAGACATCTTCCTGAATTCAAATCTGGTCTCTGAGACTTAGCTGTATGATCCTGGGCAGGTCACTTAACCATATTTGCCTCATTTTTCTCATCTGTAAAATGAGCTGGTAAAGGAAATGGCAAACCACCTTACTATCTCTGCCAAGAAAACCCTAAATGGGATCAGAAGGAGTCAGACATGACTAAAAAATGACTGAACTGAATCCAGAGAACCATTCTTTATAACAAAGGATAAAAAAGAAAGAGAAGAAAGTTCATTTTAAAATTTCTGATGTAATATTTGTCAGATCATTTTTTAAAAACAATTATTGTCTTTATAGAAACAAATTTCCTTTTTATTATATTATTTATGTACCTGTATACATGAGAAGCAATGTGGTATACTAGGAGGTGGTGGATTTGTACAACATCAGAAGACCTGGGTTTAAATCTCTTTTGTAGTAGTGATTTAGTAGTAGTGCTCCAACAATATATCACTACACTTCACAAATAAGTTTCCATTTCTTCATATGCAAAATGGTGTACTGATACTTTTACAGGGTTGTGAGGAAAGATCTTTATAAACTTTAGAGCACTATAGTAATGTGAGCTGCTCTTAGGAAATGCCTTGTCCAAAGTCACACAGACAGTAGGATCAAATGAGATAATATATCAAAGCTTTTTTAAAGCTTGATCCAAATGTGAACTACTCTTATTCTAAGCAGTGGTATGCTCATTATGTCCATAAGGTATTCTCAAAGTTAAGAGCATCAAATACATGAACATTTGACCTTGCAAAAAAAGCTAAATTGGGGGCACTTATTCATGAAGTGCAATACTTTTTTCTCTAAAAATTATTGATGACCAAGGAGAATTCAGTGTTATTACAGTTTAAACTAACTGTAGCCCAACTTAAAAGACAATTGAAGCCCAATTCTTGATAGAAACTTGACAATTTTTTTATAAGCAGAGTCGGCAAACTTCAGAGCACATTGTGTTCAGTTATGTCAGATATTTACAATAGTATCAGGCTTTACTCGACTGACAAACTTCAATTAGACTTTATTTTGTTAAGCAATTAAACATTACGCCATGACTACAAAAGTTACCATTAAGTATTTCAGTAAACAGCATACAATACTTTTTCTGGGTCACAGGAGCAATTATTGGAAAAGAATGAGAATAATGTAATCCAGGATAGATTAAATGGTTTACCCTCACATTGTCTTAAGGTCATGGTACTACGGCCCATTATTTCATAGATATTTGATATATCTGGGCTGAGAACACATGAATACCTTGGGGGGAAAAGAAAACAGACTCATCTTACCATTGTAGGACAAACATTGAAGCATTAATACTTAAATGTTTTGCAAGAAAACTCAAAACTTCCAAATATACTTTCGGTAACTCAACATGTCTTTTCTTCAGCAGATAAGACTTCTGACTATACCAGCAGTGAAGGATGTGAGGAAGGATAGTCTAATTTGTCTAAAGTATCATAGCTAGTAAATGACAGAGATTTAAACTCAAGTACTTGAATCCTGGTTAGATAGAATGCTGGGCAGAATGTTAAACTTGGACTCAAGAAGAAGGCTTATAGTAAAACAAAATAAACAAACAAAAAGTTCCCAACAATTAAAATTATCCCCAAATTTAAAAAATGTATCTAAAGATAAAGGGACTCCCTTACTGAAGTCACTTGCTGGGGATGTTGTAGAAGTAACCATAAAATAGGTACAGATTAAAGTAGATGCACTTTGAAGTTCCTTCAAAATTTGGTATTCTATGGTAACTACCATACCATGATGTAGCAAGAAAGGGTTTTTTTAAATAGAAAGATAATACAGGGACTTTTATTCCTATGTTTTGGAATTGCTACCCAGAAATTTTTTGGTGTGGATTTGTTTTGTATCTTGCTATTATTATTCAAATGATCTTCTTTGTTGATTCTCTAGGGTTTTCTAAGCACGCCATCATATTATCCATAAAGAAGAATAATTTTGTCTCCTTTCTGCCTATCTTTATGACTTTAATTTTTCTCTTATTGCTAACATTTCCAGAATTGCTATTCTATTATCAGCTATGCTAATTTTGAATTTTAAGTATATGATTTTTATCATATTTTAAATGGCTTTTTATGGCTATGTTTCATAGGATTTAAAAAAATTTGGGGGGGGGGGTTATCTTCTGTTTTAATATCACCTACATTTCCCATGATATAATCTCCCAGAGGGAAAAAAGTTCAACAAAATTTACCAATGTATTGAAAAAGTCTGAAGTTATTTGCTGTGTTCTACTATGTTTCTGTTATGTCTTCTCTTTGCCTAGTGTCCTTGATAGGGGGTAATATCTTTTCATATCTCTCTTTGGAGCCACGCTTAATCATTATAATTTTGCAGCATCAATTTCAATTTTTTGTTGTCATTGTTTCTTTCATTTACATTGTTAGAGTCATTTTGTAAATTGTTTTCTAGATTGTGCTTAATTTACTTTGCAGTTCATATAAATCTTTCCATATTTCTCTGTATTCATAGTCATTTCTTATGGTACCACAAAGTTCTATAGTGTTTATATCACTTTTTTTGGCCATTCCCCAGTTGGGAGGCATCTACTTTGTTTCTGGTCTTTTGCTAGTACAAAAAGTACCGCTACAATTAGTTTGGTATATTATGGAGGCCTTTCTTTTTTTATCTTAAAACTGTTCTTGGGAAGGGTTTATATCTAGTAGTGGGATTTCTGGATCAATAATGGTGGACATTTTAATCACTTTCTTCACATAATTCAAATTGCTTTTCAGAATGGTCAGGCCATTTCATAGCTATATCAGTAGTAAATTAATGTCCTCACATCTTTCTACAACTTCTCTAACATTGAATATTTCTTATATCTTGTGATCTTTGTCAATTTGTCAAATAAGTTGAAACCTCAAATTTACTTGGATTTGTATTTTCATTCATTTGGATTATTACTTCATGTGGTTGTTAATAGTTTGTAATTATGATTTTATTTTATTATTTTTGTGAGAGGTAATTGGGGTTAAGTGATTTGCTCAGCTTCACACAGACAGGAAGTGTTAAATGTCTAAGGCCAGATTTGAATTCAGATTCTCCTCACTTTAGGGCCAGGATTTGTAATTATTTTGGAGAAATGTTTGTTTCTTTGATCATTTATCTATTAGAGAATGACTTTTGGTTTTCTGCTAATTGGCTAATAAATCTTGCATGTTAGACTCTCATCAGAAATATTTAGTACAAGGAGTCCTCCCTGTCCCATATCTGATTAATTGCTTCCCTTTATATCCAGTTTCATTACTTTTGTTCATGGATGTGTTTTTCAATTTTATGTTTTCAAAATGATCAATTCCAGTTGTTATATTGTTTGGTTAAGAATTCATCCATACATGTATCTGTAAAAAAGGACTATGATTTCCTTCTTTTCTGCTTTCTAATAGTGTGATATTTCAGGTGTGACATTCAGATCACAGATGCATTTCACCTTAATTGTGGCATATATTGTAAATATTGGCCAAAATCTAATTTCTTTCAAACTGCTTTCCAGTTTCCCCAGAAATTCTCTTAAAATAAGAAGTTCTTTTTAAGGTAATTTGTCTTCAAGTTATTGAACAATAGACTACTGAGTTCAATCATTTCTGATTTTTCTTTGGTCTATTCCATTTGTCTTTTCTATTTTTTTTTAACCAGTACCAAATTTTTTTTTTTGATACTTATTGGTCTATTAATATAATTTGAGGGTTGGAAGTACTATTTCTCCTTCATTTCTACATTTTTCATTATTTCTCTTGATAATTTAGATAGATGGTTCTTAAACATTTTTGGATGTGGAATGCTATATTACATTTTTAAAAAATATTAAAAACTACCCCAAAGAACTTTTGTGTATGTGAACAATATATTAATATTTGTCAATTAGAAATTAAAACTTTTTTTTTATTATGAAGATAGTTTTGGCCTCATGGATCCCCTGAAAGGATCCTCAGGACCCTCAGTGATCTCTAGAATATACTTCAAGAACTGTTACTCTAGAACTTTTACTTCTTCAAATGAATTTTATATTTTGTCTCCCATAAAATATCTCTTTTGTTAGTTTGTGATAGCTCCAAATCTGTAAATTAACTATGGTTAAAAATTTGTCATTTTTATTTTATTGTCATAGTCCAGTCATGAGTACTGAATACTCTTCTAGGAATACAAGGTATTCTTTACTTTATTTTTTTAAGAGGCACTTTGTAATTATATTTATGCAGATATTGATTGACTCACACAGACATATGTAATTTTTATTTCATAAAAAATATCAAGCACCTATTTTATCTTCTTTTCACCTTGCTCTCATTAAAAAAAGAAGAAAAACTAAATCCTAATCAAGAAAAACAAATTCTTGTTAGGATGTAAGAAACATGCTTTATTATTAGTTTTCTGTAAACATGGTGGGTCACTGTGTTGATCAGAATTATTAAGCTTTTCAAGGTTGTCTTTATGCTTTTTTTTTTGTTTGCTTGTTTTTGTTGTCTAAATGATTCACATTGTTCTAAAGTTGACTTTACTATATATCAGTTTATAGAAGTCTTCCTAAGTTTCTCTGAAGCTATCTCCATCTTTTTTTTTAATAGTGTAATAGTATACCATTATATTCACACATTATAATTTGTTTGGTTATTCTCCAGTTGGTGGATGCTTTCTTAGTTTCCAGTGCTTCGCTATAACAAAAAGAGGTGCTATAAATATTTTTGTATATGTATGTGCAATTGTTCCTTGTTCTTTAATTTCTGTAGAGATATAAACCTAGTAGTAGTAATGAATCAAAATGTATGCAGTTTAGTGGCTATAGTTAAAAATTTTCTTATAGAATAGCTCCACCAACAGTGATAATGTTTCTGTATTTCTGCAGTCCCTCCAACAATAATCATGGATGTTCAGTGGCACCTCAGAGGTGCTTCAATCTATATTTCTCCAATTGTTAGTTATTTGGAACATTTTTTTTTCTTGTCTATTGATCATTTAGATTTTTTTAAAATCAATACTGCCTGTACTTTCCTATACTTTCACAACTGCAAATGCTTTTTTATAGTTAATTGTTTCCCTTTTAGTTTTAATGCATTTTTTGTTTGTTAAAAAAAAAAACTTTAAAATTTTATGTGAGGCAAATTATCTTACATTTTTTTGTAATAATCTACATCTCCATTTAGACATGAAATCTTCCCTATGCATAGATCAAAAAGGTAAGTTATTCCTTATCCCTGTAATTTGTCCATGATATAACTTTTTATATCTAACATATGTATCAATATGAAGCTTATTTTGGTATACAGCAGTGTGAGATGAAGGTCTATACCTAATTTCTGGCAGACTGCTTTCCAGTTTTCCTAATGTTTGTTAATAATGAATCTTTTACCTCAGTAAATAAGGTTGGGTTTAGTAAACACTAGGAAATTCAAACTAGGAAAATTCCATTTTTGTGTATTTTGTGCTTACTTTCTGCCACTGATTAATCTATTTTTTAAGCATTACTGAGATGTTTCCATGACTTCTGTTTTGTAATATAGTTTGAAATTTAACCCTGCTAGCCATCCTTTCTTCCCACTATTTTTCATTATTTCTCTTGAGATCCTTGGATTGTCATTCCCTCCTGATGAATTTTGTTTCTGCTTTTTCCAGCTCTATAAAAATCCTTTAGTGATTTCAGTAGATATGGCACTGAAAAAGCATCTTAATTAAGATAGTATTGTCTTTTTATAATACTGGCTCAACTTACCCATGAAAACTAAGCTTTTATCAATTATTTAGGTATGTCTATTTCTGTAAAGAATATTTTGTAGTTGATTCATATAATTCTTATGTGTGTATTGATAAGTAGTTTCCTAAGTATTTTATAGATTGTATAGTTATTTTAAATGGAATTTTTAATATATTCCTATAGAGGCAAGTAATATTTGGAAATGCTGATGATTTATTAAGTTGATTGTTATTAATAGTGACTTTATTATCCTGTAATTTTCCTGAACTTGTTAATTATTTTCATTATTTTTTTTTAGTTGACTCTCTAGGGTTTTCCAAGTAAAACATCATATAATCTGCAATAGCTCCCAATTACTGCTAATAATGAATTCCCTGAAGTGGTCACATGTATTCAAATTTATGCTACTTAAGAATTTTAATTATGTAAAATATGGTAATTGATTCCAGCCCAATGAAATAAGCATTATAAATTTAAATAATGCAGTCATTTCAGGGAATTCATTATTCGCACTAATCAGGACCCAATTGTAATTTTGTTTCCTCTTTGCCTATGTTTATGTCCTCAAATTCTTGTTCTTGTGTTATTGCCATAAATAGCATCTCTAACACTATATAAAATAATCGTAGCAATAATAGACATTTTTGATTTACCTCTGATCTTATTGGAGAAGCCTTTATCATCATTATATATAATACTTACTCTTGGTTTTTAAATAGGTGCTACTTATATTAAGGAAAGGTACATTATTCCTAAGCTTTTTCATATTTTCTCAATTTATTGATATATTTAAACTATTTATATTGTTAATATGATCTATTATATTTAATTTCTTTTGAAATAATGAGCCAATCCTATATTCCTAATATAAATCCAATCTTCTTATCGTACACTTTTGATGCTGTAATTTCTTTACTAATATTTTTTTTTATGTCAATGGTATTAGAGACTTTGCTTTATAGTTTTTTTTTGTTGTTGTGATTTTCCTGGTTTAAAATCAAAATGGTATTTTTATCATAGCAGGAATTTGCTAGGGTTGCTTCTTTTGTAAGCAGTTTGTACAATATTGGAATTAAATTTTGATTTGATATTTGATAGAATTTGCTTGTAGAAGCATCTTATCTTGGCTTTGTAACAGACTTTAAAATTTTTTTTTCTAGTTATTTTAAATGGTATTTCCTTTTCTATGTTTTTTTAAAATTTTATTATTGCAATATGAAATTGCTGTTTTTTTGTGTATTATCTCCAATAATTTTGTGTTGCTTTCCTAGAATTTTCTAAGTAAACCATATAACAGAAAATAAAGATTTATCTCCTTTTTGCCTGTCTTTATGCCTTTAATTTCTTTCTCTTGTTTTATTATTGCTAGCATTTTTAGAAGTCTGTCAAATAACAATGGGAAAAGAGTGCATTTTTCTTTTCCCCCTATATTTATTGGGAATTATTCTAGCATTTCCTTAATTAATAAAATGCTAGCCTTTAATTTTAGGAGATATTTTTAAAATTGTGTTGTTTTTTTTTTTTAAATCATTGATGCCTCTGCTGTGTAGGATTTTTTTTTTTTTAACAAAAATCAGTCTTGCATTTTATCAACTTATTTAACTTTATCAATATAATTGTGTGGGTAAGGATGTTTTTCTTTTTAATGTGATTAGTTAGTTGAAATGTTTTTCTAGTATTGGTATAAATTCAAAGCTTGAGTGTCCACCTCTCTGGTGATTTACCTCTTTAGATTTAGCTAGGCTGGCTTCAGAGGACAAACACATAATTATTGAATCATGTAGTCAGAGCTAGAACAGACTTTAGAGGCCTCCGAGATCATCTAGATCTATTTTACAGATAAGGAAACCAAGGTCTGAAAGAGGTTAAATGGTTTGTCTAGGCACAGATAACAAGTGACAGGATCAGTATCCAAATGAAATGTCTCTGAATCCAAATTCAGTGTTTTTCCCATTATAACACAGTCCATTTCTGAGATTGTACTTGAATTCTTTACTGTTCCAAGTAGGATATGCCAAAGCTTGTGGTCCACTGGTACTGTCTTTGAGAGGCAATGATAACCTCAATGTCATGATGGAGCAGTGGAGGATACACCAAGGAACAACATTGTAATAATGAAGTTTTAATTAGTTGCATACTTAAACTGTTGCTTGCCAAGTTGTTTCCTGATGAAACTGAACCAAGGAGACTAACATGATTATGCATTGGCCTAAGGTAAGCAGACTACTGGTTCTCTGGCATTTACAACTAGCAGATACTTTAATGATCATCTTGTCCAAATCTCTTATTACACAGATGATGCATAATGGAAAAAATTTCTTCAAAGATTCTATTAAATTCTTTTCACCATGGAAGAAAGCATGCTATCATACTTGGACTCTACCATCAAAATTCCAGATGTGTTTAGTGAAGTAGTAGAAATAAGACTAACAATAGGACTAGGCTGTAAAGGATTTTAAAAGCTAAAGGGAAGAGTTAATATTTTGTCATCTGGGCAATAGGAAGTTAATTTAGTTTATTGAGCAGGGGAGTGACATGCTGGCATCTGTACTTAAAAACATTCACTGTGTGAAGGATGGATAGGAGTAGAGAGAGAATTGAGGTAAGGAGGTAGTCTGAAAGAGAAGTGATAAAAGATTAACTAAAGTGGTGACTGTATGAGAAGAAAGAAAGGGCAAATGTGACAGATATTATAAAGGTAGAAAGGAAAGACTCTGATAGCTGAGAAGATATGTAGGGTGAAGAGGTGAGGAAGTGGTTAAGGACAATGCTTGAGTTATGAATTTGGGAAATTGGAAGAATAGTGGTACATTCAATAGAAATGGGATTTTAGAAGAAAGGTGGGTTTTGGGGAAAAGAGAATGAGCACTGTTTTGAATATATTGAATTTGAGATATCTCTGGAAATATAGTTTGAAATATCTAATAGGTATCTGGTGATGTATGACTGAAGGTCTGCCCAGGTACAAGAACTTGAGAAAAAGATTTCTGGAATCAAGTATAGAGATGATCATTAGACCTTTCAGAGTTATTGAGATTACCAAAAGAATGCAGAGAGAGAGGGAGGGAGAGGGACCAGAACTGGGCCTTAGGAACACTCACAATTAGGAGGCATGATAATGCCACTTGCTCAAAGGTGATTGAGGAGTGGTCAGGTTGGTAGAGGGAGAATCAGTAAAGAATAGTGTCATGAAACTGAGATCACAGAAAGTATGCTAGTGGAGAGGGTGGTTTCAAATGGAGCAGAAAAAGTAAAAAAGAGAATGAGAACTGAGTCAAGATCACCAGGTTTGGTAACTAAGAAATCTTTGGTTGCTTTGGAGAGAGGTTTCAGGTGAGTGATGATATTGGAAGGTAGACAATAAAGAGTTGATGAGTGAATAAGAGGAAAGGAAGTGGAATCAGGATATATTAGAATTTTTTTTTTCCCCTAGGAGTTTGAATGAGAAAGGGAGGAGATGAGAATGGATGAGAAGGGAATGGTAGGGTGCCCTAAAAGTGGTTTTTGTTCTTGTTATTTATTTAATTTATATTTTGCTGAGGCAATTGGGATTGGATTAAGTGACTTGTCCAGGGTCACACAGCTAGGAAGTGTTAAGTATGAGGTCACTTTTGAACTCAGGTCCTCCTGACTTCAAGGCTGGTGCTCTATCCACTGTACCACCTAGCTGCCCCCTATTTGTTTTTAGGATAAGAGAAATTTGGGTATGTTTGAAGGCAGAAGGGAAAGAACCAATAATTTGCCTTTGTGATCAAGGAGCTAATTGAAAAAAAAAATTCCTCCCAGATTCTCATTTGTAGATGACAATGGGCTGAATACCTCAAGCTCCTGAAAGAGATCTATAACGACTCAAAGGGATTTGGCAGTCTATCCACACAGGAGAAGCCAAGTGGATGAATATTTTTCTTCAGATGTTAACAGGTATTTATATGGATGTTTTCTAGAACTTACTCATCAGCATGTCTCTGTGGCACAGAAAGTGGCGAGATGGCCGCCAGGTAAGGATCAGGCAGATTTGAACAGGTGGAGAAGAGCCAGCTGTGTTGTTTTCAGGAAGCTGCAAAGATCTTTTAGACACTTCAAGTTTCTTATGAAAGCAGAGGCTTATCGTTTTAATATTAACAGTCCACCAGTATTGCAAGATAGAGTATTTATTAAGTGCTTATTATGTACCATGTACTCAACATATGGCAGCAAGACACGAAATATAATTACTTAATGAAGAATTTTAAAAGGGTACCATCCATAGGGTTAGGGAGAGACGTGATAGTTATCAATAGGTGGCAACATATAAGCAATGAGAAACTCTGAACAGCAGCAATTGAAAGATTAGAGAAGTCAGAGGAAGGTCCCTCTTGTGAGGTCCACATATTGGGAGGCAAGTATTGCACAGGATGGATGGGCATGGAATGGTGCTAATCTGAATTAGAGAGTAGCTTGAATTGATGCGATTATAAATCCATTTGAGTCCATGACAGGCAGTAGGGGAAGAACTGGAGATACATTTTATCATGGAAAACAACATGTATACATATAAGAAGATATTATACATAAAATGTATATATACGTGTATTTTTGTATATTCATTATCTATATAACCTCTCCCTCCTCCAAAAACAAAACCCCAACCATTCCAGGCTTGACTGGTAGCCCTGATTATACATTCATATTAGATCTTGATTTTTTTTTGGGGGGGGGGATAGGGAACAACATTCCTAAAAATGTCCTTGAAAAATATAACATCAGAGATAAGCTTATTCATGGGTCAGATCATTAATATCAGGCAAGACATAAAACAGGGGAACCTATACTTACCATGGACATCATTCAGCACAGAATTCAAGGGGCAGGTGGCTTCCTTGAGTTTCCATTTAAGAAAACAAAACACAAACCAAGTTATATTGAAAAAAGATAAAGTAACTGAAATAGTTAATATTCACTAAAATGCAAATCCTAGCAAGTATTTAAGTAAATTGTTGAATAATTCTCGAATAAGCCCAATCAATCAAAAGATGCCATTGTTGACGCCCCCGTCTCAGAAAGACACATTCCCCCAAAGTGTTAAATAATTAGTAAATTGGTAAAACAAAATCAAATGAACCGGCTCGCTTTTTTTCCTCGGCCTGGGCGGTGGCGGTCCTTCCCCGAGCCCGCTCCGGCCGGCTCCCTCACCCCGGTCGGCCCTCTGTCCGGGCCGGTCCTCAGTCCCAGCCGCTCCCCGTCCCGGCCGGCCCTTTGCAGTGGCGGCCGGCATCCCAGTCCCGGCCTGCCCTCGGCGCGCCGATGCTCTCGTGCGCCCAAGTCTCGCGCTCCGAGCCCCTCGCGTCCGCTCCGTCCCCGCGCGGCCCCAGTCTTCTCCACCGAGCAGCCTCAGGGCGAAAAGTTTCTTGTGGGGGCCGGTCCAGTTCCGGGAGCCCAGAGTGCCCGGCCTCCGGCCCGCCAGCCCGCCCTGCCCGGCAGTCCCGGTACCCGCTCCCTGGCAGTCTTAGGGTGAGTGACCACTGGGCCTCTTCCCCCCTCTCCGGTCTAGCCTGCAGAGGTCCCGGCCCGGCCTCCTGCTTGCTGTCCGGTTGCTACGGCAACGCGAGGTAAACCGGCCGCCTGGGCCAGGAGCCCCGGACCCCTCGGGGCCGCCCTCCACCCTCCTCCCCGACCTGGCCCCTCTCCGGGTCCGTCGCCCCCTCAGCCGGGGGGGCTTCCCGGAGGAGGCTTCCTCCCAAGGTCACCTGGGCCCGTCACTCCGTCTGTCCTCTTCGTCCATGTGGTCGTCGGGTCTGCGTCTTGGAGTTTTAGGAAGAACCGGCTCCATTGTGGTTGTCCCCCTCTTCCCTCTCACACCCGAGAAGCGTTCTGACATTCTGTGAGTCTGCGATCTCCCCCTCTCGCAGCAGGAGGGGCGAGATGGTCTGAATATCCTAGGTCGTAGTCCCATTTGCTCCCTCAAACTTCCCTCCCTTCGTCCTTCCCGGCTCCACTCGGGGCTGCTGCTGTCCTTCGCCCGGGCTGATTAATTCCCTCCCCTCTTATTGCCCCTTTCTTCCCTACCCGCCTAGCCCTGATCACTTATATTCCCCCTCTCTAAAATGAAGGCACCCCCAGGCCTTTTCAGTGATCTTTGACTCACATCTCACACCCGCTATTCAGCAACCCTAAAACCCCTTTGATTTTCCCCTTTGTAATGTTTCATACTTGTTATTGCTTTCTAGTTTTGACTGCTACCACCCAATAGGCGTTATTACCTCCTGCTAACTACAATAGCCTGTTATCTCACGTCTACGCAGGTAGTCTCTCCCTCCTCCATCTTCAATCCCTCCTAGACATGCCTGTCAGATTAATATTCTCGAAACAAGGCTCTCATCATGTCATCCCTGTGCTTTATATCCTGCAATGATTCTGGACTGCCCACCAGATCAAGGCCAGACTCCCAAGCCTGACATTCAAAGCCCTTTCTATTCTGGTAAAAATTCATGTCTCTGACTTGATCTCCAGTTACTTCTCTGGATGGCCCACCATCACCAATTAACTTTCTCATATCCTATTCTTGATATTTTTATGCCCCATTCCCACTTATTGAAGCACCTCACTTTCTATTGATTAGAATTCCTATTCTCTTCCTTTCCAATTATTCAAACTGTCATATCCTTCAAGACCCATTTCAAATGTTGATTTCTCTTTGAAACTTGGGGTAATAGCCCAAATAGACAATGCTTTTTGAACACTTCTAACAGTTATCTGAACCACTTATTTGGTGCCTTACATTTATGCTAGTTATATCCCCTATAATTATAATCTCCTTAAAGACAATTATATTCCTCTAATCCTTCTTCATTGTCTAGTATTACTTCCTATTCATAGCAGACAAATATTTGTTGACTGTTGTCTGTAAATTGTGACAATTATTTTGTTGTTAATCATGTCTGATTCTTTGCGACTCCATTTGGGGTTTTCTTGGCAAAGATACTCATGTGCTTTGCCATTTCCTTCTCCAGCTCATTTTACAGATGAGGAAACTGAAGCAAACAGGGTTTAGTGACCATAGCTAGTGAATATTTTAAGCTGAATTTGAACTCAGGTCTTCCTGACTCCAGGCCTGGTGCCCTGTCCACTAAACTTAATCCTGTAATCATGATGAATAAAATATACAGCTTTCAAACAAGTTGAATGTAAATCAAATAGTTTCAAATCATGAATTTACCAAAAAAGTTCCTTTTTATAAACTTAATTTGCCCTTAAATTTTTTTTATTGGTGATTTATGTTTTTATATCATCACTTCTAAGTGACTTCCTCCCGAACTCCCCATAAAACTCATCTTTTTACAGGTATACAAAACAGATTAGTGCATTGTCCATATATGAAAAATATATCTCATTCTATATTTACAGTCAGCCATCTCTATGACAAAAGGTCAGATTTTTTTTTCAATCCTCTGAAGTAATAGGATCATAGATTTTGAGCTGAAACAGACCTTAGAGGTACAGATGAAGAAACTGAGCACAGAGAAATGACTTTCCCAGAATCACTCCACAAGTGTCTGAGGCAGGGAATGACTTCAAGTTTATCACTCTATCCATTACACCATGAGTTGTGATTGGTCACTGCACTTAATACATATTCTTTATAGTTTAGAAACTAAGGTTTTATTTTTAAATAAAATGCTAGCTACAGTTTAAATTGTACACTTTAAAGCATTATCTAAAATGTAAGTAGTATATATTCTGAAGTCATGATCTATTTTGTTTTATTGACCTAAATAGAATTGTTAGATCTTTCCAGGTGACTAAAGTTTGTCTAAGTGCTAGAACTTTTAATTTTATTTTAAACAGTTTTGATTGAATTCTTTAAAACAAAAATTCTTAATTTTTCTGCCTTCTTAAATGACTGCCTTGCTTAATAAAAACCTTTTATTTATGAAGATTCAACTCATCATTACAGACAAATTAAGTCCTTCTCCCCCACCATGCCTCTTCATGTCTCTTCCTCCTTGACTCAGCCTATTAGAATCTGTTTTTCAGAGCTCAGATCATGATGCCTTTTCAGATTCCTCTATCAGCTAATACCTTTACTTATTATATATATTTATGTTATACATATTTTATATATTGATTTAAATGTGTACTTTATATCTTTCCCCTTCCCTTCCTGTTAAATATAAGTTCCTTGAGAGCAGGGACTGTTTATTTATTTATTTTTTCTTTCTAACCACTATATGTGACACTTAGTGGGGCTGTATAAATGTGTGTATTGATTAGTTGATTTGTTTACATTTAACAATGAAGTTCTTTTGTGTCAACTTATAATCAAATAGGACTTCCTAAAGCTTCCTAACGTAGCAGACCTTGTGATTGTCATTTGATGGTAACACCAAAGCTCTAATTTTTACTTTCTTTTGTCTCCATATTATAATTTTTGGACTATTAATATTATTTTGGGCCTTTTGATCTTAGGCTATCACTTTTTGCTGCTGTCAGTGTTCTTGCCTCCAATAGTCTGTTTCCCCTTCTAATTTGATGCTTCTAATATGTATTTGGCTAAGTACCTGAGATAGTAGATAGAAAGATGAACAAAGCATTTATTAAACATTTACTGTATACCTGTGTGCTAAGTACTGGGACTGTGCACAAGCAAGACAGTTCTTGCTCTCAAGACCTTACATTTTAAGAGGGAACACAATACATAGATATGGAAGGAAGGTGGGGGAAATATGTCCTCTAACTTCATGGCCAGGAAGTGAGGGTCTGGTTCCATCAAGATAAGGTGAAGCTTACCTGTCAGAGATCAAAGCACTTGTCTTCAAGGGTGGAGGCCCAAGATTCTAATGGAGAAGAGTTAGTTTGAAGGTCTGAATGGAAATGGCTGTCATGGTTTGGAGTTAGTGACTGGGAATTGTGATAAAATAAGAGTAAATTAGTTCTGAATATAGGAATCTTTGAGATGTTCCAGTAAGCTTTAATGCATAGTATTTGACCATTTAGAAGCTTTTTGGGCTTTTTGTCCTGGTTCTCTACTGTGGGTTGTATACTTGAGGTTGTAAGTAGTATGGACTGTAATTATCTAATTAGATATCAGATTAAGTAAGCAGCATTCAGAAGAGCATCAAATTTGGAGTCAGATTTAAGCCCCACCTCTACTATCTCATTTAAAATCTCTAAGCCTCAGTTTCTCCATCCATGAGGGTATTTGTCTATATAAAATATGAGGCCTTGCTTAACTCTAACATTCTCTATCTGTGGTGTTATTAATATTCCTAAGAGTATGTATATTTTGGTTCTACCAAAATTTTTAGCATTTTTCTTAAAAGTCCTACTTATTCAATTCCACATTCAAGTCTCCTCAATATAATTCATGTTGTTTAAATGTTTAAAATTGTTAAAAATGTTAAAAAATTCATTTTATTTTATAGCTAAGACTTTACCATATACACAGATTTAAAAAGAGACATTATGACTTCTGTTACTGTATCATTTAGTTTCTAACAAGCAGGTTAATTTTGGAGATATGATTCACCATTGAGAACTGAAAGTAAATCTCTTATTCTTAATAGTACTTTCTAGATCCAGAGCTCTTAAAGTTGACTTTATGAACTCATTTTTATTTTAAAAAATTTATAATAGTATTTCAAGATAATTGATTTTCTTTGCAATCTTATGTTTTGTTTTTTTTTTTTTTTTTTTGCTATTAAAACCATATTCTGGGAAGGGGTCGTCCATTGGCTTCACCAGACTGCTAAGGATGTTCTAAGACCCAAACATTTATGAACCTTGTTCTAGATTAAGTGAATACTGATTCTTATTCGGTTTTCATTGATGTTTATAAGTAATTTATTTAGTCATATTGTGTGATCCTATGTTATCTATAAAGTTCTTTTAAAAGGTTATTTGCATATATAGTTTCAGATAATTAAAGCGTAGTGTCTCAGACTAAAAAGAGACCGTAGCAGTATGGGGAAAATACAGCGTTGCAACAAGAAGGAAGATTTGCTAAGTCCGGGAAAAGAGAAGGGATGTGGCAGGTGTAAAGAAAGGTTTTCAAGGAAGGGCAAAAAAAAAAAAAAAAAAAAAAAAAAAAAAAAAGATTTATTGGAAAGGGAGAGAGAAGAGAGAGGTAGTTGATGCTCAGAAGGTAGTTAGTTCCTTTGTATCGTCCTGGGCTATTCTAGGAAGTAGACTGGTGTGCCCTCTTAGCATGGAGAACCATTGAAGGATAGAGTGAAGCAAAGTACAGTAGTAGCTGCTGATCAGCACCCTGCGGGATCCCTTGTTACTGCTTAAAATACTCCAAGTCACAAAAACTTTCAGAGTTGGAAAAGTAACTCATTTACTCCAAGTTCCATTTGAATAGAAAGCCCCCATATACTATGTTTTTTAACAGACCATCAAGTCTCTGATGATCTCCATTCATAGGAAACCCATTTCCTTGGAGGCAGCTTTGGGACATCCCTAATGATTGGAAGATTTTTTTGGCACACCTAAAATGATCTTTCTGCAACTCATTTTTTCTTTAGGTCTTTCTGTTGAGACCAAACGGAACAAACTGAATCCTTTCATATGATAATTCTTACGATAGCATTTATCACAGGTAAGTGTCTAGGAAGCTGAAAATCTTCAGTTCTTTAACTGACACTCAAGTGACCATCTATCCATTCATCAGTACATTCAATCATCCATGTATCTATCTATTCATACTTTATTTTTTTCAACAAACATTTCTTAAGTGTCTACTATGTGCTAGGCATTGTAGTAGGGAATTCAGAGATAAATTGAAGTAGTCCCTGCCCTCAATGGGCCTATGTTCTATTGAAATTTTGTGTCTTCATGGAGAAGTATCTATTCAAATAAGTAAATTCAAAATACATGCAAAGGAGTAATTTTTTTTTTTGGGGGGGGAGGGCTCTAATGAATAGTGGAATTAGGAAAGGCTTTTCATAGGACTTGGTACTTGAGCTGAATCTTAAAAGAAACTAGGAATTCAGAAATGTTAGCAGTGTCATTTAGTTTTTAAGAAATATTTTAGGGATTCCAGAAAGTGAAAAGTGTTTCAAATTGTTATTTAACTGAATTAGTCCATTTCCTCCCAATAAATCTAATAAGCATTAGATTGTATAAGAAACGAATTATCTCACAAATCCCTACTGTTTTATTGACCTGAAATTGTTTTATGTTAGAAGGGTTTTATATCATGAACAAAATTAATCAATATGTCATTCCCATATATAATAGACTAATTATGTTTCCTAAGACCGATTGACAGGTTAAATTTAAATGAGGATGCTATGTTATCTAGGAAATATAGAAGAAAAAAATTTCTAATGTATGAGGATAGAGATATTTACTATATTCTTTTTGGTTTTGTATTATATATGTAAACATACTCATTTGGAATATAAAATCTTAATTGATATTACTTATCTGTTATATAGGATCTGGGCATTTTGACTTTCAAAAAATCATTTTGGGTGGTGTCTCAGAATAGCCTGAAAGAAAATTCTCATCCTCTAACCATCCACATCCATGTGGTTGTTTTGGTAATTTAAAGTTATACTCAGTCATTTTTTCTTTATCACAATGAAATGTTGCTCTGAAATGACATATAGAGGACCTGCTGTGAAAGAATCAATTTGCAATCAGCAAATACAAGATGTTTGAAGCTCCATTTAGTACAGTTGAATTCTCTCAAATTCTTTCCCTCGTAAGGGACCTAAATATTTTTTAGCATCTGTCCAAGAATCTCTTGTAAGCCCTAAAGATAATAGTATGACTGACCTCTTGGGTGGAGTGTATGGTTTTCTGTTATTGCAGGTTTTAGTGATTTTTATATTTATTTCCCTTTTAAAGATCTTCAGATTGGTTTGGGCTAGTTAGTTAGTGGTGTTTATGTGTTCAAGATAATAGCATTTCATTTTCTTCATGTTGATTTTAATTAATATAAATACCAACAGTGATGAATTTTTAAAACAACATATATTATTCATAGTATTTAGAGCTATAAGGGAATTTACTTTCCTAAACTTGTATATTTAATTTCACATGTGCTTATTTATTGTTTACTTTCACTTTTCACTGTGATACAGAAAACATCTGTGTAAATTTTTTTTTTTGGTAATTTCATGAAATAATAGAATCTTAGAATTGGAAAGGACCTCAGAGGTGATATAATCTAACTTCATATCAAATTCAAGCATCACAAAATTTAAACCTAGAAGGGATCTTGGAGATGTACCTCCCTTAATTTATTAGTTAATAAATCAATCAATAAACATTTAAGCAACTATTATATGCCAAGCATAAGAAAACATGCCCTCAAAGCCACCCTTTTATAATACACTTGAGCAAAGAATCATCTAACCTCTGAACACTTTTCAATGACAAGAAGCTCACTATGAAGTCACCCATGTTCTATGAAAATGATTTTTTTTATTATATAATGAGCTGAAGTCTACCTTTCTGTAATTTGCCTAATTGCACACCTTCATGGCAACCTTTCATATTTAAAGAAAGCAATCATATGTGACTGTGGGCAAATCTCAACCCCACTGGGCCTTAGTTTTCATTTCTGTTGGACTAGATGGTCTCTAAAGTCTCTTATAGCTTTAAATCTTTTATTCTTTGTCTTCCCTAAGTTTTCTCTAAATATCCCTAGTTCTTTCAGCACTTCCTTTAAGTGTTCAGAAATGAGTACAATATTGTTTACTGTTTGTCCTTTGTTCTTGAAAGGACCAATGACATTAAGACGGTGATATCTTGACTTGCAAGTCGATTGGATTTAAGTCAGGCAGAGCTGTTGAAAGTCATCAATCTCCTCCAGTGTCTTTGAAATCCAGTGGTAAGTCATTGGCCAAAAGGACTGGTGATGGCCCCAGATGCAGTGGGAGACCTTTATTTATTAAACTGTCTTTCCCATTCATGGCCCATTTTTTTTAGGCCCATTCATGATCATCTGACCACCTTTTTTTGGGCACTTATGATTTTATTTGTATGGCCTTAGATTATGCTAATCTTTTTGAGTAGCCCTATGTTGTTATTCTCTTGGCTTGTATTAATTAATTCATCAACATCTTCTCAAATGAAAATCCTATTAAATTAATTTTTTTTTATTTTAATAGTAGTTTATTTTTCCAAATACATTCAAAATCTTGTGTTCAACATTTTTCTCCCCCTCTCCTCCATCTCCTCTTTCCTCAAGACAGTAAGCAATCCAATATAAGTTAAATGCATGCAATTCTTTTAAACATAATTCCATATTTGTTATGCTGCATACATACACACACACACACACACACACACACACGCAAACATCAAAAAGGAAAAAAATGAGAAAGGCAAAAAAGCAAACAAACAACAACAATAAAAGATGAAAATCCTATCCTTTGATCCACCTTCAGTCTTCATAGTTCTCTGGATGTAGATGGCATTTTCCATTACAAATCTATTGGAATTGGCTTGTAAATTCATTTCTGTATTTATGCAGTTAATTTTTAAAGTTCAAGTCCAGAACTTTATATTTTGGCTCTTTGCCATGTCTTTTTGCTTTCAATCCTGAGTTTTGTCTTTTACTATAATAGATGATGGGTTTTTCTCCTTGTATTGACTTCTGTTTCATTCAAGTAGTTGTTAAAAATGTTGAACTTGCCCAGGCTGATAGGAAGAGACAGAGGTCACTTTGTAGGTTAATCTTGATTTAATTGCTAGTCTTTGAGTCATCTTAGTTAGCTGATTATGAATTCCTTAACTATTCAGTGATATGGCCCACCTTTCTCCATCACATCCTCTCATAAAAGTATTCATAAGAATATAATTTCGAACTTGGAGGAATCTTAAATATTTTAGTCCAATCCATTAGTTTTCGAGTAATGTAACAGAAGTCAGGTGATTTACACCTGGGTGGGAAATGGCAGAGTTGTAACTCAGACCCAAGTCCTCTGACTCTAAGCCAGAAGCCAGAGCTATTTCCACTGTACTACATGGGTTCTCCCAATCAAATGCTTAGCTCAAGTTTGCTTTACCAATTTCTATTAGATTAGGAAATCTACTGAAAAAAAGGGAATGAGAATAATTTGATATGACTTATTAGTAAATCTGTGCTGGCTCACAGTAATTACTTTGCTTTCTAAGTTCTCACAAACCACATGTACAGAAATCTGTTCTACAGTTTTCTATTAAATTTTTCTGGCTATAATTTAGAGAGACAATTTATCTTCTTCCCTTCCCCTTAAGTTCCCCCTATCCCACCCCAAGAATAATTGGACGATATTTGTGTTTGTTCTAATCCTGTTCTTCTATGATCTTCTTAGGTGTTCTTTGAGGAAATCAATTAATTTCTCCATACTGCAGTTTTCCTATATATAAATTAAGGGTGATGGATTAGTTTAGGAATAGCTAGGTGGTACAATGGATAAAGTGCTGGGCCTGAAGTCACGAAGACTCATCTTTCTGAATTTGAATCTTGCCTTTGACACTTGATAACCATGTGACCCTGGGCAAACCACTTAACTATGTTTGCTTAGAAAAATGAGCTGGAGAAGGAAATAGCAAACTACTCCAGTATCTTTGACAAGAAAACCACAGATGGAATGGGTCACAACTGAAAACAAGAAGAAAAAATATTGTAAGGTAACAGAATTATTAGGCATCAGCTACAGTTGAAATTTCTGAGGAATCACAACCAAGATCCAGCTTTCCAGAGAAATCTTTTTTTTTCTTTTCAGCTTTTCAAATTTAGCTGGCAATATCTGGAAATAGCTGTATTAGTTATACCCAATGCTAAAAGTTATTAATAAGTCATTTCTTTGCAGCTTATTATCTCCGTTTTACAGACTGATTTTTTCAATAAGATTTACTTAATTAGATCAAATATTTCTTTTCTAGAATGCTTAACATGCCTGCTTGCTACAATCTTCAAGGAAACTAAACAGCCTTAATTACATCTGGAATTCTGATTCCATTTGATGTGGCAGAGATGTGATGAAAGTTGTCAGTTTTAAGGGATATGACTATCACATATGTAATTAAGCTTATTGCCAATACTTAAAACTTGTATTTATCTTACAGCTTAATTAACTCTGTTGCTAACTCAGATATGTTGGTCTTGAAAAGTTAATGCCTATTTCATAATGAACATGCTGAGAAAATTCTTCTTTATATTTTTTACTCCTCTCCCCCTTTCTATTTGACATTGAATGCTATTGATTAATAGTTTCTGCCTGTCCAGCTTCTATTTTCATAGTACATGTCACCTGTCATACACACATGAATGAGCTGAAAGTATTTTAAGAAAAGCCACTATAATGTAGAATGACTTTTTTTTTTTTGGAGCGTGGGCAGATACCCTTAAAATTCTCTGGCAGACTGTTAGCTGCCAGAGTCCTTAGTGGCTTCTGGGTAAAAGCAGTCATTTGTGGAATATTTTGCTCTGTTCTGGACAAAAAAGACCCTGACAACCAAAGTCCAGGTTCTGAAAATTGTGTCATGTAGAGAATGATTAAATGAACTGGGGCTATTTTAAGAGAACACTTAGGGAAGACAAATTAGTTGCCTTTAAGTATCTGAAGGATTTTTGGGTAGAAGAAGAAATAGACTTACTTGTGTCTAGGACTAAAGAGTGGAAGATAAAGACAGATTTTAGTTCAATTGTAAAGAGGAACTTTCTAGCTGTCTAATAATGGTATAAACTGTAGTGAGCTTCCCATCACCAGAAATGTTCAAGTGGATTCTAAGCGATCATTATTAATAATATTTTGAAGGGATATCTTTAATGAAAGGAAAGCTGGGTTAAATTTCCAAAATCTAAAATTTCTGTTGTTAAGGTAATGTCATATGGTAGCATTTGTAAATTTGTACAATTTACAATGTACAATGTAT
Source organism: Sarcophilus harrisii (assembly GCF_902635505.1). Classification (NCBI taxonomy): domain Eukaryota; kingdom Metazoa; phylum Chordata; class Mammalia; order Dasyuromorphia; family Dasyuridae; genus Sarcophilus; species Sarcophilus harrisii. The sequence continues at coordinate 201,019,452 of NC_045431.1, read as the reverse complement.
GGGAATCCATTTGTAATTTGAAAATCTACATTACAGTCCCAAGACTGTCAGCTAATAGAACTAGATGGTTCATTGTGGAAAAATCATTTACTTGTTTTAAGCATTAGAACATTTCTTACCAGAAATGGAGCTAAGGACATTTACACGATCTACCTCCCAAGGAGTTGGTGAGGTGAGTGTATTTACTTTTACCACTATGAGAAATGTGAGGTCTTCTAATCATGATGTCTCTCTTGTCATCAACGTGAAGAATACTGTAATAACTTCACAATTATTTATTCTGTGGAGCCTGTGATAAGTAGATTCCAAGGCATTTGGTTTAGCTTCGAAATCCATCATGTGATTTGTCTTTGAATGATTTTGCCTTCTTAGTCATGTTTGACTCAGGCATATTTTTAAATTAGTTTATAATATATTAGCACACAGCAGCTGATGGGTAGTATGAAATTGCCTAGAAGATATTAGGTAGCTGGAACAAACAGGCTGAAATTAAACATTAATGATAATAACCCACTAAGTAGATATTTATATATACATAGTTTGGATATTCTTGATGTTGGAAAATGCTATATTTTATCATGTTAAACTGTATTTATGATACTGAATCATATGACCATTTGTTAAGATCTTTAGCTCTTATCTAGTAAAGTAATATCTTTATTGTGAAGGATTTTATAACATTGATTTTTGAATGTAGTTAAGTAAAATTTCTGAAATAGTAGATCAAGGCAAACAGACTTGCACAGGTTTACACAGCTAGTAAGTGTCAGAGGCTAAGTTTGAACTCAGATCTTCCTGATTTCAAGCCCATTGCTCTTAACCACTGAGTCATCTTTCTGGTATCATTATAATTCATTGCAATTTTGACCTGGAGTAATAAACTTTCTTTGACTTTTTAAAATGAAACCCATCTTCTTCTTTTTCTTTTCTTTCCTTCTTTCTTTCTTTCTTTCTTTCTTTCTTTCTTTCTTTCTTTCTTTCTTTCTTTCTTTCTTTCTTTCTTTCTTTCTTTCTTTCTTTCTTTCTTTCTTTCTTTCTTTCTTCTAAGGCAATGGGGGTTAAGTGACATGCCCAGGGTCACATAGCTAGGAAGTATTATGTGTCTGAGGGCAGATTTGAACTCAGGTCCTCCTGACCTCAGGGCTGGTACTCCACCCACTGTACCACTTAGCTGCCCTGAAATCCATCTTCTTGAAGAACTTCTTGTTATATGAAATGAAGAAATGTGATTTTAAAATTGGACATTAAATGCAAACCACTGAAAGTTTAGAAACATACTTTCAGTTCCTCTGAAAAATAAATTTCAGATATTTAGTTTTCAAACAGTTCTGTCATTGTTAGCCAAATGGAAATAAAGTGATAAAATTTACTACAGCTATAACTTAATCAAATGAGGTAATGGTAGTTATTTTTCTTTTTAAATAGTATTTAACTTTTTATGTTTTGAATGTCAAGACAATTTTAGCATTAATTTTTTATAAGATTTTGAGTTCCAAGTTTTTCTCCTTCTCTCCTTTCTTCTTCCCTCTTCTGAAAATGGTAGGCAATTTGATATGTTATGTATATGCTATCATGTAAAGCATATTTTCATATTAGTCACAGTTGTGGAAGAAAAGCAAATCAAAAGGGGAGAAAACACAAAACAGAATAAAGTAAGTGAAAAAGTGCTTCAATCTGCTTTCAGGGATCATGATTTTTTAATTTAGATATGGATAGTATTTTCCTTTGTGAGTCCTTTTGTACTTGATTTGGATCATTGTATTTCTGAGAAGAGTTGAGACATTTATAATTGATAATTTTACAATGTTACTGATACTATGCACAGTGTTTTCCTGATTCTGCTCATTTTACTTTGTATCAATTCATACAAGTCTTTAATAGTTTTTCTGAAATCTGCTTGTTCAACATTTCTTATTGCACAGTCCTATTCCATTATCTTCATATACCAAATCTTGACCAGTCATTTCCCAAATGATGGGCATTTCTAATTCTTTCCTACTGCAAAAGGGCTGCCATGAATATTTTTGCACATTTAAATTTGGTTGCCCTTTGGACAGAATTCCAGATTGTGCTCCAGAATGTTTCTTTTCTTTCTTTTCTTTCTTTCTTTTTTTCTTTCTTTTTCTTTCTTTCTTTCTTTCTTTCTTTCTTTCTTTCTTTCTTTCTTTCTTTCTTTCTTTCTTTCTTTCTTGCAGTTTCATGTGCAATCATCTTTTTAAAAAAATTCTGTTTTTCTTCTTTTTGTTTTATTTCATAAATTAAAAATAAAATAAAGATTTTAAAAAATATTTAGAATCTAGTACCACTCTTTGCACTCAGGATTTAGTGAATAAGTAAGAATAGATGGAATGGGGACTCACTAGAGATTTGGAAGTTCTCTTTTATTGACCAATACAAGGGGGGTGACTTTTATCTCAAGAGTTAGTACCCCACAAGAGTCACAGTCAACCAATCTGGCCAGCATAAGTAAAGTTCATCTTTCAGGATGATACCAATGTGAGGATTCGGGATGTAATTACTGACATGAATTTTCCTTGATTTTTATTTTTGTCCTGGCAGTTTGTTGTGGCTAACCCTGTCTCACATGGTTCTGTTTGCCCATGCTAACTGATATATGAAACTCTAGCCATCTTTGGTGAGGAAAAGAATGAGAAAAGGAATTTTGATACTGACAATGAGATATTAAAACTTTCTTCCTGTTTTTATTTTGAAAAACTTCATAGATAAGGTAGAGATAATTGAAGGCAAAATCATGTTACCAGAATCTATTTTTTGTGAGCCTTTCTTATCTGTGATGCTATTCACCTTTATGATTACTGTTTTATTCCTTTGCCCTTTTCACTTGCCCTTAATACTCTTGAATGTAGAGCTCTAAAAGAGTCCATAGAAAGCCAGTTCAAGCCTTTCTTCTTTTTATTTACTTAAAATAAAAAAAAAGATTTTGTGGATGCCTTTTTCTTTGTATCACAAACTCTCTAGGGGAAAAGAAAAAAGTGTCCTTTTTTACAGATTAAATACACCCTTGTGATAAAGAAAACCAATAGTGATCATATCTGAGCAAATATACAACCTTCTGATCTGTTTGTTCACTTCCTCCTTTTCTTTTTTATCTTTTACAAAGCAACCATTGGTTTCTCCAATACACAGAATTTGACTTTTCTTAGTGATTTTTTCATTTACATTATTGTATTCTGTGTATATAGTAATCTTTTGATTCTGATTTCATTTCATTCTGCATTTGTTCTTATAGCTCTTCTCAAGTTTCTCAGATTTCCTCATATTCTTTTTTCCTCATTTCTTATTTCATAATAATATATACTTAATTTGTATGCCAATGTACTGACCAAAGCAGATGCAGTTGGGACTGTTAGAGTACTTAATTTAATGAAGCTCAAAATTAGTTTACCTTTTTTGGTATCAAAACCACACCCTTGATTAACCTTAAAGGAGACTGAATCTACCAGATCTTTTCTTTTTTAAATATTAGAATTTTTAATTTTCAGCTATTATATATTTCTCCCCCACTATTACATCTATTCCTCTCAAAAGAAATAAAAAATCCTTTGTAATATGTAAGCATAGTCAAACAAAATAAATCATCATGTTGGCCATGTTCAAAAAGTCTCATTTTTCATGTTAGTCCTTCCTAATTCTGTCATGAGAGGATAACATTCTTCATTATTGGTGTTCTGGAATCAGGGTTGATCATTGATCAGCATTTTTAAATCTTTCACAGTTGTTATAGTTTTTTACAGTGTTGATTCTATAGTATAAATTATTTTCCTAATTTTGTTCACTTTCTTCTGTTTCAGTTCATGCAAGTCTTCCCAGATTTCTCTGAAATCACCTTTATTTCTTAAGGAACAATAGTTACTTAACATTTATTAAGCACCATCTCTTGCCAGGTACTGTGCTAAATTCTGTAAAGAAAGCTAAAAGATAGTCCCTGTTCTCAAGGAACTCTCAGTTCATTAGAAGAGATAACATTCAAAGAGCTATAAAACATATACGGAGTAAATTTGAAATAACAGGAAGATTTTAAAATTAAATGAGAATGGGAAAGGCTCTAGTAGAAAGTAGGACTTTTACTGGTAAGTTGAAGGTAGCTATGGAGGCCATGGTCTAGAAGAGATGAAGAGGGAGAGCATCCTAGGCATGGGAGACAGCTAAAAGAAAGTACTTGGAGTAGGAAGATGGAGTTTCTTGTTTGAGGAACAGCAAGGAGTTCTGTGTCAGTGGATCTTATATTATGTGAAGGGGTACAAGAAACTTCGAAAGATGGGAGAAGGTTATGAAGATTTTAAACACCAGAGGGTTTTATATTTGATCCTGGAGGTGGGAAGAAGTTTATTGAGTAGGGGAGTGGATGTAGTCATATTTGTGCTTTAGGAATATCACTTTGAGGATTGAATGAGAAAAGACATTGGTGATAGGGATACTAGCCAATAGGACTATTGCAATAGTACAGTCAGAGCAAATGAAGACCTCCATCAGGGTAGTAGCAATGTCAGGGGAGAGAAGGAGGAGTATATGAGGAGTGTTATGAAGGCAAAACTAATAGGCTTTGTCAAAAGACTAAATATAGATGAGTGAGAAAGAATGAGGAGTCAAAGAAGACATCTAGGTTTTGAGCCTGAGTGACTAGGAGCATGGTGATGTCCTCAACAGTAATAGAGAAGTTAGGAAGAGAGGATGATTTTTGGGGAAAGGTATGAGTTCTGTTTTGAGCATGGGTTTAAGAAGTATACAGAACATCCAATTCAAGCTGTCCAATTGGAGACAGCAGACTAGAAATCAGCAGAGAAGTAAGTGCTGATGAGTTCATTTGAGAATATTTAATATAAAGAGGATGATTGAATCCTTGAGAACCACTGAGATCATCAAGTAAAAAATAGAGGGAGAAGAGGAGGGTCTGGGACAGAATCTTGTGGGGCACTCAAGGTTAAAGGTTGGGACCTGGATGAAGAATCAGCAAAGGTGACTGAGGAGTGATCAGATAGGTCAAAGAACAAAGAACAAAGTCATAAAAACTTTGAGAGAAGAGGGTATGGAAGAGATTGATTGACAGTGTCAAGGCTGAAGAAAAGTCAAGAGGAATAAGGATGGAGAAAAGTCATTAGATTGTAATTAAGAGATTGCTAGTAACTTTGGAGAGTGCAGTTTTGGTTGAATAATAAGGTTGGAAGCCAGATTGTAGAAAATTAAGAAGAGAATGAAAGAAAAGGAAGGATTCCCTCACATTTGTTTACCTTGATTTGTACATTTGTTTTCCAACTGGTAGGCACCTTGATTTTAGAGTTCTTTGTTAATGACAAAAGAGCTGCTGTAAGTATTTATGTTCACTTAAGACTTTTTCCTATATGTTTAATCTGTTTGGAGGTATAGTAATGTTGTAAAAGAAAAAGTAGATTCCCTCAGAATAATAAAGAAAAATTAAAAGTATGCTTCAATCTGCATTGAGTCCATTTTTTCTCTCTTTGGAGGTGGCTAGCATTTTTCATTGTAAATCCTTGGATTTTTATTGGTATTGCTGAGATTATCTAAGCCACATACAGTTGATTGTACAGTTGTACAATATTGCTATTATTGTGTTCTCCTGGTTCTGCTCATTCCACTTTGCAGCAGTTTATTTATGTCTTTCCAGATTTTCGTTTCTTAAAGCATGATAATATTCTATCATAATCATACACTACAACTTGTTCAGCCAGTCCCCAATTAATAGGTATCTTCTCAATGTCCAATTTCTTGCCACTAAAAAAGAACTGCTATAAATCTTTTTATACCTATAAGACTTTTCCTTTTTAAAAAAACCTCCTAAGAATATAAGCCTAATATTTCTGGATTAAAGGGTATATACAATTTTGTAGCTTTTGGGGCATAGTTCTGATAATGGTTGGATTGGTTCACAACTTTGCCAACAGTGCATTAGTTTCTCTGTTTTTCCACCTTCCCTTTTAACAGTTGTCATTTTTCTATTCTGTCTGTTAGCATATCTGATAGGGATGAGGTACAACACCAGTTAGTTTTGAAAATTATGGCTTTGTAATATATTTTGAGTTCTGGTAGCACCTTTCCCCAAAAATGTACACTTAATTTGTTCATTATATGCCTTGATATTATTAATCCTACATTCCTCTAATTATTTATTTTTATTAAGCTTTTGTCCAATTCTATAAATACCTCTTTGACAATTTCATTGGTGTAAAAGTAAATATGTAGAACAATGTGGGTATTATCGTTACTGCCTCTAGCTGAAAGGACAAACCTCAGAACAGCAATGACAATGGAAGTGAATGTTCTGAACTAAGAAAATAGTGGGGGAACCAAAATTTGGGTTTCTGGATCAGGGCTAAAATAAAGAACTTATGAGTTTTGGCTAGGGATGGGAGTACATTTAATACAGGTTGAAAAGAATATACTTGCCTAAGAACTGAAGAACTTAGCAAAAGACTTTAAATTTAGGAGGAAGGGAAGGGAGAAAACAACATGCTTAAAACACTGCTAAACCCACAAGGAGTAAAATAGGAAGATAAAACAAGGAGAAGTACTCATAATGCACTAATCTCCATTACTTCAAAAATATGTACGAAAATGCTGAGTGTGCATTTTATTTCTGTTTTCTCTGTCAAATAAATTTTTAGATTGAGACATATAAAACAAAAATATTTGGTGAGGATTTTTAATCCAAAGATAATGAATGAAACAGACAACATCTAGCTGTCCTGCATGACTTCAAGATGGTAAGATTAAGCAAAATATATCCTAGGCTACTAAGAGAAGTTGGAGATTCAATTGCTGAGTTAGATTCTGTTGATCTTTGAAAGATCTCGTCAGACCCAAGAGATATCACAAGACTGAGAATGGCATATGCTCTCCCAGTGTCCTGAAAAAAGGAAGAGGATAGAGTCTTGCAGCTCTAGATTGTAAGATTGACTTTTATTTTTTGCAATATTCTAAAATATTTTTTAAGGTGATGTTTGTGACCATATAGAATGGGAAGGAGTAATCACTAAAAGTCAGCAGTACTTCATTAAGATTAGGTTACACCAGATTATCCTCATCTACTTTTTTAAAATAGACTAATCAGACTGGTAGATCAAGGGAATGTGATAAATAAATTTCACTTCATTTTCAGTAAAGTATCTGACAGTGTTTCATGCTGCATTTCATTTTATGATGGAGAGATATAGTTTATGTGTTAATAGAGAATGGCACCAAGGGTTCCCTCTTAGTAGAGGTTGGACTAGTTAGCCTTCATAATCCCTTCCTATTCTAAAACTCTCTGTACCTTAACCCAAGGTTGCACTTCCAATATCCATTCTTTGATGGTCTTCAGGTTGAATTTGGTGATACTATGAAGAGGATTCCCTATTCAGATGAATATTGATATAAATAATGTATATTACAACTTATTCTGCTTGACTTCTGACCCTGACTAGGAGCAAAAGGTCAAAGTTGTAGAGAAGCAGATTTCAAATTGCTTTACAGAAGGACTGACTTCCTGATAGAAGTATTTCAAAGTAGAATGGGCTATCTGAGGAACTAATGAGTTTTCTATTTCTAGAGGCTTTCAGACACAGGCTGATTGGACACTTATTAAGTTTGCCATAGATATGATTCATATTTAGATTAGTGGGGGACTGAATGAGGTAATTTCTAACTCATTTTATTATTCTGTCTCTTGACTAAAATCAAGTTCTTACATCATAATTAGTGATAATGAGAAAATAAAAAGTACAGATATTATAGGGAAATATCTCGGCATTCAGATGACAGAAAAAAAAAATAGTATCAGAAAAAGTCACTTCTACCCTTCCCTTGAGCTACAATATTTGTCCTTTCTGTGCTGTTTTCATTGTATCTTCTAGGAAACTGTAATACATACATAGTATGCAAAGGTTGAAAATGTCATTTCCTTAGTAATTGTGCTTGTTTCCTATAATAACAGATGATTTGGAGTTTGGAGAAATATAGAGAATTGAAAATAGTTTGATAGATGCAGTAGTGTCCATTTCATCATGGCTTGCAGTCTTATCTTTTGTGAAATTGGTATGAATGAGACATTATTGATTTTCAATTCAGTGCTGGAGATCATATATTCTCTCTGGAGATCGAAACTTTCATAATGTCTTTAAAGTATTTCCTTGGACAGGTTTTCTGATTTCCAGTGGCCTTAAAGTACAAGATTCATGACTGCTTCTCCCTTCCATGCCAAAGGAAGCTTTACTGCCTCTTTACCTGGCTGATGTGTGTCATTTTCACAATAATATTAACCTGGCCACTAGACATTTACAACAGTTAGGCTCTGTGGTGCACTGAGAGGGTCTTCCTCTGAGACTTTGAGCTGTACTTACCAATATTTAATTACCTTGATGTGCTTTCAGTTTTTGAAGATCCTTATATTTATAGAATGCTATTGGTCATATATATACACAAATACATGTATTTGCATGCATTTATAAATCCAATAAACTTTTAATAAGCCATAGAAATGATGAAATCTTAGGAATTGGAGCTGGAAAGAAACTTAGAGATTATCTAATCCAAACTCCCTCATTTATAGAAAATAAAACCAACGTCCAGAGAGGTGATGGGATTTGTGGAAAATTATAATTCTAATTCTATAATTTATAGGGTCAGAATTTGAAGAACTTAGGTCTTCTGACTTGGCCCAATGTTGTTTCCTACACTGCCATGACACCATAGATCCTTAGAGTTAGAGGGGTAGTTGCTCGAAGCATAAATTTATCTTTTACCATTCTTGACAGTCAATCTCGCCTCTGTTTGGCACATCTACTTGGGATCTTCCCTCTTTCACTTCTCATCCTGAGAAATCTCTCTAACCCTGTGGCCTCCATTTCTCATTGGTGAATTCTTTTTGGAACCTCAATTTTGAAGGAGGTCCTCAGGGCAGTTATCCTTCATTTATTTCCCAATTCTGCTTTTCTGAACTTTGCCATCATGTTCCCATACTGATACCTCCCTGGCCTGTTCCCCTTAGTCTCAGTTCCCTTTTTTATATTGTCTTTACTGATTAGAATGGAAACTCATTGACAGCAGAGATTATCTTTCTTTTTTACTTGTATGTGTATCCTCAGCCCTTAGCACAGTTCCTGACACACAATAAGCACTTAATAAATGATTGATTGGCCTTTTTATTAAGAATTATCTAAAATCATTTCTACATGACTCTATATGCAGCAAGTTTGATAAGAACAATAGTTAACATTGCTACAATGTTTTACATTTAATAAAGTGCATGAATACACATGAAAAAATATTGTATACTACCAAGAGTGTACATAAGAAGGGACTACATTTTGTGGCAAAAATTGTGACCACCATAGATACTGAGAAGAAAAGGAAGATCAGTGAGGCTTGGGGTAGTCATGGAAGCCTTTCTCTTGTTGAGAAGGAAGTGGGATTTCAACTCCACCCTGAAGAATGAGTAATATTTGATTATTGGAGGATGGAGGAAGGATTGTTCTCCTCAAGGGAAGGGAACAATCTTAAGTGAAAACACAAAAACAGGAATGAATCTGATTATGCTTCTGAAATAATAAGATTAGCTAGATTTGATCAGAGGGATCAGGTCATTGGACTTGTCTTTTGAAGGGAGCACCAAGAAGCACGCAGGAAAAAACAAATGCAGAGAAAAGTAGAGAGGTCCCTATTGGACACACAAAGATTTTGTTTCCTTAAAGGGAAGCTTTACAATTCTCTATGAAGATAGCCCTGGGGAATTGGTTAAAACCACTGGTGTGCCATTCACATTTCAGTCATATGATGGACAAATTGGAATTTTTTTGGGGGGGCATTTTTCAGACTTTCAGTTATAACGAAACTCCTGAGCCAAGATGGAATGACATTATTGGCAAATACTCTCATGATAACTCATATTTTCTATAGTGCTTTAATATTTATGAAATGCTTTCTTCATAATAACAATGAGAGATAGGCAGTACAAATATTATCCCCATTTTATAGCTGGATAAACTGAGATCAAGAGAGGATAAATTACTTCCCTATGGTAATATATATGATGTCATAGCTGGCCTTTGAACCCACGTTTGCTAACCTTAATTCTATGCTTTTTCAATTGTACCACACTGGCAAACTTAAATGTACCAAAGTAAACCTGAGAGGCTAAATGAATAAAGTTGTGTTCCTGAAATGGAGATCAGGATATTCTTTATAGATGAGGTATACCTGGATGGGAAAAACCCAATTCCTGGAATTGCAATTCAGCAAATACTTATCAAGTGTCAGCAAATATTTATTAACTATGAGCAGAGCACTATTGTTAGGTTTTACAGGTTCAAAGAAGACAAGTATCACAGTTCATGGCTTCATGTAGCTTTCAGTTTGTAATATTATCAGCAGGATTAAGAAAATCAAGAGGGAAGGACAGGGTTTGGAAAAGTAATTAGATCAATAAACAGTTTAGGAAACAGACACGTTAAAATCAGGAACTATCCTCAAGGCTGTGCCGCTTATATAACATAACATATTGTTAGATTTTTAATACATATTAAATAATAGATTCATAAAAGCTCCATAAGACAGCCACGGGTTTTGAAATGTAGGTTAAGACCTGGTTTACTCTGCCATCATGGTGGTACAAAAATGACTGGCTCATTAATCAAGATTCCTTGTGCATCTTTGTTGATATTCTCTTTGCCTCTTCTATGTCTCAGTCATGAGCTATAAAATGTATATTTAATGAACCCTGGGGTGCAGAACAAAGTCATTTTGATGAAAGATTTTGTATGTCATGTTAGAGTATTGCTTCTTAATTGATTTTTATTTATATTGTATTTGGAGTCCAACAACTGAATGCAAATGGCCTACATTTGTCATTATTTGATTTTATGTTCTAAGAATTATAAATTTTCTTTATTATGTTATGCAACATGAGATTCTTATTTGCAGTGAATTGTGGGATTTAGAGGTAATTTCCAAGTTTCCAAAGTATTCTCACGTTTTGTAGAAAATAAAAAGAAATGTGAAAATGGATAAATAGTAAGTGAAAAGCTTTTTTTTTTTTTTTTTTTTTTTTTGGTTCAACATTCTACATTTAACAAATGTTTATTTAATCCCTGGAATATAAAATGTGGGGCAGGTAGATGGTTTAGTGGATAGAACAATGATCCCAAAGTCAAAGTCAGGAGGACTTGAGTTCAAATATAGCCTTTGATACTTACTAGCTGTGTGACCCTGGACAAATTACTTACCCATTTTCCTCATTTCTTCATATGCAAAATGAGCCGGGGAAGGAAATGACAAACCATTCCAGAATCTTTGCCAAGAAAACCCCACATAGGGTCACAGAGAGTCAGATATGAATGAAATGACTCAATCCCTACTACTATGTAAAATACACTGTGTCAGGAATTGGTGATGCAAAGATAAACAATATTTTCTGTTGTCTGTGAGTTTACAGATTAAGAAGAGGAAGTAACACTTGCATATAGGTATATAGAAGACAGAGATTTGGAGCTATTTGAGTGGCCAGGCCCAAATAGTAGTCATTAATGCTGTGTTCTATGCTGTTGAATATTTCTATTAATAAGTTGGATAAATACAGATGGCAAATTTTAGAGGGGAGAGTTCATATATTGGAAGGTTTTGAACTGAAGCTCTTTGGATGAAATTTAATAGGGATTAATATAAAGTCTTTTAGATTAAAAATCTTTTAAATTAGATTAAAAAGTCGGGGCAGCTAGGTGGTAGGTAGAGCACCAGCCCTGAAGTCAGGAGGACCCAAGCTCAAATCTGGTTTTAGACCCTTAACACTTCCTAGCTTTGTCACCCTGGACAAGCCACTTAACCTCAATTGCCTCAGCAATAAATAAATAAATTTAAATATCTATTTGAATTAAAAAACCAGCCCCTAAAGTGCAAGATGGAGAAACTGTGGCTAGTCAGCAATTTATCTAGAAAGATCTTGGGGTTTTAGTGGATTTGTAAGCTAAAGTTGAGTCAACCAGCCAATTAAACATTTATTAAGTACCCACTATGTACGTACCAGGCATTGTGCCAAGCGTCGGGGTGTGTTGGGCAGGAAAAAATTCTAGACCATGGTAAGGGCGTCCTAACACCTAGAAATAAGGAAGTAATAGGATTTTGTATTTTGTCCTAATCAGATTATATTGTAATGCTTAGAGCTATCCCCAAGTGGAATAGACTGCCTCTGGAGTATATAGGTCCTGAGCACATCCTGGATGACTCATTGTCTGGTACCCCACTTTCTACGGGACACTCTTCCTGATCTCCCTTGCTAGTGCCTCCCATATAACCTGCGAATATCTTCTACATAGTGTTTTAATCTCTCCATTAAAATATGAACTTTAAGGATGGAGATTTAAAAAAAACAAACACTTTCTTTGTATTCCCAGCTCTTAGCACAATGCCTGGCACATAATAAATGCGTAATTAATGATAGATGATTGATTGATAGAGGGAATCGACACTAGTTGAACTAGATAACTATTGAGTGTCCTTGCAACTTTGAAATTCTGTGATTCTTTGATAAGGATATTATGAAGTACTATGGGATATGATGCAGAAGAAGTCATTTAAAGCTCCAAGAATCAGATAATGCTTCATGGCATTTGAGTTGGGCCTTGAAAAATAGAAATTTCAATAGCTAAATTTTGGGGAGAGTAAGACATTCTGGATATTGGGAAGAACATGAGCATGCATAGGAAAACTTAAGGGATGTATTTGGAGCTAAAGGTGGAATGGGAGTGGTTCATTTTGGTTGTGATGTAGAGTGTATGTGAAGGTCTTACAAAAGTTGGGGACATATCTTGAGAGGGTTGCAAATGTCTGGCTTTCTTGATTTTTATTTAAGTGGCATTGGCAAATATGTCTGCTTCACCATGGGAGAACTAATTGTTAGTTAATTTTTAGTGTTTAGTAATTGTTGGAAAGTTCTTGCATTGATCTAAAATATCAATTCCTTGTAATTTCTTCTCATTAGTCCTAAATCTATCTTCAGAAATAACACAGGAGTACAAACTATGTTGTACCTCTTCAGAATATTTGAGGACACAGTTGTCTTATTTTCTTTTTAGACTTCTCTTACCCAAGCTAAATACCTGCAATGCTCAAAATGCAAGCTACTTATCATATGACATGGTTCCTAGATTAAGTTACAATCCTGGTTTATATAACTGGGTTTTTCAGCATTTTTAAAAAGTGGTACTCAGAATTGAATGTAGCATTTCAAATGCTATATATTAGTGTAGGAATACAAGGATACTTATACTGTAATTCATATACTACTATTAATATTTTTTAAAATTATGTTGCCTTTTAAAAAGTAGTCACATTCTTGATCCATATTAAAGTCTGTAGTCAACTAAAATCTTATATAAACTAAACTAAAATTTCACATGAATTGCTTCAGAGCTACTTCTTCCCTATCATGTTCTCAGGCACTTGAGTCTAAAAAAAATCTAAAGGCAGAATTTATAGTAGATGCATGCTAAGATGAAGACTAGAAGAAGGGAGGAACAATAATTCACAGAAGAAAATATACGGGAAGAGAGGTAAGCAATATGATACATTGCCTCAGATATATGTACATAAATGTTCAAAGTATGAGGATCAGGTGAACTAGAGATCCCAATTCAAGGAGGCATATTTAGCTTATACATCATTGAGATCTGGTGGTATAGAAATCATGGCTGGAATTTGGTTCTAGAAGGATAATCCTTATTCACAAGATAGATGAAGGTGAGACACGGGATGACATTTATATTAGGAATATGTACTCATGTTTAGAAATCCTGGAACTTGAGAGGAGAGAAACATGGTGGTGAGTTTGTGAATGAGGATCAATGGAGATGTTAAATAAAGTTATATCACTTTAGGAATATATTATAAGTGGTTTGCATAGAGGATGGATTAGATGAGGAATTTGGGGAACAGATCACAAAAGTCACCTTGTTTGCCAACCTCTACATGAAAATAATCCTCTCTTGGGGTTACTAGGGGGCGCAGTGGATAGAGCACCAGCCCTGAAATCATGAGGACCTGAGTTCAAATCTGACCTCAGACACTTAATACTTCCTGGCTGTATAATTCTGGGCAAGTCCAATTGCCTCAGCAAAAAAAAAAAAAAAATACCCTCTTTAACACTTGACAAGAGATCATTTAGCCTTTGCTTCAGGAGCACCTGGAGTTTAGAACTTGGTATTTTAGATGTTGTCTGACCTAGGCAAAGTACAGAGACTAGAAGAGCTATCTCTCAACACCACCGCAACTCATATTGGCTTCTGTTGGCTCCCAAATCACACTGCTGGGTCATATTGGATCTGAATTCAACCGAAGTCCTTAGGCCACAGACCTGGCATAGAAATATGGCATTGTAGTGATAGGGAATTTCAACTGCCTCGCCATTTACTGGTGATCTCTCTTTGCCCAGAGCTGACTTGTTTTAATAATAATTTTATCCTTCAAAAGTATAGGTTGTGTGATAAGTTCTAATCCTGATTCTGACCAACCAGGAGGAACTGATCATAGAAACAGAAATGCCAGAAATCTTAGGAACAAATCAAATGCCCCCTGTCTGTCATGGAGCTTATAATAGAGAAGATGGGCATTTGTTGTGTATTCTAAATTTTAGGAAGGACATATTTCAAAGGGTTCAGAGACAGGATGTATAAAATTCAATAGAATAATATTTTGGAAGAGTTTGTTCCTGTAAATAGGAGACTCTCAAGAATTAAATTCTGAAGACACAAGCAGAAATAATTCCAAAAGGAATGAACAAGCATAGAGACCTGAAAAGACTGATAATGGATGCATGAGGAATTCTTTGACAAACTCAAATTTTCAAAAGGAATAAATAGAAAATGGAAGTGGTGACAGTCATTTGAGAATGAATACAAAAGAGTATCATGATCTTTAATAATTGTATGTGGAGTGCTAAAACTCAGAATGAACCGAGGCAAATAATAAATAAGAAAGACAAGGAAAGTGATTTTTAAGCTATATTGGAGGCAAAATGAAAATCAAAGAAAGGGTAGGATTAGTGCTTAAGCCTTGAGATCATAGATTTAGAAATGCAAGGGACCTCAAAAACTATGAAATCTGCCCCTCCCCCCATTTTACAGTTATGAAATTGAGGCCCAGGGAATTTAAGTGAATTTCTCAATGTCACTGAAGCCATGTCAAGAGCAAGATTTTTTCTCAGATCTCATGACTCCAGAATAATAGATTTTCTACTGTAGCACACTGCTTCTTCAGAGGAGGATTTAAAAAAGAAACAAACACTGAATTATTTCTCTTTCATTTTGGTTCTATTTTCTCTTTCAGGGAAAATGATCTTTTGACAAAATAGTTTAACAGAATGTGGAATCCAGAGATAAAGTGAGGAGAGGGTCACATATTATCTAGTTGCCCTCAATGAATTTATATCAGCAAGACTGGATGAACTACATCTTGTTTTTGTTCATTCATTTCAATTGTGTCTCACTCTCATGACCTCATTTGGGGTGTTCTTGGCAGAGGTATTAGAGTGGTTTGCTTTTTCCTTTTCCATCACATTTTACAGATGAGGAAACTGAGGCAAACAAGAGTTAAGTGACTTTCTGTTTAAGTGACGGAGCTACAGAGTGTTCAAGACCATATCTGAACAAGAAGATGGATCTTCCTGATTTCAGGTCTGGTGCTCTTTGCACTATGATGTCACCTAGCAGTCCCAAACTATATCCTAGTCTACTGTGAAAAGGTGCAAATATGATTGGGGGGTCACTGTTGGTATGATCTCTGAATGATCTTAGATATTAGGAGCAATGTTATGGTACTTACAATGGCAAATTTAATGTGTTTACCCTAAATGGAAGATGGAGTGGAGTTTATAAACTCTGAGATTAATGAATTTGACTTCTATTCCTCATGATACTTATAATAGAATGTATTATGTTCATATAATAGAACATCTAATGAAAGGAATAATCTGTGAATATATCTGTGAATAGGAAGCAGTGATTGCTAAAAGTAGGTAGGACTTTTATCAAGCATATGCTATGCCAGGTTAAACATTTCTTTTTTTTTTTTTTTGATAGGTACGAAAGGGTTTTATTTTTATTTTAAAACCTTATTTTCAACTCAGTTCTTCCTCTCTTGGTGATATCATCAGCTTTCATGCATTCAATTATCATCTGAAGACAAATGACTTGAAGATCTCTGTATCCAGCCTTAGTGTCTCTCCTAAGCTCCATGCTTGCCTCACCAATTGCCTGTTTGTCATCAAGGGGACCTCAAACTCAACATGTTCAACAATTTTCTCTCCCTTCTTCTTCTATACTGCTTTATTTCTTTTGAGCACACTTCCATCTTTCCAGTTGTCCAGTTTTACAACTTTTTTGTTATCCTTGTCTTTCTACTTCTCCTGTCCCCTACCATGCAGTCTGTTGTCAAGTCTAATGTCTTGACTAATCCTACAATGTCTTTTGCACCTGTTCCTTTTTCTCCACTTGGTCATCCCTCCAGTTCAGTTCCTCCTTGTCTGAAACACTTCAATAGTTTCCTGTTTTATCTCCCTTTATCCATCCTCTCTCTTAGCAATGCACCCTCCAATACAGCTGCTAGAATGATATTCTAAAAGTTCAGATCAGGCCACATGTTGCCCCCTTGGTCAAACAACTCCAATAATTCCTTATTACTTTTAGGAGAAAACATAGGCACCTTCGTATTTTAAAGCCCTTTGCTATCTACCTCTTAACCTGTTCAGTATTATCATGCCCTCTTCCCCTTTAGATCCTACTTCATGTACTTCATAACTAGCCGTGTGACCCTGGGCAATCATGTCACCCTTTGGGATCTAGTTCCTCCTTTGTTAAATAGAGGAGTTGGGCTAGATGCCCTTTAAGATACTTCCCAGCTCTAAATTTATGGTCCTGCAAGTTATATACTATATTCCTACTAACTGTCCTGGGACACATTTCCTTCCTAGTCTTCATGCATTTATGCATGCTTATGCTTAGGAAGTATCCTCTTTCTCATCATTCATCTTCAGGATCTTGGGGATCTTGGGGAAATCCCAAGTTTCTTCCCAAGCTCAGTTCAAGTACCATTTCTTATATGAGTCCTTGCCTCCCTTTTCCACAGATTGGTGGCACCCCAGCCTTTTCAAAATTACTTTGCATTTTCTATTTCTGTATGTGGGTCTATGTTGTTTTCCTCAGTAGAATGTAAACTGCTTGAGAGCAGAAATTGTTTTGGTTTTGTCTTTGTACCCTTAGAGGTTGACACATAGTTAATAAATGCTTATTGATGGATTGAGTTATTATAAGGAAAGTATTTTATTACATGCAATAAAATGTGTGACTTATTATAAGATAATTTGTTCATTTTCATCATCCCTGCTGCTTTTTGTCACTTTCATTGTCATTATTTTGTGGAGAGCTCAATTTTGAGCAGAGCCCTGGTTTTGTGGAAGCCTGTAGTATAAGACAGCTTGATATAGTGAAAAGACTTTGAATTAGAAAACCATAAATTTGAGCCCTACAACAGAGGCTCACCAGCTTTGTGAAACTGGTTATGTCATTTAATTTTTCAGTATCATCATTAATAGCAATATGGCGATATAGTACCTCTTAGGGTTTGTGGGGAAAATACATAATAGGTAATTAATAAATGATTATGGATTGTATTAGATTGATTGGAACCTCAAAATATTACAGAAATAGGACATTTCTGTAATTCTGTTATTTTAGGTTATGTTAATTCTGTTATTTTAAGAAAGATATGTGGACTATATTAGTATTGTTGCATACATTAAAAAAACCTCCTGAATTTGCTTTTAACTTAATCTTAGCTAATGAATCGAAGGGAATACTATTATACCAGTTATTGTTAGTGAGTTACTATATTTCTGAGTCAGGCATTGGTCTTAAAATGCTCCAGTAATAATAGTCAACTTACAGCTGAATTCATTCAGGTATCATAAAATAAAATTGAAGGTAATAGGAGTTCAGGTTTTGCTTCAGTAAGTTGGAAAGTTTTGCCTGAGTGAGACCTTCTGGAATTTATTTGGTTGTGGTAGCTTAGATACAGCATTTTACAATAAGCTTCCGCATCCCTGTGAAGAAGGTGTCAGGTATCACCAACCCCCATTTTACAGCTCAGAAGATTGAGGTGCAGAGGTTAAATTGACTTGTTTGGGAACACTGCTCTTTGCTAGCTGCTCAGTGGAAGAGTTGTTGGACTTGGAACAGAGGCTTCTCCCCTCATGGGATCCTTCTTAGTCTGAGAATCTCACAAAGTAAGAAGCTCATTTTATGCTGTACTCTTCTGTGCTTTGTCATCTATTTTTAATCAGGCAATAAGAATGTTAGTTACTGTGGTGATTTTGACAGAAATGTTTGATCGTTCATTTAAAGTTCGACAGCTGAGAGCCTCTTATTTTAGTGAGTTTCTGGTGTACTTGAAAATGGTTTATTTTAAAATTGTAAAAGGGATATGATTGAGAATTCTTGAAATGGAACTCAAACCCTGTGCCTTTTTAATTTCTGCCTTTGGCAGCACTTCCATTTGTATAAACTTAAAGAATATTCAATTAGTGGCTTTAAAAAATGACTTGAAAGTTCTACTTTTGAGTTTTCTTAACGTTTTTCATTTACTTTCATTTTCAAAGATTTAGCTTTTTAAAAATTAAAAAAATTTCAAGAATGTGCCCTTCAAAATTTAAATACAATGATTATTTTGCTCTTTAAAAAGATCGCTTTGATCCTCATAGTTCAGGGAGGTTAGTTCACCTTTATAAGGAATAGTGATGGGGTTTGTGATTTTGGGCACAGGAAACTGCCAGATAAGAAAATGCAGATTGGCATGATAAATACAGAAATGTTTAGAAGAAATGAACATGTTTAACCTGTCTTGGGTTACTTGTTATCTGGGGGGGAAGAGAGAGGGAAGGGGAGGGAGGGAGAAAAATATGGAACAAAAAGTTTTGCAAGGGTGAATATTGAAAGCTATCTTTGCATGTATTTTGAAAAATAAGCTATTACTAAAAAAAAGAAGTGGGTCTTAAATCAAATTCTTTCTGGCTTTGTGGCTGTATCTCTAGAAACCACACTCTTTAGTGCGAATTATAAATAGATAAATAAATGGTATTATTAACAAACAAAAAATGAAATGCATGTTGGGATCTCTGTCTTAGAACCCTGAAATTTATCCAGGGATATATAACCAGTATGAGTCAGAAGTGAGACTTGACCCCTAAGTCCTTCCATTTTATAGGCCAGTTTTCTTCTCACTGTATCATACTGAGCTACTTTTTAATCATGAGTTACATTTAAAATGTATAAAGTCCTTTTCTTATCACAAGCATGTGAAATAATACATATAAAATGGGAAATAAAAGTATTAAGTATAAAAATATAAACATTTTATATTCATTTTTAACAGATCTTCCTTAACAGACATAGAGAGGTGATTTGCTTAAAGTCACATGGCTCCTGGTGACAGAGTTTTGGATTTTAGCTCATTTTTTATGATTTCAAATTCAGGGATCTTTTCTGCTATACCAGATTTCCCTTCTTGAGTGTGGAAAGGTTATATTCATTTTTATTCTATAGACTTCAAATTTGGATGGCTCATATTTCTTAATATGTAATTCTACATTGCCTTCTTTCCACATATTTGTTCCTATATTTTTCTGCCTTCAAAAATGCTGGCCATGGAACATTTATGAGTGTTCAAATCAGTTTACAGGTTAGACACAGAGGCAGATTACAGACCTCCCTTGTGTGAAGATTGTATCATCTGTGGTGTTGTCAACTAGAAGCCCAAATCTTTGTATTTGTTTTTCCTTTTCAGCAAAGGACTTGAGGCCTTAGGTAAACCAAATGGACTGGGGCATGAAATTTGTTGAAAGCTGTTCCCTAGCAACGTTTTGATGCTTCCTGTAAATAAGTACTTGACATTCACCTTGTTATTTTCCTTTCTCATATCCATGGTTTCCAAGAATAATAATACCTTAGCTACATGCAAAAGGGCAGAGAAGTCTTAAATTCCCCTTTATCTCTTCAGCCCTCTTTGATAGCAAAGTGAAGATATTTCTTATTCAGTAACAAAATTTCCTTTGCCATAATTTATATATTTTATATGTGAAAATATTGAACTCTTCCATCTATGTAATTGTCTCATTTTAAATGTTCAAAGACCATAATATTGAGAAGGCAGTCTGTCTCTCTCCCTATCTTTCTTCCTCTCTCTCTACCTCATCCTCTCCTTCTCCCCTTTCCTTTCTCCCTCTCCCTTTTCTTTTCCATCTTCCTCTCCCTCTTTCCCTCTTTTCCCCTCTCCTTCTTTTCTCTCTCCCTCTCCCCTCCCCCCTCTCCTCAATTCATCTCCCTCTCTCTCTTCTTCTCTATCTCCCTTTTTCTCTCTTCCTCTCCCTCTTCTTCCTTTTCTCTCTCTCTCTCCCCCTTCCTCTCTTCCTTCTTCCCCTCCCTCCCTCTGTCCCTATTCCCATCTCTCTCCTCATCCCTCTCCCCATCCCTCCCTTCCCTCCTTCTTTCTTCCTCCTTTCCCCTCCCTCCATCTCTTTTCCCTTTCCTCCTTTTTCCCTTCTTCTCTCCCTCTTTTCCTCCCTTCATCTCTCTCTGTCTCTGTTTCTCTCTGTTTCTCTTTTGTGTGTGTCCCTCTGTCTCTGTCTTTCTTTCTTTCATATATATATATATATGTATTCTGAACCTGCATGGTTTTCCAAATTTGATAAGGAGTTTTCATTTTTCATACTATCCTGAGGCTAAATGGGAGTCTAGGTATATGATACTAAGGCAGTTAAAATTATATTACTATAATTTAGCCTACTAATGTCTCCCAGTGTGTAAGTTATTTTTCAGAGAGGGTGGTGAGTTAACTCTTTTAGGCCTTACAGTTCTTTTGAATGCATTTGAATTGATTCAATATTATTTGTAAATTGACATACAGATTCATGTGTCATTTGCTTTAACATGAGAAAATTAATAAGTTCTATGTCCAGTCTTTATTAGAAAGCTAGAATTGAATTGGAGGAGATGAAAGTGAATTGCACTCAAGAAGCTACACTGTGCTTTTAAGTGTTTTAGACAGCTTGCTGATTCAGGAGTTC
This sequence comes from Sarcophilus harrisii, assembly GCF_902635505.1. Lineage (NCBI taxonomy): Eukaryota > Metazoa > Chordata > Mammalia > Dasyuromorphia > Dasyuridae > Sarcophilus > Sarcophilus harrisii. Next base: position 200,998,337 of record NC_045431.1, on the reverse strand, counting down.
CTTTCATTGAGTGATACTATATGATTGAGATTCATATCTATTTCATGATCTCTGAAGAATCAAGTTTTTGTGCAAGCTAAATGTTGATGAAAATACCAGAATCGGAAGATTACTGAATTTTAGAGCTGGATAGATCCACAGGGCCCATCCATCTATACCAACCCATACCCAAAAGGAATTTTCGGTAACATATGTGCTCATTCAGACTCTGAAGATCTAGTGGTCTTCATGAAATATGGTGGATCTGTGGTAAGTCTAAGCAGACTATTATTTCAGCATGTTACTTGAATGTTAGTTATGGCATAAAAGAAACCAGCAATAGCATATATGATAAATATAGGATTGGAAAAGGATGTGGATAAATTTCGGCTAAAGCTAGAGAAAACACAGGTGGAATGCCCTCCCTAAGATAGCCAAAGATCCATAGGAAGGTCTTTGTGAAGAATTTGTGGAAAATTAGACAGGGATCACATATAACCAGATGGAGGGATTTATTTTTTCAATGATGAAAAAAAAGACTACATCTGTAAATTTTCTATTATTATATTCAGGAACTTTACAAACATCCCTTAATTTGGAAGGTGCTGCAGAAAGAAAATCAAATTATTTTGAGTATTGCTCTTGGGTGACCACTTTAGAACTTTTGACAAATTTATTAAAGATGAAAAGGATGATGATACTGCCAAAAATAATTTCTCAAGCATTGATGGAGAAAAGGTTGATCCTTGACTAAATTTTTCAACAATTTTCAACAAGTGATCTTTAGTACATCTCTCTCAATTTCTTTCTTTTCTCGTCTCTATTTTTTTTTCCTTCTGTACCACGTATTCAGTTGCTTATCTACTAACTCCTACCTGTGGGGTTGATGTCTTTCTAGAGTTGAACCCACAATTAAGATTGAATTTGTTTTCTTTTGGAGGAGGTTCAACTCAATGATTTTTAATTTTTTTCAAAAAGATGAAAAAAAATTTTTTTTGAAGGCAATTGAACTTAAGCATCTTGTCCAGGATCATACAGCTAGGAAGTGTTAAGTGTCTGAGGCTGGATTTGAACTCAGCTTTTCCTGACTCTAGGTCTGGTGCTCTCCATCTAGCTGTCCCTCAGATCAGATTTCTTAACCCCATTCCCAGTCAGGTATTACCCATCTTTTTCACAAAAATCACACGATGACAGAATTGGAAAGGCTTTAGAGGTAATCTAGTCAAATTGATTTTCCAGTGAGGAAACTGAAAGCCTGGGAATTTAAATGACTTATCCAGGGTCACACCCATAAAAAGCACTAGAGGCAGAATGCTCTATTTGCTACTCATCATGACTGGCTCCCATTTAGACCAACTCTCTCATTTTACATATGCTATTCTGAGAGATAATTTTCAAAGTCACACAGCTGTTGTCAGAGCTGAGACATGACTCCAAATACAGTATACTTTACATCTTTGTAGATGCCTTCATAATTACAGCAGTGTGTGCATTTACTCTACTGATTTAAAAACACAATTCTTCCAACACTCATCTTTAAATTAAAAAAAAGTATTTTTTTCTTCCCTCCCTTTCCACCTCATCATTATGGACGGAGGAGAAATGAATCTTTGCATTGGTCATGCCCCCAAACTTATCTCCTTCTGTACTCTGAGTCCTGTCATTTATCAGGGGGAGATGGAAAGCTTGTTGCATCATGTGTACTCTGGAATCACAAATGGCTATTGTGCTGATTAGAATCTGGAAATCTTCAGAAGTTGTATATCTTTATAATATTGATGTTTTTCTATGAATTTTTTTCCTGGTTCTGTTCACATCTCTTTACATCAGTTCATATAGATCTTTCTCTTCCCAAGTTTCTTTGAAACTGTCCCCTTCATCCTTTTTTAAATAACATGGTAATATTATATCCCACTGATGTGCAATAATTTGTTCAGCTATTCACCAAATGAGGGATATTCTTTAATTTCCTACTCTATGTCAGCACAAAAAGAATTTCTATGACTATTTTTGCATATATGGACTCTTTTCATTTACTTTGATTTCTTTAGGAGATGGACCTAGTAGTGATGACTTCTAGAGCTTAATTCCAGATTATTTTCCAGAATGACTCAACCAGTTAATATAACACCAGCAAAAATTGCATTGATGTACCTATTCTATCATAGTCCCTCCAACTTTGTCATTTTCCATTTTTGTCAACTTTGGGATATAAAGCAGTACTTTAGAACTGCTTTTAAGTGGAATTTCTATAATTGTTGATGATTTTCATTTTATATGAATTTGATAGTTTGAACTTTTTATTTGGAAAACTGCCTCTTCATATCATTCGACCATTTATTAATTGAAAAATGGTTTTTATTTTTATAAATTTAAATCAGTTCTATGCTGATAAACCTTTTTCTTTCCCACTTTTTTCATTATAACTTTTGAGATTCTTGATCTTTTATTCCTATGTATGAGCATTGTTATTTTTTTCTGACTCTTTAAAATATTGTTTTGGGAGTTTGATACAGTACTGAATAAGTTAATAATTTATGTAATATTATAATCTCTTATTATATTGGCTCAGCCTATGCAGGAACAATGAACTTTTTAAAAATGATTTAAGAGAGTTTTCATTTCTATAAAGAAGTTTTTATAGCTTAGATTGATTTAATTTCTGGGTGACACTTGGAAGATATGCTTCCAATTATTTTATAGTTTCTATAATTAGTTTAAATGGGATTTCTCTTTCTAGTTCTTCTTGCTGGTTTTGTTGATTGTTGGGAATGCTAATGATTTATGTGAATTTACCTTAAATCCTGCATTGATGAAGTTGTTATTTTGGTTTTTTGTTGACTTTCTACAGTTTGCTAAGTGCACCATCATATATTATTTGTAAAAAAAGGAATAATTTTCTTTTCTTGTTTTCTCTTTTTGCTTATTACTTCAATTTATTTTTCTTACCTGATTGCTATAATTACTATTTCTAACATTATGTTAAATAGTAGTAGTGATAAGGGCTTCCTTACTTTACACCAATTTTAATGGAAAGACCTTTTATTTTATTCCTTGTGTGTGTTTGCTTTTGGATTTACATAAATGTTATTTACTATGTTAAGGAAAATTTCACTTATTCATATGACATCTAGAATTTTTAATAGAAATGAGAGTTGAATTTTGTCAAAAGCCTCCAGCATATTTTATTATAATTGTACATTTAAAAAATATTTTATATAAATGACAGTTGCTAGGTAAGTACCCGTGGCCAATATTGGCTTAATGTGTTACCCTTTCCAGATAACATCTACAATTCAACATCCTATCTTAACTCAAAGGAGTGAATCCTATCAGAATTTAAGGTGCCCGGGCAGACATTGGAGATCAGGGAGCTTTTGGAAGATCTGTATCTTGGTCACCAACAGCAACAGGTAAACATCTTTCTTGGAGAATGGCTCTAAAGATTTAATGTAGCCTGTTAATTTCAGTTGTTTTCAGCTAATGCTATCTTATGATGTAATAACATTGAAGATCAGAGCTGAAATTTCAATGTCATAGGTTTGCCAATCACAGTCTATGCTTTGTAAAGTGAGCTTTCAGCAAAGAGCAAAAGCTTGTGGTCACTCAACATTCAATTAAAAATTGTACAGCATTACTCCTCCCTCTCATTTCCCCCACATACCAAATAGTTGCCAATACAAGCAGTTGGCAGTAGGGCAGAAGCTGATTGGGTCACACTACAAGGAGGACAGAATAAGTTGGATCCCTGACTGGACTCTACATGGTGGCCAGATGGGAAGCTGGAAACTTGGTGAGAAGAGACAGTGGTTTTGTTGTTTTGACAGAAATGGAGACAATGAGTGTGGATCATTGAGTCTGCTTCTTGGTAGATTTGTATTTCTGGTGTATTGTACATTAGTAAATCAAAATTAAATGACAGCAAATGGATCTGGGGAGTTTTGAGGGACAGGTTTGAGTTTGAGTTTCTGGAGAATCATACCACTTGTGCAGCAACTTCATCTGTTTATGTGGAAATTCGATCTAGTAGGAGAGGTATGTGTCTTTTTTTAGGTTCTTGGTAGAAGAAAAGCTATCTTGTAGATGCTGCTGTTCAGGAAGTGCCAAATAATTCATTGAGTGAAAGAAGAAGGGTCCTTATTTTGAGAGGCTGCTGATTAAATTCTTGGTTCTTTAATTTTATACCACCAGGGGAACCTTTCAAGGGTATATAGAATCTTTCATATGCCCACTCAATTATGGCTCATTTCGCATGTCACAGTTGTTAAGCTTCTATACTTGGGAATAGATTAGGAGCAATCAAGGAAAATGTATGCTTTGGTTTTAGGAAGAGCAGCATGGCAGGGAGGAAGCATACTGGGACTGAGGACAGAAGACCTTATTTCAGTCCCAATTGTATTTCTTACTGTGACTGAGAGAAAGACACTTAACCTCAGCAACATACAAGGGGAGCAATACTATTCACACTAAATTACTATGAGGAAAGCACTTTGCAAACCTTAAATTACATACAACTAATAATATTTATATGGTACTTTTTTTTTAAACAATGTGCTAGGCATTGTGATAAGTGCTTTACAAGTATTATTTCATTTGATATTAAAAATAATTACCTTAGGTTTGTGGTCTTTGCTGGATCAGCTTCTCAGTTCTTTTCTGGCTTAGGTTATGTTCTTGATAGGGGAGATTGCTTGATTAGTAATCCTTCAGACAAATAAAGCACCATTGTATATAGATTAACTTTTCTACTATTGATAGCTGTGAAAAATTTCATTATTTTTAAATGAATAATTAAAATAAAATACACTTGGAAGTGGTATCATCATATCTCCCTTTGGTTTAGTAGGAGAAACAAATTATAATCAGGGCACTTGTTATTGTGTCATGTAAACTATTTATGATGAGCTACAGAATGTTTTTGTTTTGTAATCGTGTTTGTAGTTTACATGTAGAATAAACAACTGGATAATGATAGCTGGTCAGTTTTTAATCATCCTCTGATGCCTTAAAGTGGTATACTGTTGGTCTTGGGTTCTGAAAAACTGTGAACCCTACCAGAAGAATGTAGTCTTGCAAGAACCAGTAAATTTGAAAGGTTAGTAGTAACTAAGAGTTGAAGTGTGTGTGTGTGTGTGTGTGTGTGTGTGTGTGTGTGTGTGTGACCATAGTAATTCATAAAGATTGTCTAGGAGGGCAGTGGAAAAGTTGCAACCCATATCAGCAGAGGGCATGTCTACATTAATGAAGTCATGGATCCTTGAATTATTTTAATATTATGTACATAATTGAGAATCTAATTGCTTGAGTATAAATTTTCTCTTACTATATATTATGCTTCTTATTTCCTTTATAGCCCAAAGGTATAACAGAGTAGCTCTGTAGCTTGCTCATTAAAGGCAGAAAATTGACTTTTCTTATTTCTTGGGGTTTTGTTGTGGTGGTTTTGTTTTTTGTTTTAGACCAATTTTAGAAATATTTGGTGCAAAAAGATGAAACCTGTATTTGGAGTTATGGCTTGTTATGGCTCTGCTACTCAGTATCTGTGAGACCTCAACTCTTTATTTTCCAACCTCAGTTTCCTTTGTGAAATAAAGAGGTAGAGTAGAGAATCTATCTACAAGAATCAGAGTTCATTCTTTGGATCTATGAATTTGTTATGTTTTGCTTAATAGAAGAGCAAGTCAGTTTTTAATTTAGTTTTCTTTTTTCTTTCTTTCTTTTTTTTTGCAAGGCAATTGTGATTAAGTGACTTGCCTAGGCTCACACAGCTAATAAATATTAAGTGTCTGAAGCTGGATTTGAATTTAGGTCCTTCTGACTCCAGTGCTGATGCTCTATTCACTCTATCATTTGGCTGCCCTGGAAGTCAATTTTAATTTATAGGACTGAGGAACAATTTGCAAAATTTGGAATCTAAATTTGGAGCTGGAAGGGACTTGAGAAGTCATTTAATACTCCAACCTCCTTATTTTAAGGACCTAGAAAGGTTAATTAAGTGACTTGCCCAGTGGTCACACAATTGGAGTATTTGGGCTGGGATTCAGACTGAGGTCTTCCTAGCACTGTATTCATTGTGCCAGGTTGATTCTGCTAGGAACTTTAAAAGTGATTCATTTATTTGAAGTTTCAAAAGTGAGCTAAAACATATGGGAATAAAAAAAAAATACTGAGGCAAGTCATTTTATATGTTTCTTTAAAACTAATTTTGTACGTAACATGCATGACAACTTTGTTGTTTGTTGCAGAATTGTGCTGTTACACGGTATCAAACTTGAACAATGTGTTGATTTACAACAAGAAAATTGAGAAGGTAATAAAAGATTTCATCGATTAAGGTCTATCTGCGAAGAATAATGTCAGGACTCAGATTTCTCCTCGATAGTGTCATAATTGATCTTTCCTGCTGCTGCAGGACATTTCTTAGGAAAGTAGAAAAATATTCAGCAAGATTGTTTTTATAGTGTTGAATTTAGTAATTTACCAAACATTGTAATCACTTGGCTTTATTTTCAGATAAACTTAAATTAAAAAAAAAAGCTTCAAATAGCTCTAATTTTTTATGGTTATCATGAAAAGCAATTTCTCAGTGACTTTTAACAGTGGAAGGAGCAGCATTAGAATATGATATTTTCTAGAATTTATCAAACCACATTGCAATATCCATTTTAGTAATATTTCTGAGCTGTGATTTCATATTCTTAATACATTATCTTCAACTTTAGTTGAAGTTATATCAGTTGATATAGTGACGTGCAGGAAAATACACAAAGTATTATGAAGATTTTAGAACTTTAATTTTAATGGGTCCACATTTATATTGAAAAGCTCAACTGCAACTTTTAATTTCAATTTGACATATTCAGAAGACTATTGTCTTATTATATTCATTTGGATTTAAATCTGTTTTCTTAATTGGTCTTTCAATGATCCAATGAAAGATTACTATGAAATTGGTTCTTCTTGTCCTTAATACTGTTGTTATTATCACAACAATGACTGAAATTTATATGAGTTGAAAAAGCATTTTCATTAACATTATTCCATTTTGTTGTCATCATCTTGTGAAGTAGATAGTTCCAAAGGTATTTTACAATTGAAGAAACCCAGGGTTAAAGGGATCAAGAAGCTTATTAAATTACTTGTCCAATGACATAAGACTGAAAGGGGATTCATAGTCTTTGATTCCAAGACCAGTGAGTCCAGTACTCTTTTTTATTATAACACATGGTTGCTTTCATACGAGGTAGCCATAATTATTTAATTGTAATGCGGAATGATGGCAGGTAGAGGAACCCTACAATTGCATTAGCTTTATAGACTGTTAGAGTTGGAAAGGAATTTAAAGACTGTAAGAAGTAATTGAGAATCCTTTTCAAAAGATGGGGAAGAATGACCTCATTGACTTCTCAGGGAATATACATTTCAATTAAGAACTATTCAGTGACTGCCTTCTATGAACCTTGTGGGAATTACCAAAAAGTGTAATAAAAATTTGTATTTCTAAACTACTGTAGGATTTACAAAGCATTTTTCTCACAAAGTTTGATGGTGGAGATCAATGCAATTATTATTAACACAATTTTATAGATAAGGAACCAATGATTCAAGTGTCATAGATCCCCCCCCACCCCAGCTAATTAGTGGCTGAGATCTCTAGATTTTCTCTTGAGTGTTTTTTCCTCCCCATCCACACAATCCCCACTGTAGTTTGAGAGCTCATTACCTCTTTCCTAGATTATATCAATAGTTTCCTAATTGGTTTTCCTGCCTCTCCTCATTCCAAGCTATTTTTCACACAAAGTGATTTACTTACAGAGTAGATCTGACGCTATCATCTGCCTTCTCCCCCCTCCCCCCACTTCAGTAAATCCACTGGTTCCCTTTTATAATTTCCTAGAATTGAGTATAAGGCCCTTGGATTGTTTGGCATTTAAAGCTCTTCACACCATGGAAACTTTCTACTTTTCCAGGCTTCTTAGACTTCATTCTTATTCCAGCTATAATCTGTTCATAATGGTCTACTTGCTGTTCCTTGTACATGACAACTTCATTTTTCTCATCATTGCACTTTTGCACTGACTGTCCTGTATGCTTAGAATACTTTCCCCCTTCACCTCTGCCTCTTAGGATCCTTGGCTTCCTTCAGGATTGAGTTTAGATGCCACTTTCTGCAGGAATTTTTCCCATTTTCTTGCTAATAAAACCTTTTTCTCAGGTTATCTTCTATCACCTTGGATGTGACACTTATTTACATGTTTTCTCTTCTATTAGCATGTAAGCTGCTTAAGACCAGGGACAATTTTTGCTTAGTACAGTTCCTGGCACATAATACATTTTAATGTTTGTTTATTGGTTACAATGCTTATCAAAATGCTTATTTCTTAACATTAATTTTTAAATTGTAATTGATATGTATTTTAAACATTTTTCTTGGTTATTTTCTGGTAATGTGATCCAAATTATTATTTTATTTTTATGTATTTTTAAATTTTATTGAAGCTTTTTATTTATAAAACATATGCATGGGTAATTTTTCAACATTGACCCTTGCAAAATTTTTTGTTCCAAATTTTTCCCTCCTTCCCAACCCCTCCCCTACATGGCAAGTAGCCCAATACGTGTTAATATGTTAAAATATATGCTAAATCCAATATATGTATACATATTTATAGTTATCTTTTGCACAAGAAAAATCAGATCAAGAAGGAAAAAGAAAAACCTGAGAAAGAAAACAAAATGCAAGCAAACAACAATAGAAAGAGTGAGAATGCTACGTTGTGGTCCACACTCAGTTCCCACAGGCCTCTCTCTGGGTGTTGATGGCTCTCTTTATTACTGAATAATTGGAACCTGTTTGAATCATCTCATTGCTGAAGAGAGCTGTGTCCATCAGAATTGATCATCTATAGTCTATAGTTTTGTTGTTGCTGGGTGTAATGATGTGATCCAAATTATAAACCTATGAATATTCTTTAAATAACTCAAATGGTGTCTCCATCCCGAAGCCTCCCCTGCTTCTCCTAGCACTAATATCCACACATTTTGTTATTGATTAATACTCTGTAAAATGTATAACACAATGACATGTAGCATTGTGGTTTATCAGGCCCTGACCTTTGCCCCAATAGATCCAGGCACAAATTGATTGAATAGATCTCTCATTAATAATTTTTATTACTCTCTCACCATCCCATCCTAACTGACCCAACTGGGAACAACAACAAAAACTCATTAGAAGCTATGTTTAGTTAAAACAAATTTCCATATTGACCATGTCCAAAAATATCTGTCTAACTATGCATTCAGAATACTTCAGCTCTCTGTCAGGAGGTGGGTAGCCTATTTCATCATTTATCCTCTGGAATTATGGTTGATCATTACATTGATAAGAGCTCCTAATTCTTTCAAAGTCATTTACCTTTACCACATTGTCATTGTACAAATTGTTTTCCTGTTTCTCTTCACTTTACTCTGTATCATGCCATGCAGATCTTTCTGGGTTTCTCTGAGATTCTCTCCTTCATAATTGCATCACATTCCTAATTCATGTATTCCCCTTAATATTTATTCCCATTCTTTGCTACCTCAAAGAGGGTATAAATATTTTTGTACATCCTTAGATTTCATTTTGCTTAATCCCTTCCTTAAGATAGGTTCTCTCTAATTTCTCCTCCCCTATTTTCTACTTTTTCTTATTTCCATGTTGATAAAATGTACATCTGTATCTAATTCTGTGTGTGTTTATATGTGTATATATATTTTTAATTTTGAACAATTTAGATGAGAAGTTGAAGTGTCAAGCACCTTATTCTTGGTTGTATATTTATCTACTTGTGTACCCTGATTATGAGAACTAATTTTCCTCAACCTTTCAATCCCCTTGCCCCCTGTCTCCTGTTCCATCTGCATGTCGCCCAAATGTATCTCTCTTCCATTCTTAAGATCATCAAGACTTACAAAACCACTTGTAGGCCTTGTCTAATTATATTCCTACTATGATCCTTGATGATATAACAGTTTAGTGGGAATACCTGCATCATCTCCCCATATTAGAATGTAAATAATTTAGCCCTATTTAATCCGTTATTGGTGTTTGTTCTCATTTTCCCTTTTATGTTTCTCTTTATTCCTGTGTTTGTACTTCAAAGTTTCTATGCATTTGTGGTCTTTTTTTTTTTTTTAAATCAGGAACACTTGTCTTCTGTTTCATTAAAGATTCATTCATTTTTTTCCTTCCCTCCTCCCCCCATACTATTGTGCTCAGTTTTGTTGAATAATTAATTCTTGGTTGTAAGCCTATATCCTTTGCCTTTTCTGAATATTGTTTTCCAAGTTCTCTGTTTCTTTATAGTGATGGCTTCAAAATCATGTGTGATTCTGATTTTTATCCTCTTGGTTTTGGTTGCTTGCAGTAAATTTTCTTTGATTAAGAAGCTCTAGATTTTCACTATGATGTTTCCTGGAATTTTTTGGGGGGTATTTCTTTTATGAGGTGATTAATTGTTTTTATTTGTACTTTGCTTTCTGATTCTAAGAGATCTAGGCAGCTTTCTTTTATTGTTTAAAAAAATTGGAGCCAGTGGTAGAGCATCAGCCCTGAAGTGAGGAGGATCTGAGTTCAAATCCAACCTCAGACACATAACACTTCCTATCTGTTTGACTGTGGGGCAAGTCACTTAACCCCAGTTGCCTCAGCAAAAAAAACCAAAAAACACACACACACACACAAGAAAAAAGAAACAAAAAAAATTGTCATGCCTTTTCCGGTAGACCAGTGATTCTTAAATTTTCTCTCCTTGAAACGTTTGACTTTGCTATGAAATGTCTTATATTTTCTTGGATTTTTTCAGTCATTTGGTTTTGTTTTGATATTTTTTTGCCTCAGGGATTCATTGGTTTCTATCTGGTCCACTCTAATTGGACCAAATTTGGATCTAGGATCTGGCTGCTTCAGCAAGATTCTTATGCCAGACTATTCATTTGTTTTCTAATTCTTTCCTTTCCTTTCTTTTCCGTTTTCCCCTCAGGTGCTCTGATTTAATTTATTTTTATTTAATTTTAAACATTCATTTAAAAAAGATTTTAAGTTTCAAATTCTTTCCCTCCTGCTTGTCTTTCTTCCACCCACTGAGAAAACAAGTAATATATTTATATATGCAAAGTCATGAAAAATTTATTTTCATTATTAGCTGTGTTGCAAAAACAAGACAATAAAAAGCAAGAAACATAAGGTGAAAAAAGTTTGCCTTTGTGCTCAGACTTCATCAGATCCCTCATTGGAAGAAGATAGCATTTTTCACCATGGGTATTTTGGAATTGTCTTGGGATATTGATTGTATCAATCAGAATAGCTAAGTCATCAATAGTTGATCATACTGTTATTGTGTACAATGTTCTCCTGGTTCTGCTCATTTCACCTTGCATCAGTGCAGATTTTTCTGAACTAGGCTTTCTTTCCAGGTTTTTCTGAAGCCATCCTTTATGAAATCATCATATCTTATAACACATTAGTATTCTACAAGTGGGAGGCAAAGCTGCTAGTTGACACCTGTCCATGTTGCAGTTTTCCCGTAGGGATTTTGCCATGGGCGTTTAAGATATTCTTGTCCTCTTACAGAACCTTTTTCTGTACACAGAGCCTTTCTCTATTCACAGAGCACTGGAATGCTCTATGCATGCTATGCTCCTGGCACATTTGTCCCCAATGTCCACAGACCTTTCTGCCTTGTTTCCCTATGCTGAGTATGCTGGGAGGTGTCTCTGTGACTATTTCTGGATTTTTTCTTAATGAACATTTGCTCTTGTCTATTTTTAAAAATTTGTTTGATGGAGTTTTATAGAGAAAAGCTCACCAATAATAATTTTATGACTACTATTCCCTACTCAATGTTTTCCCTAGGATCATTAGAATCTGATTAGTTTTGCTTCTCCATAAAAATTTCAGTTCTTCTAGAAGAACCCAGGCTAATAAAAACATCAAAAATAGAATAATTTTATTTTTAAAAGGAATAAACACATCTTAGACTTTAGCAAAACAACAATAGGGAGAGCCAATCCTATCCTGAGGAGTCCTATTTCCCGGGCTCAAGATTCTGCACAGTAATTGAACATTTGTGGCACTATAAAAGGGATTTGTAGATTTTTACAGAAGCTATAGGTGTAATGCTTCTTTCTACTTATCTTCATTCTGGAGTCTCTGCAACTTTCTTGCCCCAGAATATCTGTTTCTTCACAGAGTCCCTGCAGCAGAACATATGTAGCTCTACACTACTCTAGCCATAGCTAGCTTGGGTTTCCCAAATCATTCTCTGTTGGTATAGATTGCCTTTTAACTTTTCTTTCCAAAAAGTACTTGCCTTGTCTTGCTGTGGTCACAACTGCTGCTACTCATTCGATGATTTCTGCTGCTGCCTTCTATTTTATGCTTTTTCTTTCTTTCTCTTAGAAGTGCTGCTTGCAATGAAAAAGTATCTACCTGTCTTTGTAACATATCTGAACCTCCAGCCCCATCCTGTCCATGAAAGTACCCCTTAGGCAGCATTGAATAACTCCCTACATATTTATCTCAGCCAGCTATCTTAACCCTCACTTCTTACCGAGTTAGAACAGCAACCTCCCTTTCCCCTTCCCTGCCTCAGGGATTGATCAGATGCCTCTCAGAAACATTTGAGGAGGAGGAGTTTGGGAAAATTAATAGTGTAGCTTTCCATTTGCCTTTCCATCTCCTATCATGATTCTGTCATCTTCCCCCCAGTCTTGTGACTAGGAGCAGCCCATGCAACTTACTCTGGATTCAGAAGAGCTTCAAGGATGCTCTAGAAACTCAAGGGAGAGGAGGAAAGAGAACACTCAACACTTAAATGAGTGTTCCAGAGCAAAAATGCTTGACCTATACCAATAAGTACCTGTTAGTGACTTTCCTTGTACTGGAATGTAAGCTTTAAGAGGTCAGTATCTCAAAGATAATTTTTGTGCCTCCTTCTTAGTATGGTTGAACAGTAAATTGCTTTTAGTAAATCATCCTTGAATATATGTTGAATTAACAATAGGACTGGCCAACAAGACATTGTACAGACTATTTAGTAATAATTTCAATTTCCACTAGAGGTCACACTCTTCCCTGACAACATAAATACCTAAGTGGCCTGATCCTGGAGAATATAAATATTTGAGCATACAGCGCTTCGGAAAAGAAATAGGTTATAAAGGAAGGACCGTGGAATGGCTTTCTGATTGAGCAACATAATCAAAGACTATTTTACCATAGAAAAAGTATATTTGTTGACTCTCAGTTCTAATACTGGTTCCAAGACTACATTTGTGGAATTGAATGAAGATTAGCTCCCATGAGATATAGTCTGGCAGAGAAAAGGCCAGTGACCTTGACCTTTGTAATCTAACCACACATTAAACATTAAACCAGTCTAGGGTTACCAGTACTCCCAATTTCTGTTCTTAAATCATTTAATCCAATCAAGGATTTAACCTGTGCCTAGAGAATAATGGAGTAATGAAATTACGCTGCCCATTCAAAATGTGTTTCCCTAGGAATTTGAAGAACTTATGACACTAAGCATTTAAAAAAAGCACAGAGGCTCATTTTTCTTCCTCATTACTGGCTGTCAAGGACTGAGAATGATAGGAGGTTTTTAAAAGTTTTTATTTATTTTTATTATTTTGATATGAGGTTTAAATAATTATAAAAACAAATTCACAAAACTTAATTATGGTAGTAGTGCTATCTTTAAGATAATCTTAGGGAGTCAATTTAATCTGTCATATTTAGTAAGTGATCCAGTCAGTCATCTAGCATTAAATAGCTGCTATATGCCAGGTACTCTGCTTAGCACTGAGGTTACAAAGAACCAGATAACCATCCCTGCTCTCAAGGAGCTCACAGACTAATGGGAAAGACTACATGGCAAACAACTTTCGATAAACAAAATTTATACAGGATAAATTTGAGGCAGTCTTAGAGGGAAGTCACTGGAATTAAAGGATCACAAGCCAATGGGATTTTAACTGGGACCTCAAGGAAGTCAGGAGTCAGAGATGATGAGGGGAGAACATTCAAAGGATTAAAAACAAGTAATGGAAATGAACACGGTCAAGAGATGGAGTGTCCTGTGTGAGGACCATTAAAGAAATTGATGACATTAGCTTGCAGAATACATGAGGGAGAGTAAGATTTAAGAAGAAGGGAAAGGGACAAAGGGGCAAGTTATAAAGAGCTTTAAAAGTCAAACTAAGGATTTTTATATTTGATGCTAGAGATAATAAGGAATAACTAGGACTTATTGAATGAGTGAGTGAGTAAGTGAGGGTGTGTGTGTGTATTGTGACATGGTCAAACCTGAATTCTAGGAAGATTACTTAGGAGAAGAAGATGGACTGGAGTGAGGAGATTCTTGTGGCTATTGCAGTAGTTGAAGCATGAGATGCCTCATGGGGTGCATTCCTATACCAGAGAGGTGGTAGTGTCCCAGAAAAGAAGGAGAATATACATAAGATGTTACAAAGATTAAAAAAAAACAGAACTTGGTGTTAGGTTGGATAAAGCGTGTGAAACAGAGTGCTTAGTGGAGGATAACACTGAAGTTGTGAGCCTGAATGACCGGTGGTTTGGTGGTACCCATGACAGCAGTAAGAATGTGAGGAAGAAGAGGATTTGGGGGAAGGGAAAAGATAATGAGTTCCATTTTGGACAGGTTGAATTTTTAAGACATTTATGGGACATACAGTTTTAGACGTCTAATAGGTAGTTGGCAATGTCAGATTGGCTGTTGAAAGAGATATTAGGGCTTGCTATGAGGATCTGAGAATCACCAGCATAGAGATGATAATTGAATCCATGGGGGCTGATGAAATTACTAATTGCAATAATGAAAAGGGAAAAGAGGGCCCAAGCAGAGGTTAGGAGTGGGATACTCTGAGGAGATAGAAGACACAGATATTTGATTTCTTTATTGTGGGTTATCCTAGTCTCTTTCTTGGACTTAAGAATCAGATTTCAGGTGGTTTATGAACTTGGATAAGAAGAAAAAAAATCTTTATTTTCACTATACCCCACTTGAAATTTAATATTTTCTTCTATTTTACGAATTGTTAACAAATAAAGCCCTTCTGAGAAGGGATCCATATTTCACCAGACTTCCAAAAGAATCTTGATACAAAATAGGTTAAGATTCTCTGTTCTAGAGATAAGCTTGACTGTAATTATGTTGAATATGTTAAGTGAGAGTGAATTGTCTTTTTTTTTTTCCTGAGGCAATTGGGGGTTAAGTGACTTGCCCAGGATCACACATCTAGGAAGTGTTAAGTGTCTGAGTTGAATCTGAACTTGGGTTCTCCGGAATTCAGGGCTGGTGCTCTATCCACTGCACTACCTAGTTGCTCCTAGAATGAATTGTCCAGGATGACTTTGAAGTTTTGAACCTGGCTGACTGGAAGGCTGCCTTTGACAGAAACTGGGAAATCCAGAAGAGGTGTTGATTTTTGTGTATGTGTATGGGAGGGGGATGAACTCTATTTTGAATGTATTGTTTGAAATGTTCATGAATATCCTGTTTAAAATGTCAGATAGTGTCAAATAATGTTATGAGATTGGAGATAAGGTAAGAAACTAAATAATTTTGTAGATTTGGGAATGATGATAATGGAACCACTGGGAATTGAAGAGATCACTAGTTGTATAGAAAGGAAAGATAAAATATCTACCAAAGATGCTGGGAATAACACCCATAGTTCAGTGGGTTGTGAATAGCATTCACATGAAAAAAAAATGCTCTAGCTCTTAGACATCTGTTTACTTGCCTTATAAGGCACTTATTATTAAGTATTTGTTGATTGATCTACGCCTAAGCAGCTTCTAGAGTGGCTTAAAGCCACACATCTTGCTAGCTTTTCCTGCCATTTATAGAGGTATAATCACCTGGAACATGATCACCAGGGAGCAGTCTAGGAGAGGGTAGGACAAGAAGCCTGAATATGCGGGAAGTTGTCTGACTAAGGGATATGGCATTGTGTCTAAATCCATGGTGATCCCCTCACATTCACTGAGCTAATATTTATTTCCAATTGTTCCTTTCTGATTGATCATCTCTGAAGGTTAAATGGGAAGATATGAATGAGAGGGATACAGAATGAGAAGTCTTGTATGGATTATAATCTGAGGGGAGGTAGATGTGTCCACAACCATGAATTATGAATCTAAAGAAAAAAGGGGCGGTGTTCTGTGCAAGATTCTGGGGAAGTACAAAGTTTAGGTAAGAAAGGGTCTTTGAAGGATACAATCTTCACTTGCTTCTCAGGGTAGCAGCTTTTCCCTGTAGTTGTTCAGGGATCTTACATAACACCAAGGTTTTTTTCCCTTTCTTTCCTATTCCTTAGGTCTGTTTTGGCCACAGAATAAGAGAGATAACATCAGGGATTTCTTACTGGCTTGCCCCTTTCTTTTTTCCTGTCATCCGATCTCATTTGCGTCCTTCAGGCCATAAGATTTGGCTTTTGGGAAGGTTAGGAGGGTGGCTGTTTTGGCACATACAGAAATGACCCTGGTACTGAAAAAAACAAATAAGTGGTATCAGTGAACTTATTTTTAAGAGTTGGTTTTTTCATGGTTTATTAACAAGACAAAAGAAAATATACATTCAGAAATAATATATCAGAGTAAGGTCATTAGAAGATTGCACAAAAGAAAACTACCTGGAACCTGGCTGGGTAGTACTTAAACTTTCTAAACTTTTATTTCTAGCTTTATTTTATCAGACCTCACTAGTTTGTGATTCTACTTAGTCATGAAATGTCTACTTTATTTTTTTAGATTTTATTTTCTCCAGTTACATGTAAGATAATTTTTTTCCATTTAAAAAAATTTTGAGTTCCAGATTTTTCCCCTTTCTTCCCATACTCCCCCATTGAGAAAACTCATTTAAAAATGTGCAAGACATTTCCATAAAAGTCTTGTTGCAAAAGAAAACATAGCCCCCCCAAAGAGACCCCCTCAAGAAAAAAAGAAAGTTTGCTTCAGTCTGTATTCAGAAATGTCTGCTTTCTTATCTTTTTAGAAAGTAGTGCTCATCTCAGCAGTATTTTTTCTTGTTCAGTCCTGTCTGACTCCTCATATTCTATTTGGGGTTTTCTTGACAAAAAGTGTTTTGCCATTTCCTTCTCCATCTCATTTTACAATGAGTAAACTGAGGCAAACAGGGTTAAGTGAATTGCCTAAGATCACACAGCTAATAAGTCTCTAAGGCCAGATTTGAACTTGGGTTTTGCTGACTCCAGATCCAGCACCTTATCCAATGTACCACCCAGCAGCCCCTGTTAATTTGGGATTTGCTCATCTGAATGTTCTGAGTCAAGGGATTTTGTCTATTGTATAATCCTAAGGACACTGTTCATTATTAGGTCCCCTGGTTTAAGGAGGGATGGGTTGAAGTATGGGACTGTTGAGTCTTGTGCTGTTATACCTACTTTACTCCCTAATCACGTGCTATTTAACTTGCCTTCTCCCTCAATAAAGAAAGGCCATAAAATACCGATATAGTCTTCTCATCACCTCAAAACCAGGGTATAGCACCATTCTGAAAGTACACAATGACAGGGCCATCTGTTACATGGGCTCTCCCCTTATGGAGCTTGTAGCATAGTAAGAGGGTGTTACTTATGCACGGAAGGTGCTATGTGACTTTCAAGGGGGAAAACTTAAAATTCTGTGTAAATATGAGTTATTGTGCTTAGGTAGATCAGGGGAAGCCTCATGCAAAAGCTGGCATTTGAGCTGAGCTTTCATGGATGACTAGGTTTCAACAGGCAGGGAAAAGAGAGGAAGGAGAGGAGGGCATCCAAGGCATAAAGAATAAGAACAGAAGGACAGAAATGAAAAAAAAAAAGCACAGCATGTATATGGAGTTAATGAGTGGTCTAGTTTGGCTGGAGCATAGGCTATACTTGAGATAAGAATGGAGAGATAGAGGAAGCTACATTCAACGAGGGCTTTGAATACAATGTGAGTTAGTCTGAAGTTTTTTTCAGCCATGTCTTACCCTTCATGACTTTTGGGGGGCTTTCTTGGCAGAGATGCTGGAATGGTTTGCCATTTTCTTCCCCAGCTCATTTTGCAGATGAGGAAACGGAGGCAAGCCGAGTAAAATGACTTGGCCAGGGTCACACAGCTGACCTGAGGCTGAATTTTAACTTAGGAAGATGAGTCTTCCTGACTGGTCTGGGCCAGGTTCTCTATCTGCGACTCCAACATTTTGAACTTTACTCTTTAAATAGTAAGAAACCATTGAGATCAGAACAGAAGAATAATTTGATTAAATCTGTGGTAAAGAAGGTTAATCTCACTTTACTGTGTAGGGCATATTGAAGAGAGAAAATGAGTGGAGGATGTAAGACCTGTTGCTGTTGTAAATCAGAATGAGGGTTGTAAGCAGAATGAGGTAAAGCTGTGGTGAGCTGTATTATGGAGGGAGAAATGCTGGAACTTCCAGGATTGAGAGCTAGAAGAGAACCACAGGCCATTTAAACCACCAGACTCATTTTATAGAGGAAGGAACTGAAGCTCATTTAAGCTCAGGTGGTTTGCTAGGGGTTACATCAATAACAAAAGCATAGGCAGGAATTAAACAGGTTCTTGAATACTAAGTTGCATTCTTTTTCTGTTGTCTGTGCTATGTGATTTCTTCCCGTATCTCATTAGATGTAAGAAAGTGGGGGAAAAGAGAACACGATGGTTTCAAATAAAAATAACAGGGATTGATATTACCATGGTATAAGGGTGGGTTCTAGGCTTTGCTGGTTATATCTACATATTAAGAAATGAAAGACCTGAGTGGACGGGTAGCACAATGACCTTGCCCCTGGAATTAGCTTTGACTCCCATACCTTCTTCTTCTTCTTCCTGGCGCTCAACCTTTTCCTCTGCATGGTAGAGTGAAAGCCCTTTGGAGCTGAAAGAACTAGAAATCCTAAAGCCTCAAATCTATTTGGTAGTTATTGAGTGAATAGCCCTTATAGTGGATAATGATCAGGTATAGTTTAACTTTCAGAGATTAATAACAGGAAAAATGCAGATATTTACTATGAGATAGATGGAGGTCACCCATAGAGATTCCAAGCCCACTGACTAGGAAATTGAGTCTAAAATAAGAACAGACTTTACAATTTGTAACTATGCCCTAATGTTTATAAACCTGTGTATACCCTTTGACCCAAAAATACAACTACTGTGTCTGTATTCCAAAGAGATTTTAAAAAAGGGAAAAGGGCCTATTTGTATATAATATAGCAGCTCTTTTGGGGGAAGGTGGTTAAGATTTGGGAATCGAGGAATGTTCATCAATTGGGGAATGGCTGAAAAAGTTGTCGTATATGATTGTAGTGGAATACTAATATGCTATAAAAATGATGATGCTGAGTAAAGCAAGTAGAACCAAAATGACTACTATAGAAACATTTCCCATGGTTACATATGAATAACCTATAACCTTTATCATCTCAGGAGAAGAGGAAAGGATAGAGGAAAGGACAGAATTTGGAACTTAAAACTTTTAAAAAATATATCAAAAATTGTTTTTACATGTAATTGGGAAAATAAAATATTATTTCAATAAATTAAGAAAGAAAAACTTCAGTCTGAGGACACTAGCTTGGAGGATACTAAACTTGGTGATGCTATTCTACTGGAAATAAAAGGTTTCAAAACCAAGACTCTAAAGGGAACAAAATAGATCACTCTATAAGACAAAAAAGTCAAGAAGGATTTTTGAAAGCTCTTCATGATTTGATGTCTGATTTCCTGAAAGAGCTATGAAAAAACTTCAAACCTCTTTGCCTTTGAAATAAAAAAAGCTCCATTGTCTTTCTTTATTATAGAGAATAGATAGCACTATGGCCAAAGAAGGAATGTATCTGGAACTGGAAGCTCAGAATAGTCCCATAGCCATTAACCCTGGCAGTGCAAGAGAAACTTCCATGGAGTAGCTTTCACAGGATGATGGTAACATCACTAGGAAACACTTGTAGCTTGCAGCATCAAAGGGGCAAATTACTCTTCCACATGCCCCTGGGTATCCATGTTCTCTACATGCAATCACTCTTAAGTGTGCAACCTACCCAAGTTTTCTAGAGTTGTATTTTTTCATGTTTGTTCCACACAAGTCTCCTCTCTTCCCACTGATGGTATGTGCATGAAAGTGTCTCTGGTATATGGGGAAATGAAATATTGTCACTTTTTTTTTACTATCACATTTCTTCATATGCATTTGTTTTGAATTAATTGTATTTTATGTCCTCTAACTATTGAAGATAGGGCAGAACTCATGAGCTATAGTTTTTAGTGGACACAGACCCATGAAATACACAAAATTTCCTCCTTGTTGTTTCTTATTCTTATGTTATTATTTATGATTAATTCTTATTAGTATTATTAATTTTGAATCTTGGGTACTCCATTGGATTTTTTGCATTTGAAGGTGGGGGGGGCAACTGGTTCAGAGGGATTTTCTCTGAGAGACCTGGAATATGTCCCTCAGCATTACAATAATAGTTTACAAGGCACTTGACCTACATGATCTCATTTGATTTTCATGACAACCATATTAAGTATTCAACAAACATTTATTAAGCTCCTACTACCATCGAACTTGAAATTCTAGTGGGGATCCTATATCAAAGAACTTGAAATTCTAGTGGAGATCCAGTAGATACATAGATAGATAAATTAAAGGTGGTTTTAGGAAGAAGAGGGCATGAACAACTAAGTGGACCAGGGAAGGCTTCAAGGAGATGATAGCAGCTAGATTAAATCTAAAAAAGGTTATGAATATTATTATTGCCATTTTACTGAGAACAATGGAGTCTCAGTGACATTGTGACTTGTCCATGGCCATACAGCCTATATTAGAGACATTAGAAGCTTGACTTTATATCCTATTCTTTTCTATTACATCACATTACTTCTCTCAAAAGGTTAGGAGTAGACATTGAGGGATAAAGTAAGCATTTTAAGGGGTTAGGTTAGGGATAGCAATAAATTTGGGCGTGGCTTATATTGAAGTCAGATGAAGCCATAGAAAAGAATGAGATTTCAAAGGGAATAGTTGTAAGGAACAGGTCTTAGGCAGGAGTAGTTTGTATTTTTGTAGGAGTAGAGATGTAGAAGTGGAAGAAATCTTAGTGGTCATTTAGATCTTATTTTAAAGATAAGGAGATGACATTTCTGTATCTGAGCAGGTACCTAGAAATTTGAAGTCCAGGAGATCTGTAATAGTAGAAGCAAACGAGTAGTTTAATCTAGTAAAGGTAAGGAAGCTGATTCTTTTAGTATTGTTCTATAAGAAATGATGAGCAGGCTGATTTCAAAAAAGCCTGGAAATGAACTGATACTGAGTGAAGTGAGCAGAACCAGAAGAACATTGTACACAGTAACAACAAGATTATGTGTTGATCAATTGAAGGATTTGGCTCTTCTCAACAATGTAGTGATTCAAGGCAATTCCAATAGACTTTCGATGGAAAATGCCAGTCACACCCAGAGAGAGAAGCTTGGAGAGTGAATGTGGATCAAAGCATAGTATTTTCACCTTTTTGTTTGTTTTCTTTCTCATAGTTCCCCCCCCCCCCTTTTGGATTGATTTTTCTTGCACACCATGACAAGTATGGAAATATGTTTAAAAGCATTGCACATATTTAATTTATATCAGATTGCTTGCTGTTTTGAGCGGGGAAATGAGGGAGGGAGGAAGAAAAATTTAGAACGCAAAATTGTACAAAAGTGAATGTCGAAAATTTCTTTATATGTATTTGGAAAAATAAAATACTATTGAAAGCAAAAAGGAAACTAAGAAGAAAGCTGATTCCAACATCTGGAAAATTAGGAAAGGCAAGGAGGATGGGACAGTCATTCTAAGTTAAGTTGAAGATCCAAATCATCTGTGAGGAACAGGTGGGTGAGCAAATGGGTTAACAAGAGGGATCCTAACAAACAGAATTCTAACTTCTGGTCCCAGGATACAGACTGTTTGTCCTGATTTTGTGCTCCCTGTTGTGTGCTGGCAGGTCAGAATTTGAGGGTGTGTTTGCAGTGGAGGAGAGAACTCTATAGGTAGATCTTGATTACAATTGGTAGAGAAAGAGAGAGAGGGCTAAGCCTGCCAGGGGTCCTTAGAGTTTTGGAGTTTCCTAACTTTTTTATCCAGAATCTCAGTGAACACCTTTTATCTTCCCATTGCTGTAGCTTTGCTTGGTTGTTTCTATCCTGCCTTCCTCTCACCACTTTGTTTTTTTCCTCCTGAAAACCCACTAATTATCTAGTCTTTATGCCTTATCTCCCTAGGTTTGGTTGTCAGAGGTGACCCACCTTGATGTGTCCTCTCCAGGACTTTTTCATAGTCTTAATAGGAGGAGCAGAGGGCCAACCTAGCAGGAAGTTTAGGGAGCACTAATTTAGGCTGTCCTTCTACTTTGGTCACTTTATTTTTATACCTCCAGGCAGCAGCACTTCTGAGACCTCTTCCCCTTTTAAAGAGGGCTTTGATCTTGGATCCCTTTCTGCTTGGGATATGTTTTTTGAAGGGATGAGGACACAATGTCAGCTTTCTTCTCCCAAAGGCACCAGTGGCCGAATTTCCCCTATAATCTGAGACTTTCATCATTTCCTCAGTGTTTATGATGGCCCTAGGCCTGGGGAATAGCATTTAGCTTTTGTTTCCTGACCTAAGTGACTTGTTAATGGTAAAAAAGCCATCAGCTAAGACTGCTTTTAATAAAGCTTTTTTTTCTTTTGCTTTACCCAGGGTTCCTGGTCAACAGTAAAACGTATCTCCCAAGTTTCCTCACTTTTTTTTTTATCTTAAAGTTGCTTAAGGCAATTTGTATTGCAAGAAGAAAGTCTCTTCACATTGAGCAAGGGGAAGCAGGCAAATGAAAATCTCTTTAGTAAATCTGTTTTACCTGCCCCAAATAACACCTTATTCTTTCCTTGGAAATTTAAACATAAAATGTACACCTTGTAATGACTACATTGTAACTTCTTTGAAAGCAAAAGGGAAACGATTAATTAGACATTTAAAAGAACTTGTCTGGTGGAGATTGAGCTTGGTCACTGAGTCTGTAGATCTCTGGCCAGAGAGTTGGAAGCCTTGTTTTCAATTTTGTGCAAGTGAATACAATGCACATTTATTATACATTTACAGTATTTATTGTAGTTCTGTTATTTTCTGGGATTGTAGAGGACAAATGAACTTACAGTCCGGAGTGGGAAGGGGGAGATATGACATTCATATAAAAAAGTATGATGAAAGATAGGATGTGATAAGGGCAAAATAGATCCAAGCAAAGTGCTCTAGAAAAATCTGAGGAGAAAGAGATCTCTTTCACCTTCGAGGAGATAAGGGAAGGTTTTGTGAAAAGAAGTCCCTGAGGAAGACTAGAAATAAAGAGAAGTATTTTACTTTGTAGAGTGAGGAGGGAAAGAATACCCGGTAGCCGGGAGTTTCATTTTGTTATTGTTGTTTAGTTGTTTTGAGTTATGAATGATTCTCCGTGACCCCATTTGGAGTTTTCTTGGCAAAGATAATGAAATGATTTGTCATTTCCTTCTCCAGCTCATTTTACAGATGAGGAAACTGAGGGACATAGGTTGAACGATTTACCCAGAATCACACAGCTAGTAATTATCTGAGACCACATTTGAAGATGAATCTTCCTGACTCCAGACCTCACATTCTATCCTTAGCTGCTGAGGGGTTGCCCATATAGATGCAATGAGTGCAGATCAGTATCAAGAAGCTGTGAATAATCCAGTTTGGCTAACATGTTGAATGTGTAAAGGAAATTAGTAAGCATGGAATGAAGGTGGAGAAGTTCAGAGGGAACTAAGTGTTTCACTGTGGAGTTTTTATTTTATTCAGAGTTGTAACTAGGAGAGGGCAACTGGGACTTTGCTTCAAGATGCCATAATTTATAGGATGTCAACAACATATAAGCGTTCATAGAAATAAAATCATAGAAGCTATTGAAGTTACTGCAAAGTTAGCAAGAAAAAATGAGTTAATATGGGGAGCTAGATAATCTGCTTCTACTCATATCTTTGTAACCTCAATCTCTCTCTCTGTTTCTCTGTCTGTCTGTTTCTTTCTCTCTCCTATTTCATTTTCTATACTGCCTACAAACATGCCCATCTCTCCCTTAGGCTGAAAAAAGTCTCACTTGATCCTTCCATTGCTGCTTTTACCCTGTTTCTCTTCTGTCCTTTGTAGTTAAACTCCTCAAAAAGGCCACTTAAAATAAGTGCCTCCACTTTTCTCTTATCCTCTTGTTACTCCCTTATAATCTAACTTCTAACCTTATCATTCCACCAAAACTATTCTCTCTAATGTTACTAATGATCTTTTAGTTGGCAAATCCAACACCTCTTCTCAGCACTCATTGTCCTTGATCTCTCTTCTATCTTTCACACTATTGATGATTCCCTCCTCTCCTATGCTTTCTTTTTCCTAGGTTTTCAGAATACCATTCTCTCCTGGTTTTTCTCCTACCTATCTGACTGCTCCTTCTCTGTTTTCTTTGCTGGATCCTCCTCCAGATCATACCCTCTAACCACAGGTGTCCCAAAGGGTTCTTTCCTGTCTCCTCTTCTCTTCTTCATTTCACTTGATGAACTCCTCACCTCCTGTGGATTTCATGATCATTTTTATATTTATGATCACCAGATCGACATTTCTTGCCCCGGTCTCTTTGATGATCTCCAGTTTCACATCTCCAATTGCCTTTTAGAAATCTTTTAGAAGTTGTATGTGCAGTAAATGTTTTAAATTCAATGTGTCCAACCCAAGGCACAGCTTTTCCCCTAAACTCTTCCCCATTATCACTTACCACACATATTCTTTTGCTCATTATTCCTTTATAATGTGGCCCTCACACTTTAGTTTTAGATTTTTCAATTAAAAACATTTATATTCTTTCCTATATATTCTACCATCATTAAAAAAAACCCCAAATCCTTATGACAAATATGTATAACTAAGCAAAACCAAATTCTTACATTAACCATGCCTAAAAATGCTTATCTCATTCTGCATTTGAGTCTATTATTTCTTAGGAAGGGGGTTGTTTGCACATCATGGCTCATCACTGCATTAATCACTATTATTAAGTCTTTTAAAAATTCTTGTTAAAATATTATTATATAAATTGTCCTACTGGTTTTGCTCACTTCATTCTGTATCAGTTCATATAAGTGCAGGACTGTGTGTGTTGGGGGTAGGGTTCATTGGATGCTGTGCTATATTTTGCCCAATAAGTGATTATTTGTCTACATGGCTCTGTCTAAATGTGATTCCTAGGAAGGCAAGTATAGATATCTCTAGTGTATTTTTTTCTTTACTCTTTTCCAAAGAGAAACTTTGATTTCTTCCAGAAGGGGAAGCATAAGTCAGGGTCAGGGACTTGCCACTCTACTTTCTTCAGGGAGAGGGAGTGCTAATCTAGAATTATGCCTATCTATTCTCTTAAATATTGTTAGTCTAAGTTCAAGCTGCACTTCTAATCACTATCTCTTAATGGAAGAGTGCCCCAACTATATAACTAAGGCTTGATTCCCTTCCCATCATTGCCAGCTCTACAATGAACAAATGTAGCAAATAGTAAATAAACCTATTTATCCCCGACTGAAAGCAGACAGAAATCAGAGAGATGTACAGATGAGAAAATATATCAGAAAACACACAGAGTGAATGATCTCTTTTACTCAGAGCAACATAACTCAATTCAACAGAAGTGAAATAATTTTCTCTCTTTGGGTAAGTCTCAGATATCACCCAAGAGGAAATTCTGCAAATTCTCTAGTGACATATTTGAGGTCACCAACTCCTCTATATGTTGTCTTCTTCTCAAAATCCTTCTCTCCCTTAGGGATCTGGAAATGGGTGTCTTCTCTAGCAAAGCTGGAAGCCAGAAGACCAAGATATCTCTGCTCTCAAGCTCATTGAAAACTCTATTACCCTTAATGTGGAGAATCTTATGCAGATGGCCTTTTGGGCAAAGGTTCCATAAGTCTTCTCAGGTTTTTCTGGAACTGTCTCATCATTTCTTATATCATGGTATGCTGTCTCATTCACTTACCATATTTCTTCATTTCCTACCAGCTGCTCCGGTTTTGACTCCACAAATATCATGAATAAATTCATCTCTATAAATATCATCATCATGGAAATTGCTTCAGCCTTAGTACTTGGCACCTCTTCAGTATCTTCAGTTGCTTTTTCCCTCTTATTAAAGTCTGGACGGCAGAGCAAAACGCTCCTCACAGATCCTCTTTATAGAGAGCTCCAAATGTTCCACCATCTCTTCATTTCTCACAAACTACTTTCCATGATTTTAAAGTTATAAGCCTCATGCCCTTATGCAGATTAACATCTGATACCTACCCCCTTCCTTCTTCAACTTCCTTTTTTAATGTTGTCTTTAATCATTAGATAGTAAACTGCTTGAAGGCAGGAACTTTCTTTTTCTTATTTATACCCCTAGTACATAGCATAGTGTTTGAATCAAAGTAAACTCTTAATATTTGTTGACCATAGGCATAAACTATTTATTCACTTCTCAATTGTTGGACACCCCTTAGTTTCTAGTTTTTTGCCTCCACAAAAAAATAGCTGGTATACATATTTTTGTATATTTGGGTTCTTTTCCTTTTAAAAAAATGTCTCTTGGGGTCATAGGCCTATTATATGGGTATCATGGGTCAGAGAGGTTTGGTGACTTTTTGATCATACCAATTCACCAGCTCTATCAATACATTAATATTCCAGTTTTTTCACAGCCCTTCCAAAATTTGTCTTTTCCCCTTTTTGTCAACTTTGCCAATCTGATAGATTTTTTTTCATATAATTGTAGATACTTTGAATGTCTTCCTTTGAAAACTTCTTTCTCCTTTACCAGTTTGAGAATGATTCTTATAAATTTGAATCAATTTTTTTATATATCTTGGGAATAAGATATTTCTGAGAGAAATTTTATGAAATATTACCTTGGCACTTCCCTCAGCATCTGGATCAACAACCCCTTTCTCATCCCTCACATCTAAGCAGTGGCCAAGTACAGTCATTTTCATCTTTATAACATTTCTTCTATCCACTACCTTCCATCCTCTGACATTTCCATTGCTCTGGGACAGACCCTCATCACCTTATATCTGAACTATTGCAATAGCCTACTGGATGTCTCCCTGTCTTAAGTTGTTTCCCTCTCCTATTCACCTTCACTGAATTTTCAAAGTGATTTTCCTAAAGGATACATCTGGTTAAGAGGCAAATTTGACCATGTCACCCTTTCTCTCTTTCATTAAATTCCAGCTATTCCTATTGCCTCCGTGATCAAATATAAATTTCTCTGTTTGGCTCTCAAAACCCTTTATAACCTGACCTCTTTCTTTTTATATCTTACTCCCCTTTACATACTCTGCAGTATAGTGACACTATGTTATTTGATGTTTCTCATACACAACATGCTATCTCCTGGCTCTATGCAATTTCATTGGTTATTTCTTATGCCAGGAATTGTCTCCTTCCTCATCTTTTAGCCCAACTTCCCTGGCATTGTTCAAATCTCTGCTAGAATCCCACCTTCTATAAGAAGACTTTACCAGTCTTCCTTATTCTTAGTCTTTGCTCTGAGATCACCTCCAATTTATCCTGTATATATTTTGTTGGCATATATGTAAAGGGGAATAATGTATGTATACATATATATATATGTATAAATAATTATTTGTGTGTTGTCTTCCTTATTAGATTTTTAGCCTCTTGAGATCAGGGTTGGCTTTTTTGTATCTCTGGCATATAGTACCTAGAAAAAGTGTATTTTTAGGAAATGTAAGCTGTTTTTTTCTTTAAGGCTCTGTTATAAATGTTTTGGAGTTATTCTGCTTTTTTGAGTTTGTGTCTCATGATAATTGCTATTTTTTTGTTTGTTTCTGCATTCTTCCACTTTTATTTTTTAGATAGGGACTTGGAGTTAAAGCTAGGCTCTGTGTACTTCTGGCAAGATTGTTATGATCTGTCTTATTTGTTGTCCTACTACTGTGCTTAGGCAGAGAGATAGGCAAAAATCATTTAATAAAGTCTTCTTTTATGCCAGGCACTGTGCTAAAGTACTGAGAACAAAAATACAAGCAAAGAGAAAACCAATCCTTGTTTTCATAGAACTTACAGTCTAATGAAGGAAGTTGATACAGAGAAAGAGTGGGAAAGTAGCAAGAGAGAGACATAGGAGGTAAAGGCTGAAGTGTCAGAGCCAGAGTTTAGAAGGGAAGAAAAGATGGATGGCTTAGGTCCTTCCCAAAATGGAAACTGTGGGAGAAACTCATCAATGGAAAAATAATGCTCAAGGTGAAAGGAATGGGCTTGAGAAGGCAGTTAAGGCATGTAGGTGAAATATGTAGACAGATAAGGAGAGCCAAGAGGTGAGGATTAGGGCTGCTGTGTCATTCTTCATTAAGGGTCTGGCTCTGAGAGCTCCTTTCCTTTATAGATGTCCTAGGCTTCAGAGTTGGGCTGCAATGCTTCCTCCTATGCCGCCATTTTGATTGGTATTATTCATTCCAAGTCAATTGTTTCCTATACGAGATAATCCTACATATTGTTCTTTTTGTCAGTCTTTGTATAGTCTCTATTTTTTAGCCAAGTAGATGAGATTCTCTGCTCAAAGAGAGTTTTTAAGGAGAGAAGAAGTTTGGAACAACCATTGTGGAGAGTTTAAGAATGAATCAAGAATAACATGTTTATCTTGAAAAAGAATAAACTTGGAGTGGGGGGTTTGGAAAGACAGGCACACTAAATATATTCATATATTGAAGAAATTGGTTTTGGAAAAAAGAAATTGTTTTTCTTGACCCCAGATGCCAGAGGATGGAACTTGTGGCAGAGGGATATAGGCTCATTGTGGAGGAAAACTTTATGACAACTGCTGGTATCCTAAAGTGGGATGAGCTCTCTCTTGAAGTGATGTACTTTCTAGCAATTAGAGGCTGGAGACCCCCTGATTAAAGAAAAGATTCATACTATACTAGAGAAGTTCTTAGAGCTAATCAAGTCAGGACACTCATTATATGGAATAGGAAACTGAGTTTCAGAAAAAGAAAATAACATGCCCTAAGTCACACACTCATGAATGGCAAAGTCAGTGCAAAATATTAGTGATTAATCAGAGTGATTAATTTTATTTAATAATTGTTATGATTATACAGATATATTCAAATAATTCTATATATATGCAAGTGAAGATTGCACATTTTGCTTGTCTGATATATAAAGCTTACTTATACTTTGAAAGAAAGAATGAACAAAAGAAAGTTTATCAATTATGGCTCAAATGCAAATCATATTAATACGGAAGTAAAAGTTTGGGCAAAAGTGCCACCTTGTGGAAAGAGTTCATGAGTGCAGGTAAAAACTGAAGCTATTTAACAATTTTTTTTCTATTGCTTTGGCTTCTTAAGGTAAGGTTTCATCGATTCATGGGATGTTATATAACTGCAGGAAATCTCTTGAGATGATGTAGTCCTTCTTATTTTATTTATAAGCCTTCAATTTTATTATAAAATTAGAATGAAAAATCTAAACGGTAAGTATAGTGAAATGTATTTTTTACAATATCTAAATATGATGTAAATGGACCAGAAAGTTGGATATGAGAAATGTTCTTGTATTTTTGTTTTATATCGTGTCTTTGTGTTTTGTATTTTGACAAAATGGGATTCCTGTTGTTTATGTTCTTTTATATGATTGGTTCTATTACAAAATGTTTTTGGAAAGAATCAGGAGCAGAATGGCATGGCTTAGGTTTAGATTATACGTCAACTTCTCTTTTTAGGGGGATAAGTTCTTAGAATTTTATTGAAGATTCTTTTTGTTTCATTTTATAAGAGTAAGTATCCAGGAATAAGCTTAGGCAACTGAAGAAAGCTAAAAGACAAGATCTTTTGGAGTTTGATCTTATCTGCTTGATAGATCTTCCTTTAGTGGAGATGGGAAATATCTGTTTCCTGGCTATTTCATTACACATGCATCATTTCATTTAGTATGATTAATTTCTGATGCTGAAATGATCTAGTTGGGTCAGGTTATTGTAAATCTCAACTAAACTCTGGGATTTGGGCCATAAAAGGGAGGAGACACCTGCCAGTCGGGAAGAACCAGAGTTGATTCTGGTTAGTATGGAAAGATCTCTGGTTTCGAAGTTAGAGATCCTGGACTCCAAATTCAATTTTTCCACCTACTTACCTGTGTGACATTAGGCAGATTACTGTGAGCTTCTGTTTCCTTATCTGTAAAATGAAAATGTTGGAACCAGACTCTTTTTAAGTTCTCTCTTAGCTTGATTTTAATAATCCTATGATACAGAAAAGAACTGAGCAATAAGAGCAAGAAGCAAGAGCAAGAAAATGTGACTCTTCTACTAGCATGAGTTAATTGGACTATGAAGGTTTATAGGGAGAATGTTGGCTTTCTAGGAATTCCAAATGAAAAGTTCCCTTTTGGGAAAGCCCTAAACCTTTGGGATAGTACCACAAGATCATAGGACTATACAAGATCTTTAGGAAAGATGATAGTTGCTATAAAGGGAGGGGTATTCTTTTCTGGAATACCATGTATGTTTCCCTTTGTCATTGTCCTTGTTGAGTTGTTTTAGTTCGACTGACTCTGCACAACCCCATTTGGTGTTTTCTTGGCAAAGATACTGGGATCGTTGCCATTTCCTTCTTTAGCTCATTTTACAGATGAAAAACTGAGGCACACAGAATTAAGTGACTTGCTCAGGGTCACACAGCTAATAAGAATCTGATGCTGGATTTGAAATCAGGAAATTTCATTTTCCTGGCACTCTATCCACTGTGCCATCCAGATATCCATGTTTCCCTTTGAAGGGAAGTCTTTTAATTATAGAGTTTTGTTGTAGTTATGGTGGAGGGTTTTGGGAAGGAATAGGAGATTCTCTAGGACATGAGAGTTTGTCTTGATTATTTATGAACTCCTTTAAGGACTTTGTATTTTCCCCCTATTTTTTCTGTTACATAAAATAAAGGCTATCCTATAGCTTAGATATACTGTTATTTTGAATGCTTGAACAGGAATTCCTTTATTCACATAGAAACCTAGACCATACATATGTATATATATGTGTATATGCACACATGTACATTTACACCCTTGTGTAAATACATGCATGTACATATACACATGCATATGTACACACACACATATAGAAACTTTGAGAGCAAAATGAGTCAGAGAGTGATCTATGAGATTATTAAAGATAACAATATAAAAAATTGGAAGAGCACTTAACTTTTCATAGTTGTGAGGGGGAATATTCTGAGACAAACAAAGACTAAGAACAATCAAAAAATATAATACATGATTTAAGTTACATTAAATTGAATAATTGCTGAATATATGTGGGGGAACTTTGTATCAGTTATCTATGTTAAAGGTCTAATATTCAAGATATATAGGGATTTCTATGTTCTTTCTGCTTTATTGTACCTATCAGTTTTCAAGAAAAAGCAAACCCTTTGTCTCCAAATTAGTTTTCATATACTTAAGGCAGCTATCTTTATATCTTCCTTATATTAAGAACTAAAGCAATAATAAAAGACTAAAAACATTTGTAAATGCATAAATGGTCAGAAGATATGAACAAATCGTTCTCAGAGGAAGATTTGTAAACTATTAATGATCTTATAAAAGACTACTCCAGATTAATAATAAGATAACTGGTTATTTTAGCAATAGTAAAGTATTATCTAATACTGAGCAAATTGACTATTCCTATCTTTTGTTATATTTGTCAATGTTGGGGAAGTTGTGGCAAGACAGCCACACAAACTCACTATTGGTTTGGGTTATGATTGTTCTGACTGTTATGGAAAGCAATTTGGGATTATTCTTTTTAAAAAGTGACTAAAATATCCATATGTTTTGACTTTAGAAACTCTCTTGTTACTTATCTATCCAAAGAGGTCAAAGACAGGAAGACAAATCCCACACCCAAGTAATTCATAAGAGTACTTCTTAACTTACAATGAACTGGGAGGAAAAGTCTGTTCATTGATTAGGGGAAATGATCAAACAAATTGTGCTACATCAACATAATGAAATAATAATCACCATAGCTAGCATTTATATAGCACTTTAATGTCTGCAAAGATCTTTACATGTGTCTCTTTTTATCCTCATAGCAACCCTAGGAGACAGGTGCTAATATTACTCTCATTTTATATATAACAACAACAGGACAGCCAGAAGTTCAATGACTTTCTCAGGCTCACACAGAAACTATGAGTTTTTCTGACTCTGATTTAGTATTCTATTACTGTGCTCTCAGAACAATGGGGCAGCAAGGTGGTTCAGTGCTTAGAGTGAGAGTCCTGAAGTCAGGAGGATCTGAGTTGAAATGCAACCTCAGATATTTATTAAATGTGTGAGCCTGGGTAAGGGTTACACTTAACCCTCTTTGCCTCATTTTCCTTATCTATAAAATGATCTGGAGAAAGAAAAGGCAAATAAGTCCATTATCTTTGCTAATTCCCAAATGGGGTCACATAGAGTCAGACTGAACTGGAATGACTGAACAACAATAACAACAAGAAAAGAAACAATGACTATGAAGAGTTGCATGGGAATTCTTACATGAATTGACAGAGTGAAAGGAGCAGAACAACAAAACATTATTTATCTTGTCTTCATCAATATAAATACAAAGCTTCTAGATTTGTATAATTATGGTGACCAGAAGAGAAATAAGAAATTGCCTCTCTGTTCTATTCTGTCTGCATTTTGATCATTGGCCATTACTGTCTTCTTTCTCTTCCTCTTCCCTCTCTCCTCAATGCCATGGATTCTGATAGATGAGCCTTTATTTTTCATCTTCTCTTGCCCATGCTACTTTCTGACCATTTCTTCAGCAGGCTGCTTACATCATTCTCATTTCTCCCCCATTGGAAACTTAAATTCTGCTCTTGGGTTGCCTGACTCTGAGAATTGGGTTTTCCTGTTACCTTGGCCAGATCTAGGCCTCTGCAATGGTTCCAGAACATTTCCATACCATGCTGCCTTAAGCTTAGCTTTAGTTAGCTTCCTTACCCTCATCCTACCCTTTTTCTAGTTCTCCTTTATATATTATCACCTTTCATTAGAATGTAAACTTGATGGCAGGAACCATCTTACTTATATTTCTATAACTAACACTTCACATTGTTCCTGGTACATTGTAGCAAGCGTTAATAAATACTCTATACTTCCTTTGCAGAGGTGGGGAACTGTGATTTACAAAATTGTTATGTATTCTGTCAGGATTGTTGATTAGTTCTGCTGAACTTCTTTTTTGACTTATACTCTGTCACAAAGAATGACTTGATGGATATGGGTAGGTGCAAGGTTATATTTGGAAATGAAGATGATGGGAGAAAAAAATGTATTAAAAATAGAAAATTTTAACATATAATGGTATTAAACCACATTCTTCTTAAGGTTCTTTCTAGCTCTAATTATGACAATGCCAAGAGGCTTTGCTTTATATATAAATTATACTTACCTGAATGCTCTTTTTAGACTTTTATATATAGATTATATATATTTGTATATACGTATGTATATAATGTACAAAAACTATTATATATATTTGTATATACGTATGTATATAATGTACATACGTATATACAAATATATATAATAGTTTTTGGAGCAGTGTTGTTGAAAACTTGCTATAAAGTGAAATTTGAATCACAGAATCTCAAAGCTGTCAGTTATTTCAGAAATAATTTAGCCTAATCCATATTAGAATGAATCTGCCTTTGATGATATCCATGGCAATGATGGAGAATTCCATACTTTGTGAGACAGCCAGTTTTCACTTTGGGATAGTTCTGGTTATTAGGAAATATTCCTTATCAGGCTGAAATCAGTCTCTCTCTAACTTGCACTCATTTATCTTAGTTCTTGCCTTTGTAGCCAAGGATTGGATTTAGCATTGGAAGGAACCTTAGAGACCATTTAGTTTAATTTAGATGAGGAGATAAAGTCTCAGAGATACAGTGACTTATTCAAAGTCACATTTGGAGTGAGTGGTAGAGATGAGATTTAACTCCTACATTTCAGATCAGTTCTCTTTTGATTGCTATACTATATTCACATGTGTGAAAAAGTCTAATTGTGCTTCTCCATGATAGTTTACAAAATATACCTTTTTTAACATCCTTCCCAAATCATTTTTTTCTAGGTCTGATATTTCACCTTATTGCAATATATCATAGTTCATGGAGATATAATTCCAAATTTTTATTTTCCTTTCTCTTTATTTCTGATAAACCTTCAGTTGATAATGATGTCTTATTAGAAGGTTAATTTTTTAAAAGTCATTATCGTTCCTCATAAGTCATTAGCGTTTTCAAAGAACTGTGATTTTCCCAGCAAGAGTACTCCTCAATGCCTCCATTATAGGTTCAAAGCCCAGATGATCATAGATTTAGATCTGAACAGGACTTTAGAGACTCTGAAGCTCAACTGCCTCTTTTTACAAATGAGGAAACTGAGGCATAGAAAGCAACTTGCCCCTGGTCACACAGATAGTAGGGATCTGAGATGAGATTAGAACTCAGGTTTTCCTAACTCAATTCTAGCTCTCTATTCACCATGTCTCCTATCTGCTTCAATCTATATGTATCTTAGTATTAGAATTCATGAGGTGTTGTGGCCAAAACAATTCATTTCCTGGTGTCCAACTCTTTGCTGAACTACTCTGCTTTAGTCCCTTCTTTTATGCTAGATAGTCAGAACCAAGCTCGAAGACGTTTCAACAGTTTAGACTTTCTAATGTTTTATTGCTTGAAATTCCAAGATCACAGAAACATGTAGGCAAGAGAAAAATCTTTATGAAGTTCAAGTAACCAAAGATGTATAAACAAATGCACTAGAAATGATCAAGAAATTCTTGTTGGTATAGAAGATAGAGTACTGTATTTGGAATCAGAATAACTGAGTTTGAATTCTGCCTTAGACACCTACTGTATACTATCTGACAATTTTTATGCCAATCAATCTTTCAGCCTCAGGTTTATCATCTGTAAAATGGAGACAATATTAATATTTATCTTTCAGGGTTGTTTTGAGATT
Organism: Sarcophilus harrisii; assembly: GCF_902635505.1. NCBI lineage: Eukaryota > Metazoa > Chordata > Mammalia > Dasyuromorphia > Dasyuridae > Sarcophilus > Sarcophilus harrisii. Next base: position 200,963,178 of record NC_045431.1, on the reverse strand, counting down.
CAAACTAGATAATATCTATGATATATTTTGTAAATCTTAAAGTAATATATGAAATACTAGTTTCTATTATTATTTTCATCATAAATTCAACTTTGTTTCCATTTCTACACTTGTATATTGTATCTGTATATGTAGATACACATCATTTTATTGTGTATTGAAATTTGATCCTGGGGCAGGATTATTCTAAATGTATCTTACACCACTAAAAATATTCTTGTCCTTTGACCCATTACTACTGTTACTGATTCTAGTTCCCCAAGGAGGTCAAGGACAGAAACAAAAACAATCCTGAGCATGCCCTCTACATATATATATATATATTCATAGATGCAATTTTTTGTGGTTGCAAAAAGCCAGAAACAAAGTGAGTGCCTATTAATTGAGGAATGGGTAAACAAATCATGCCATGTGTAATGGAATATTGTTTCATGAGAAATAATGACTATAAGGAATTTATAAAAACATTGAAAGATATATGAACTTACAGTGAAGTAAGGAGAACCGGTAGAGCAGCATAGGTGACCATAATGTAAATGAATAGAAATCCCAAAAGGCAGCCATATGCAAATTAATTAGAATGACAAATCTTGGTCATTGAGAGCAGTCAATGTAATAATATACTTCACTTCTTGGTGCAGAGATGGGAGATTCCAGGTAAAGACTGGTGCATATGCTGTCACACCATGGTCATTTCAGTGACTGCTTTTGTTAAACTCTTTTTCTTTGATACAAGGAAGGATTCAGTTAGGAAGAGAGAGCAAAATATATAAAAAACCTCATTAAAACTTTAAAAAAATGTGATTTATATAATAACCTCAAAGGAAAACTATCGAAGGAAGCTCTGACGACGTGACACAAAATGAAAAATGGATCCTGACTTACAGGTGTGGGTGAGTCATTTCTCTCTTTATAAGCCTCAGTTTCCCCATCTGTAAAGTGATAATCCTTACCCTGCCCATCTCAGAGGGCTGTTGAAAGATTCAAATGAATGTATATGAATGTATATGAAAGCACTCTGCACCCATAAAGCACTGTGCAAATGTGAGCTGTTCTCATTTTTACATATCAGCTTTCTTTAAAGGGCACCGCTGCCCTATTGGGGATTCATTGGTTGCCTTTTTGCATGTTTCGGTGATGCTGATGCTTGGACATTTTTTCAGAGTCATAAATAGGGCTGTCATTTCCATTTTTTGTTCTCTTTTGAAGGTTTGCATGCTCATTTAGCTGTATGAAGGGATGAAAGAGCAAATCAACACCCTCTGCGGTTGCTGAAACCCAAGGGGGATTTGAAAGCCTGTCTAGGTAATGGGCATCTTTGGATTGTTTCGAGTTTTGCCAACTGCATATAAGCTTCACATGAACTAGGAAGAACCCCAAGGAGGGAAACCTTTCCTTTTGGTTCTGTTGGCTCTGAGATTTTAGGTGAAAATATTCTTTTTGAAAAGTTCTGCCTCTACAAAATGAATCTCAAAGCAGGAAGGGAGTCTAATGTTGGATACCAATCTCAGACTTATCCTAGTAGAAGTTTTCTTTCTTCTCTTTCTCTAATTTCTTCTTCCTGAAATGTTAGTATTCTAACTTCTTTTTTCATTACCACCAATCCTTGGGCAGTGATCTACAAACTTTAAAAAATGTGCACTTCATATGCAAAATATTTTATATTATCTATGAATATATTTAAATATATTTACAAATGCAAACATAAGTGCATTTGTTTATAAGTTACATGATTTTGTTTCATATATGTTTATTTATAAATTATGACATACTTAGAAAATTTACCCAGAAATAGAAATTTTAAAAGATAATATAGAGAAGAAATAATATTTGATCCTAGAATCTGTAGGGAAATACTGGAATTTATCAAGTAGAGAAGTAACACAGTTGGACTGCATTTTAAGAAAATCACTTTTGTAGCTGGGCAGAGGTTGGATTGGAATGAGGAGCATCTTGTTGTAGAGAGAATAATTAGGAGACTGTTACAGTAGGACAGAGGAGAGGTGATAAGTCCTAAATTAAAGTGGTGACTGTGGTAGAGAGAGAGGTTCAAATATGAGAGATGTCACTTAGTCAATAAATATATCAAGTACCTGTTATGTGCTAAGCAACATGCTAGGTTCTGGGGATATAAAGAAACCCAAGCAATGTTTACTGCCCCTGAGGAGCTCAAAATATAATTGAGGAGATATGGAAACATTATGCAAATAGCTTTGTACAGATAAAACCTTATATAGGATAAAGTTGGAAGTGATCAACAGGGGGAGGGCTCCAGAACTAAGAAGGATTGGGAAAGATTTCCTTTTTATAGGCAGTGGGGTTTTATCCAGGACTTGAAAGAGGTATGGGAAGCCAGTAGGGAGAGAAGAGGAAGAAGAACTTTCCAAGTATATGATACAGTCTGTAAGACTACCTGGAGCTTGAGAGATAGAGCTTCTTGTGAAAGGACCAGCAAAAAAGCTGGTATCACTGAGCTAAAGAGTATGTGGCAGAAGAGAGAGAGGAGAAGGGGAAAGTTGTATAAGATACAAAGGTGGAAATGACAAGGTTTGGACGTTGACTGGATATGTGGATAAGGGATAAGAGAAAAGAAGACATTCAAATGCCAAAATTGTGGAAATCGGTGTGACTGCAAGGATGGTAGTGTTATTGATAGTAATAGGGATATTTAGAAGATGGGATCCAGATCTCAACCCATAAATATGTGATCACCCTGGATAGAAGATGCAATGCAAAGAGATTTAAGCTTATAAAAAAGGTGGAGGGGCAGAAAGAAAAGCTTCTAACCATTGTAGCTAGCTCATAATAGAATTAATTGCTCTGAAAGGAAGTGGGTTTTCTCTTATTAGAGATGTTCAGATGCCTTTTCTGCTTCTTTTACTCCTCATTGTTAGAAATAATCTTTCTTTCATTTGACCTTGTATTATGCTTAATACTGTCCTGACTTTCTCATATTTTTTTTTCTGTATTTCAATTTATTATATAGTTGTTGAATATTGATGTATGGGTCACGTCAGGTTTAAGTGAAAGCAGTGGATTGGGGAGTCATGAGTGATCTTGGGAAAATCACTTTACTTTCTTAAGTCTCAATTTCCCCATATGTACAATGGAAATAACATTGTCATAGTCTATATATGAGAGCAAATAAAGTATATATAAAAGCTTCTGAAACATTAACATAATATAAATTTAAGCTTTTATTGTTTTTATTGTTATTTTTCTTCACTAAAATCCTACCTTAATATCTCATGATAAAATGAATATAATCTTAGGTTCATTGAGGCTATGTCAGTAGAGTTCAGGTCCCAGTTGTACCAATCTGTACAAGATTTTGTGTACTGGCTCATTGATGGGCATATGTATATCATTAGTTAGGACACCAGCCAAGACAAGTTTATAGTTATCAGGATGATCAATTAGTTGGTCAAAACTCTTAGAAAAACTATTTATTTATTTAGGGTTCATGAAATGCACTGGTGAGAGAATACTTATAATGATGCAATTATGGATCCATAAAGCATTATTGTTGTTGTTACTAGACTATAAGCTCTTCATTATTTTTGTCTCTTCTCTAGTGTCTAATAGTGCTCTGCCTATGTAGACACTTTAATAGGTTTGTTGAATTGCATAGTATTTAATAGTGTTGGTTGAATGGTGTAATCAGGCACTTGTAATATTCCTGGACCACTTTGACCAAAAATTAACTCTTTTTAAGCTTTAAAGGAACTCTTACAAACAAATACGAGATAAATAATCTCCCAGAGATATTTCTGTTTTTTATTTTTAAAGAATGATTGCAATCGTCCTTTGTTTTCAATATTGTGTAACTTCCTGGTAGCACACAGAAATTCCATTATTACAGAGCTAAAGTTCTGGGATATGTGAAACATTCTGAAAATTCATTCAAAGCTTTAAAACTTATTATATCCAGGAGAGGCAGATTTAAGATTGCTACAGTTTCTGGTTGAAGTACTTCGAGCAGAAATCCATACTCCATTAGGTTTTTGAACATTATGTGACCTTAATTTTCCAGATATTTTGCCCTTTAAATTGAAAGTAGTATTTTAATACTATTTAAGTCTTCTGAAGGGGCTTGTAATATCATAGACTTAAGTTGTGAAACATTTGAACCAAATGAAAGGTAAAATAGCAACTGACTCTAGACTCTAGAATTTCACTTTTTTATTTCCAAAGCTACAGTGACATAAAGATATGTACCAGACATACTTAATGCACTGAAGTTGGTGAAGAAAGCTATTTGTTGGTATGTGAGTTTGTTCACACTGTATCTTGTATAGCATTTCATTCATTGTGTCCTTTCTCTGCTTTGATGACAATATTTCTGAGCAATAGGCAGTATAACTTCTGTGAAGTTAGGGGATTTACTTCTTATAAAACTATGGTCTGGGCAAAATGAAAATCTACCTGGACAATAGCAGTGGAGTTATCTCACTGCACCAGATAAAGCCAGAAATATAAGACTGCATTGTATTATTGAGGTAACAGGGCCTGTTTGAAAAATCCTCTGTGGAAAAGGCTAGATCAAAAGAATCTTGCCCTTTCATTAGTAAATTAGGTCAGTATTTTAATAATGTGCTCATTGAAAACTGTACATATTTTTCCTGAGTAATTGATATAATATAATCCAATTCCTATCATAGAGATATTATAATAAGTGAACTGAGTTCTTTGAGAGCCCCTAATTGCTTCGTCTGTTTTTCTTTGTAAAATGTTGTTTAGAATCTGAATTGGCCATATAATCTTTGCTTTGGTTTGTCATTCACTCAGAGATATGATACTCCAAGTTTTCTTTATTAGTCTATAGAATCAGGGTTTTAAAAATATATTAGCTTTCATCTCTGTAATACTTTCGTTATGAGTTGACTATTAGGAGCACACTCTTCCCTGAATGATTTCCCTTACACAGATTCACATTACATTTGTTAAACGCCAAATAAATTACACGACCATTTTAATGTCAAGTAATTACTGTATTGAATTGCTAGGGGATATCCTTTAATGTAAAGAAGCAACTGGCGATAACATCGCTAAAGCTTTTCTCTGCTCATATTCATCTTATGATGTTATACTCCTTAGCTTGTTACACCATCTACCTCTTTTGTGCTGCTGTTCTGATTGGTCTTGTTGCTTCAGTATTTAAGGTCAAACAAAAAGAAGCCATTCTTTAGAACCCGAATCCCCAGCAGGTTGTTATTTGTAGCTGATAAGCTCAGTTGGGTAAAGCTTAGTGGTCATGAGACCAGGGTCATACTTTTGTTCTTTTATAACAGACAAGATTCCACTGACCGGTTGTGAGAGCTCTGCTGGGAATTAGGATACCTGGGGTCTCATCTTGACTCTGCCTCTTACTAGCTTGTGTGACCTTGGATAAATTTCTGATGTCATTGCCACCTTCCCAACTAAATCTCATACTAGTCCCTTCCTTCTAGTCAAGCTGGTCTGCTCCTTATTTTCAATACATATAGTCCATTCTATCGTTGCTCTAATTATCCTTATGCCTGGAGTGCCCTTCTCCCCACCTCCTATTGAGTTGTTATCCATCCGTTAAAGCCCAAATGCTCCCTCCTCCATAAAGCCTTTTCTGGTTGCCCCTTGTCAGTAACTTCAGACCTTATGTAACATTTTGTACCTTTCTGATAGACATAATATATTTTATCCAATCAACAAGAAAGCGTTTATTAAATACCTACTATGTGCCAAAGATTTTACTAGACTCTGAGGATACAAATACAAAGAATGAAGGAGCTCTGTCTTCAAGGAACTTACATTCTACTTTATGTATATATTCTGTCTTCTAACATCCTACGCTGATGCCTCATTGTGTCATGGAGATGATCCTGGGTTCTCAAAGATTGTGCTAATATAGCAGGGCCTAAGGTTTAAAAGGCTTCAGGTGTGAGTCCAGTGATGGACTCCATCTAACTAAGGTCAAAGAAATTCGTCTTTGGCTTCAGGGTAAAATATTTTTCATATTTAACAAGTTTCAAAGATCATCTACTGAGCTCTAGAGGAATTTGTGACCTACACTGGTGGTAGGGATTCCTGCAGAAACATTACAGAATCTTAAAATATTAAAGAAGTAAGTTTGTGTTCCATTGCACAGTGGAAAGTAAGTGTCATGAGGACAGGAGCCATTCCAGGGATCACACCCAGAATATTACTCTGTACACAGCAGGCTCTTCGTGAATGCTTGTTTGAGCCGAACTGCTAAAGCTAAAATCTTTTCTAGCTAACAAAAACTCTCTGATTTAGTGAGTAAGTGGGCACCATGAGTCATTAAAGACATAGAGTTAAAAGTGGGGTTCTAGTACTAATATCAGTGCTAGGGAAACAATGAATATACCCTACAGATCATCTTAGTAGTATGATCTTTGTGTGTGAAACATGGTACATTTACAATATTTACTTGTCATACCAGTATAATAGTTAATTGGTTCATGTTTTTAAAGGGAAGATATGGGTATGGTAGTTGGCAAAACCAGAAATTTGTCTGTTTTGGGGTTTTTCTTGCTTAACCTTCAAGCTTGTTTGAAGGTTTTAGTTGTAGTAAAAGCTAATATTGATGTTTCCACAGTGTCTTAAAACAAACAAAAAACCAGACAACTCCTTAAATGCCATAATAGTTAAATCTTTCCAGTAATGCTTCCCCTTAGAGTGGGAAAACAATACCCAGTTCAGCACTGCCTATGTTTTTGGCAAACCAAATAATAATGTTCTGAATCTGATATGTTATTCTCATTAGGGTCAGAGCATACTCTTTTGAAAGCACTCAGAGTACATTCAAAAGACCTTTATAGTCTCTTGTATTAATTGAAATACCTGCTGAGTCTAAAAAAACCTCACACATAACAAAACTGTACATTTCACATGAATACCATGAAAAAGTCTAGAAAAACCAATTTGATTAATTTTAAAAATCCCATTAGGGTTTCCTCATTTTTTTCTGTGTTCCATGTTGTTTTTATCTTGTCTATAAAATTTTAAATGTGCTGCATTTAGTTTTTACATCATGTTGAGATTTAGCCTTATTGTTATTATTCATGGTGTTTTTTTAGTGATGTTAACGAAGGCAGGATCATAGGTTTCATCTCTTTGTAGGTGAGTTAGATTTGTTCTGTTCTGTGTCCAAAGACTTGGATAATCATCTTGCCATTGGTGACAAGGGGAACTGGGCCAAAATATATGTATATAGAGAGCAATAGTATCATTAATTGAATTATATTGTCCAAAGGAAAGGAAATGATTCTTTTGTGCTCAGCTTTGATCAGATCATTCTAGATAGAATATTTTGTTTAATTCTGAATATATTTTATGGGGATTTTGATGATTTGAAACATGCCATAAAGAGAATGATTTGGGGAGGAGTAAGTAAGATTGGAAGTCAAATTATGAGAAAACTATTTGTGAAGAAATTGGTGATGTTTATCTAACCTGCAGAAAACAAAATCTAAGGAGATGATGATCTCAACTTGCTTGAGCTCTCTGGACTTCAATTTCTTCATCTGTAAAATTAATAATTTGAATTAGATGATTTTTAAGATCTCTTTATCTCTAATGTTGTGATCCCATGATTCTATGAAGTATTTGAAGGGCTGTTAGGTAGAAGTACTACATTTTACAAAATCACAGAATTTGAGAGTTAAAAGGAACTTTAGTGGCCATCTATTCCAACCCATATTCTAAAGAAATCCTAATTATACAAGTTGCCACCTAGCCTCTGTTTGAATATCTACTAAGATAGTAAACCTGTTTCTTTTTAGAGACAGCCTTAATTGTTGTAAAGTGTGCTCAGGTCCTTCGATTTATCCTCATGTCTTGAACTCAAGATTATTCATCATCATGATTGCCTTCCTCTCGACACTTTTAATAGCCTTCGTTAATTATGGTACCTAGAACTAGATTTAATACTCCAGATGTGAGATTGGTGAAGGGAACAACCCATCTCTTCCCTGTTCCTAGAAATTATTTCCCTATTAATATAGTTTGTCTGCATTAGCTGTTTTGATTGCCATATCACACTATAGACTTATATTGAACTTGTAATCCATTAAAACCTATAGATAATTAAAAAAAAAACAATTGCTTTCCATCCATGCCTTTGCCATTTTATACTTGTGACATTGATTTTTATTGTATCTATGTACAATATTCCTATTGAATTTCATCTTGTTAGATTCATCCAATGTTTTGGTCCTATCAAGATCATTTTAGGTACTGATTCTGTCATCCATTTATGTTAGTCATCTATCCCAGCTTGATGTCATCTACAAATTTGATGGGTCGGCCACTTATGCTTTTATCCAAGCCACTGATGAAAATGTTATTTAACATATGGCCAAATACAGAACCCTGAAATACTCCACTGGAAAACTCCTACCATGCTGATACTGAGCCACGAGCAACTACTCTTAGAGTCCAACTGTCCAATCAGAATCCATGTGGATGTAATATCTAATCCACATCTCTCTCATGTTCTTCTAAGAATAATGTGAGATAACTTTTATCAGAGCTTTTGTAAAACTCCAGGTGGATCATGTCCACAGCATTTCCATCATCTATTAGTGTAGCAATTCTGTGAAAGAGGGAAGGAAATTATGGCAGTCTGGCATGACCTGTTCTTGATGTAATCATCACTTTTCTTTCTAGCTATTCTCTCTCTCTAGTTCTTTCTCTGTCTCTCAATTTTTCTTTTCTTTTATTGTGAACCGAGCAAGTTCCAAATAAAATGAATATTTCTATGTACATAATAAAATAGAAATAGAGAACTGTATGTAAAACTGCAAGTCTATATTTTGTACAGTGGACTTTTCTTTTTAAGTATGTAAATTCAATCTATGGCTTTCAAAGATATTCTAATTGTATTTTTTTGATTTTTCTTCTATTTTCTTCTCCACATTTTAAAAAAAGATGCTTCAATAACCCACTTCCTTCTCTTCTCCTCCTCCTCCTCCTCCTTCTTCCTCTTCTTCTTCCTCCTCTTTCTTCTTTTCCTCCTCTTCTTCTTCCTCCATCTTTTTTTCTTTCTCTCTCTCTTTCTTTCTCTCTTTTTTCTCTTTCTCTCTTTCTCTCTTTTTTCTCTCTTTATTTTTTTTATCTCTTTCTCTCTCTTTCTTTCCCTCCTTCCCTCCCTTCCTTCCCTCCTTCCTTCCCTCCTTGCTTCCTCCTTCTTTTCTCTTCTTCCCTTCTCTCCCTCCCTCCCTCCCTCCCTTTTTCCTTCCTCCTTCCTTTCCTTCCTTCCTTCCTTCCCTCCTTCCCTCCCTTCCTTCCCTCCTTCCTTCCCTCCTTCCTTCCTCCTTCTCTTCTCTTCCTCCCTTCTCTCCCTCCCTCCTTCCTCCCTCCTTTCCTTCCTTCCTTCCTTCCTTCCTTCCTTCCTTCCTTCCTTCCTTCCTTCTTCTTTCCCCCCCACCCCATGTTTATTGGATTTAATCTAATTTCTCTAAATCTCGAATACATGTTAGGCTAGGATCTCTGTTTCTCTATCACAGATTTTAAGTGGGAATGGTCACTATTATGGGCACTAATGGTCATATTAAGTGGGAAAGATTCCCATCCCTTTTACTCCTCTCTGTTAATAAGAAGCAGATTCAAAATAGAATTTCTTCCTTCTGGTTCCTCTACCTTTTGAAGGATGTTATTAGCTACTCTGCTTTGGGGAGTGAGAGAACTCTTGAACATACATCTCTGATACAGCACTGATGTATAAATGCCTTTGTGCCAGGTCTGTGATCTAGTTCTCAGTCTTTTCCTTTTCTTATTCCTTCTGTCTAAGTAGTTTATAGTATATTCCAATGGCAAAATCATTTCTACTTTTCTCTCCTTTGGTTTTCACCCAAATATCACACAGCTTCTCCCTATTTTTCCCCCTGTGGTTCCTCTCCTAAGTATACTTTCTTAACATACAGTGTAATTTCCTTTCTCCTTCCCCTTTACCTATTTTAGTTGTTTTGAACAAGAAGTCCCATTTAGTGCTATATTCCAGTCATGACTTTCATCCCAGCAAATTTCAATGATTCTTGTGAGATCACATTTTTCCTCCTCACATCAGGATTTATAGTTTGTTTGCCTAAATTCTGAATAGGTAATAATTGGGGTTTACTCCTGGATTCTCCTTTGTTGGACTTTGTGTTTTGTGAATTTTCCAGGCATCCAAGCTGCTCTCTCTTTCTGCCTGTCTCTGTCTTTGTCTCTTTCTCTTTCTCTCTTTCTATATTATCTTCTTCTCTCTCTTTCCTTTCTCTCCTTCCTCTATAATATCTTTCTTCCCTTCCTCTATAATATCTAGATTTGTTCAGTTTAGAACCATAAAATAGAACTAAGGACACATGACTCGGGTGTTCAACAGTGGAATGAGCTACCTTAGCAGTTAGTGTCTCTGCAGGTGTTTGAGCAGAGCCTGAATTATCACCTCTCTGTCATGTTATAGAGGGGATTCGTACTTCCAGAAAATGTTGGGCCAGTTGGAGTCAGAAATCTCTTCTGGTTGAAATTTTCTGATTTTTGATTGGTTCAAAGCCATCACCATTCCTAGACAACACCCCTACCCCCACATACATTCCCCTTATATTTATTTCCTAATGATGGAATATGCTATATAAAAGGTAGAAGAAGAAGATTGTGTAGGAAAGAAAGAGACAGTGACAGAGACAGAACAGCTTGGATGTCTAGAAAATTCATAAGCTGGTATTGTAGATGAAACATTTCATTCTTTTTCTAGTTTGAATATCAAAGAGCGCTTTTAAATTTATTTTAAGTTTTCTTTTAATTCTGCATATAGCAAATATCAAATAAAATGAACATTTCCTTATTTAGAGAATAGAAAAAGAGGAGCATTCATGAAACAGCTGGGTTTTCTTTTAAAATGTATGTCTTTCAAAGTCTTTTAGAATGTACACATTAAATGTACAGGTTTCAAAACTGTTCTTCTTGTTGGTGCTTCTTTCTAACCTTCAATTCTCTCCTCTAAACTTTTAAAACATATCTCACTAACCTCTCCCTATCCCAATTCTTCCCCCATCTTTGGCTACTGTATTTCTATCCTTTCTCTTCTTTTACCTCCCTCTTTATGAAAAAAAGAGAGGATAGAATTACAGGGAAAGTTTTTTTTTTTTAAATAGCAGTAGCATTATTAAAGGAAATTATGAAACTAGCCTTGGATTAGATGAACTCTGAAATCTCTTTAAACTTTAAGATTTTGTAATCTGGCCTAAGCATAGATGCATACTGAAAAGTTCACACACACACACACACACACACACACACACACACGCCAAAGTTTAATTTCTCTAATAATTATAGCTTTTGGAATAAATTGGAAAAGTTATTAATTTTTTCTTTTTTGTTTTTGTTTAGGTAATGGGGGTAAAACCTGATGGAAGTGTTGTTTCATGAATGTACTCACTTTCATATAAACCAGGTTAGTACATGACTTTAAAAATCTTAAACTTTGGATTACTCTTTGAAATATATTTTGTTTCCCTAAGACTGCCTTCTCCAAATTATATTTACTCCTGGCTTCCAAATTAATATTGGTGGCCACAAATCAATGAATTTTTATTTTTTTAAATCAATGAATATTAAGAACCTACTATGTATCAGACACTGTGCTAAATGATTATAAATTTCCTAACACCCAAAATGTTCAAACTTGAGAAAATCCATTCATTGGAAAAATAATATTATTAGGTCACCTTTGTATAACACTCAAGTCCTTTTCATTTTTAGCACTCTCTCTGAAACTACTTCTTCATCTTTCACTCAAATTATCAGGATGGTTTACCACAGGGTGGATGACATCTTACCTACTCTTCTTTATGGTCCTAGGGAAAACCCTGAAAGGCTGGATTTTTATGTATTATTGCTTATGACCCTCCCAATTTATTTGATTGATAATTTTCTAGTAGCTTCAATTCACTTGTGACAAAAGATGTTTGCTCAGAGAGTATAGAAAGAAGAATCAATACAATACATTCCCTCCAAAAGAAGTACACATTTTCCTTTTCTATATACCAGCATGTTCAAATTTTTATTAACAATAGTTGAGAAGTAGACTTGTGGAGTAAAGGATTTTTAGTAACTAGAAGCTATGAGGTATGAAAAATGACAGCAGTTCAAAAAGAGATCTCTAGGCTGATGTTTCTGAAACTTTCAGAAACTTTTCAGAAACACTTTTAGACTTGAAATATATTAAGGAATCATAACTGTCTATTGGGAGAATTCTAGGGGACTGAAAAACCTCCCAGAAAAGAAGACTGTCTTCAAGAAATTCTAGTAGCAAAACAAAATAAATTAAGCCTATATTTAGACTAAAATTGCCATCAATTTTTTTATTCCTATATTCATATTTTAGAAAGAAAAATATTACTAAGGTCAATTTTTTTCAAAGAAAATCTATTTTTATCATGTAAACCCAGAAAGTTCTCTAAAAACATAGAACATGGTGTTAAAGGCAATCTTCTAGAGTAAATAATTATTGAATATCTTAATTCTGATTCTGAAGAATCACTTATATAGATGAGAAGAGTGGTACAGGTGAGGAAAAAGCTAGTTAGGTGGGTTAGGACTGTGTTCTTCCACACAGGATGAATTCCAAGTGTTTTATTCCTTGTTGAATCATTTGCAAGGGGTATGTCGGAACAATCTGTTTCCCTAGAAAGAGCATTGAATATAGTGTCTGAAGGCTGAATAAATGTCAGAAGGATGTTTATTGAGAAAAGTTGTTAGATTTGGCAATTAAGACATCACTGATAACTTTGGAAAGAGTAGTTTCAGGTGAATGATGAAGTCAGAAGTCAGACTACAGAAAATTAAGAAGGAAATATCCAGTGTAAGTATTGTGAATTTTATGGAAGGAACTTTACAGAAGGAATTTATGGCAGAGATAGGATGATAGCTGATGTGGATTGAAAAATCAAATGAAGGTTTTTTAAGAATGGGAGAGATAAAGTCATGTTTGCAGACAGCAGGAAAGCAGACAGTAGACAAGTAGAAGTTAAACACTTGTGATAGGGTGAGAATAACGGAAGGTGCAATCTGCTGGAGAAGGTGGTATGAAATGGGCTTATTTTTATAACATGTAACAAGCTTTGCCTTTGTAAAGAAAAGGGCTACCTATGTATGAGGGATAGGAATGAAGGAGGAGAAAGGGGTGGAAGACATATGAATGATAGGAGGAAGAGAGAAGGAGTAACTCTGCCAACTCTGCCTCTGCCAAAGGCTTTAATTTTTTTTTTTTTTTAGCAAAATATGAGATAAAGTTTTCAGATGAGAGGGTGAGGAGAGGGAAAGCCATGAAGAGCCATCTCTCTTTAAGGAGAGATGTAAAAGTTTGGAAAAGGTGTTGTGGTGAGCAAAATGGTAAATAGATTAGGCAAGTATAAAAAGATTACTTAGTCTCAGTGAGGGTTCATTTAAGATTAAGATTACAAATAAATTTGTATTGGACCAAATTAGACTGGTTTCATGATTTTTTTCAGCTTTATCCAGCAGTATGGGAGTAGGAGTCAAGGCAGAAGATGATGGGAATAATCCAAAATGGAGACTTGGCACACAATAATGGTAATAAGATAAGAGGGGCAGAAAAATACAGTGTTGAGCCAAACTGGTTAACCAAAAGATCAAGAAGGAGAAAGGAAGAAAATGTAGCAGGTTCAGGGATGATGGCCTGGGAAAAAACCTGACAGCTAGAGAGATTGGAGATCATAATCAAGATGAAGAACTGGATAGGAGAGCTTGTCAGGCAGAGAGGAAGAAGGAGGATGACAATGAATTATGATCAGATAAAAGAATTTCAAAGTTTATATGGAACAACTATGGGTGTGACAAGATCAAAAGAATGGCCATCTCTGTGTATAGCTGAGATGGAGTGGAAGAGTCAGTCTTGAAAAATAAGTAAGTTGAGGAACTGGAAGTTAAATTGTTAAGAGGTAGTATATCTATATCTATCTTTCTATCTATCTGTCTGTCTGTCTATCTTGAAGTCCCCTAGTATAAAGGCAAGAGTTGGGGAGGAGAGAAAGACTCTGAGTGGGGGGACATATTGGTTGAATGAACTTCAAAGGATGAAATTTTTAGTGGTGATGGTAGAGGATAGTTTAGAAATGGCAATGGGGGAGCAAGGAGTATTCCAATTCTTCATTATAACCAGTGAGTGAATGGGGATAGGAGGTGGTAGAGGGAAAATATGAATGAAAGTGTAATCAGTGCTAGAAAAGGTAAGCAGTGTCATCAGAAGGGAACAAAGTTTCAAAGAATGCAATAAAATGTGGAAGGAACAAGAAAGGAAAAAGTTTTAGGATGAAAGAAAGCTTGTTACATTTGAAACGGGAATTCCAGAAATCATAGTAGAAGAACAAATGAAATAATTGAAAATATTGAAGAGGATCAAAATATAAAAATATGTAGTTTGAGTGAAGAGTGGAGTTTAAATGAAAACAGGATGGGTTTCAGAAATGCTGGGATGGGGGGGGGGTTATTATGAGGAGTATGTTAATCACTGATGATGGAATTCAGGGAGGTTATCATCACTTCTAGCCTAGAAGTGGAATCCCTTTTCCCCATCTAAAATGAGGAACTTATTTAGATGAATTAAAGCTCTAGGGTTCTGAGTAAGATCAGAATGAACCTTGCCTCAAAATCTCCCTTACAATCCCACCATTGGAATTAAGTGCTAATCTTATAACATAATAAGGTAGAAGTGAGAATATAGTGGCCAGAATAGATGCAAGAGATGTTGTAGAGACTAAGTTGATAGGACTTATGTATGAGGTGCTAATAAAGTCAGGTAGAGATCATAGTCACAGAAATCAAGAGTGGAAAGGTACCTCAGTGGTTATCTAGTTCAACCCATGTTCAAAAAGGAATTCTCAATATAACATATCATAAATAGAATTAAAGATGCTAGAATTTAGGGAGCGGGACAGGGGTATTCTCTGCAGAGAGAGGGAATCTCCCATTTATATTTTTAGAAAGATAGGGAGGTTGTATATTCATGAGAGGATGAGATACGTATAGTACCATGAGTTATTGCCAGGGCTCTAGTTAAGAGGTGAGATTTTGATTGCATATCATTGAACTTATAAGAAAAGATAGTTTACTTTCCCTGATAAGGCAAAGACATGTAACAAAAATTCAGTGGGACTTAGCTTCTTTGGATAAGGCACCCTTCTTTTTCACATATTTCTGTTTGGCCCACAAGATAGGGTAAGGTAATTCATGTGAACTTTAAAATCTACTATATCCATAACTGAGATTTTTTACACCTTTAATATTTAAGGCAGTTGTGTCAGGGAATCTGAAGCCATTCTGGTCCCAGGAATAGCATTGTTTTTATGGAAAGCTAACACCTAAAACTAGGGAAAGAGAAAGAGCCTTCTCATATTGTAGGTGTAAGGAAATAAGGTTCATCAAGGAAATGCTAATGAATATAAATCCTATCATAGTATCAGAGTGTTCTGGCATCAGGAAATAGGCAGAAGTCTAAGAAGTCAGAAGTTAATGTTACATTAATGTTACAAAGATTGAGCATTAAGTAATTGGAATTCCACCATGTAGACCGAGATTTAGGGTTAAAGTTTCCGACTATAAGAAACATGGAATGAGAGACCATGCAGAAGGAACTGAGGTACAAGCAAGGACTAACATGGGTTCATGAGAATCTTTGTAAGAGGATTTAAAGCAAGAACATGATACAAAGTAAGGATATGGTCATACAAAATAATACAAAAAAGCTCAGTTTTCAGAAGAGGAATATGAAGTCAGAATAGCATCATCATTTGATGTAAGGCTACCTTATTGCTAGCTCTCACTCAGAACCATAAGCTGACAGACATACACTTTCAGAAATCTCATCTTAGGAAGGTATTTGGAAAGCTAAAGTTTTTCAGAGTAGTATGCCCAGAATGGAGAGGGAGCTGAAAATCCTGCCATCTCAGACAGTGGGCTAAAACTGAAAATAAGAATCAAAATAAGATCATTGGGAATTGAACTTGGCTTTGCTATGTATTCCTTCTTTTATCCTATGCAAGTGTTTAACCACTGGGGTCCACAATTTCTTCCCTCTATAAAATTAGGAGACTGTACTAAATGATCTCTGAGATCCACTATAGCTCAAAATCCCTATTGAACTATTTGAAAGGCATGGGAAAGTTTAGACTATCTGGAAAAGAAGATTCAGAAAGTACTCTGATTGCTGTCTTACAGTATTTGAAAAATGGTCATATATAAGATATATCTATAATAATACAGATCTGTAATAATAATGACATGTAATATAACATATCACATTAGTCCTGATTTGTCCTAGAGGACAAGACTAATAACAATGAATAGAAGTTACAGGGAGGAAGATTTGAGTTAAAGAAAAATTTCCTAAGAATTCACAAGGTCAGAAGTAGAATAGAATAATTCAGAGGGAGGTTTTCAGGTAGAAACAGAATAACCAATTATTGAAGATTTGTCTACAGATTTGTTACTCAGATAGGCTTGGACTAAAATGACTTAAGATGATTCTTTCTAAATGAGAGTCTCTGGTTCCATGATTCTTATATTTTCCTTGAGCTAGTTTGATCCTAGGCTGAGATTTGCAGATTCAAGTGAAGTGGCTTCAACTTTGAAGACTTTTTTAAATTAATTGGGAATAGGTCATTAGAAAGAGATCCAAAACTTAGAGAAACTTAGAGAGATATTAAATCTGGTTCTATGGGTAATAACAAGGACAAAAGACATACATATTGGATCCATTCCATGGACAACCTCTGAGGGCTTCTCATTCTTGGTATCCACTTTTCTTTGCTTCTACTAACCTGAACCATTTTAGGTCTCAAGCATCTATATAAAAGGAAAATGTGGTATAAGTGATATAATTCAAGGATATATATGATCAAAAAATGAGAGAGAAATCGAAGTGTTTCATTCCTATCCAGAAAAATGATAAAAGAAATGGCAGCATAGAAGTTTTTAGTACGTTGGATATATCTTCAGGCAGATGGTAGGTAATATCGGCAATAATCAAAAAATATGATAAAGATATGGGTGTTCTTTTATTTGTACTAGTGGATGGAATATTCATATGTATTATAGTGAAGTATTGTGCATGATTCAGTTCATAAATTGAACAATGGCTCTAAAAGAATCAATTTTAATGAAATGTCTAGATGAACAAGAGGGGTATTTTCATGAGAAGTCAGGGAAGTCAAGAAAGAAGATGGATTTGGGGGAGAAATATGTTCAGTTTGGACATCTTGAGTTTGAAGAATTAGTGAGACTTCCAGGACAGTCAACAAAAGTCAACAAGCATTTGTAGAGTACATCCTATGTTCCAGATAGATGGCAAACTTTAGATATACAAAAGAAGTCAAGAACGGTCCTTGCTCTTAAGGAGTTCATGGTTTAAAGGGGGGTAGCCAGGCAGGTATTTGGAAATATGGATCTTTGCTTAAAAAGTCAAGATAGAAGCATTCTACATAGAGACCAAAGGTGAAGTCATGACAATAGATGATATTGCCAAGGAAGAGAGAATAGTGAAAGGAGAAAAAAGAATTGGGTACAAGTCTTTGGGGAGACTTATGAGAGAGGGAAGAAAAAGAGAAATGAAGGAGACAGGAGTGATAGTAAAGGTATGGGGATAACCAGCTTGGTCAGAGTTATAGAGGCCAAAGAATTAAGAATTAAAATAATGAGGTGATCAGAAGGATATATGTAAAATGATTAAAAAGTAATTGATTTTGAAAACTAGGAAGTTATGGGTGCTTGTAAGAATAGATTCAGGGAAATAATAGAATAGAAATCTGAGTTCAAGGTTAGTCAAGTAGCAAAGAAATGGAAGCAGAATGCATGAATTGCTCTTTTAAGAAGTTTGACAGTTAAATGGAAGGGAAAGGTGATAGGGTAGTTTTAAAAAGTACCATTTTAAAAGTTTCAAGGAAAGCTTTTTCTCATCCTTTGCTTGAGGAGATATGGATATTTGTAAGGAGAGGAGAAAGAATCATTGAAGTCAGAGATATTGAAGCTGTAAGAGAGTAGATAATTGGTTGTTTAAGGGTCTAGATAAGCAGGGAAGGGGGAAAGCTAAGTGACAAAATGGATAGAGCACCAGTCCTCAAGTCAGGAGGACCCGAGTTCAAATCTAGTCTCAGACACTTAACACTTCCTAGCTGTGTGACCCTGGGCAAGTCACTTAACCCCAATTGCTTCAGTAAAAAAATTAGATAAGCAGAAAGGATTATCCCTTCAACAGCAAGGACAACAATACATTTATATGACATTTGACAGTTTACAAAGTACTTCTCTCAGAACAATTCTGAGGTAGCATAGATAATGATATCCTAATTTTACAGTTAGAGAAACTGAGATTCAGTTATTATCAGAGCTATAATTTTTACCCTGATCACGTGATTACAAATCCATTTCTTTTTGTTTTATACAATCAAAAGAATATTCAGAAAGGTCAATCAGTAAAAAATAAGAACACATCTCTTTTTCTGTGATAGAAATAAAAGAATACATGAGTGAAGATATATAGTAATTTTGAGGTGAAGAGGAGAGTTGATTATGGAATTTTCATTGGGTGGCCTTGATATTAGTGTTTATTGAAAAGAGACAAGAAGGTAGGGTTTGGTTCTGAATAGCTACAGTGAAATAAACATGACATAGAACAGCAAAAGTAGTCTGGCAGTATGAATTTATAGTCAAGAAAAATGATTTTTTTTTTTAGTTTTGCTCAATGGCTCAGGA
Source organism: Sarcophilus harrisii (assembly GCF_902635505.1). Classification (NCBI taxonomy): domain Eukaryota; kingdom Metazoa; phylum Chordata; class Mammalia; order Dasyuromorphia; family Dasyuridae; genus Sarcophilus; species Sarcophilus harrisii. Next base: position 200,944,428 of record NC_045431.1, on the reverse strand, counting down.
ACTGCAATAGAAAATCAGGTGGTCTAGGTTATCCAGAATCGATGATTAGCTATGTCAATAATAAAAGGCAAAAGGAGTGAATTCAGAGTTAGTCAAAACTAAATTGTTGAACTAACTTACTTCAAGGAAAGAAAAGGCATAATGATATTATGACTTGGAAGAAAAAAAAGGAAGTCAAGAGTTAATTTTATTTCATTATTCTTGGATGAATATATTGGAATAATGCAATTTTTAAATCTTGAAAACTGTCCTAAAGATAATTTTATCTACTCCCTTCATTGTATAGATTAGGTTTTTTATGCTTTTTATTTATTAATTTATTTTTTCTGGTTATATGTATATTACTTTTTTAAATACAAATTTCTTTATGGATCATGTTGGGAGAGAAAAATCAGAATAAAAGGGGAAAAACCACGAGAGAGAAGAAAAAAGAGAAAAAAAAAGTAAACATAGCATGTGTTGATTTACATTCAATCTCCATAGTTCTCTTTCTGGATGCAGCTGGTGTTTTATATTCTAATTTATTGGGATTATCTTGAATTACTGAACTAGTGAGAAGATCCAAGTCTTTCATAATTGATCATCACACAATGTTGCTGTTACTATGTACAATATATTCCTTGTTCTACTTGTTTCACTCAGCATCAGTTCATGTAAAATTTTCCAGAATTTTCTAAAATCATTGTTCATTTTTTTATAGAACAAAATTAATCCATTACCTTCATATACCTCAATTTATTCAGCCATTCCTCAATTGATGGGCATCTACTAATTTTTCAATTCTTTGCTACCACAAAAAGAGCTGCTACAAACATTTTTATACATGTGGGCACTTCCTTTCTTTATGATTTACTTGAGATACAGATCCACTAGTGGCATTGCTGGGTCAAAGGGTATGCAGAGTTTTATAGTCCCTTGGGCATAGTTCCAGATTGCTCTCCAGAATGGTTGGATCATATCACAATTCCACCAACAATGCATTAGTGTCCCAGTTTTCTCACATCCCCTCCAAAATTTGTTGTTATCTTTTTCTGTCATCTTAGCCAATCTAGAGGTGTGAAATGGTACCTTAGAGTTGTTTTAATTTGTATTTCTCTAAACAATAGTGATTTAGAGCATTTTTTTCATATGACCATAGATGATTTTAATTTTATCATCTGAAAATTGTCTGTTCATATCCTTTGACCATTTATCACTTGGGGAATGACATGTATTCTTTTAATTTGACACAGTTCTTCATATATATATTTTAGAACTAAGACTTTTATCAACAACACTGGCTGTAAAGATTTTTCCCAGCTTTGTACTTCCTTTTTAATATTGTTTATGATGATTTTGTTTGTCTAAACTCTTTTTAATTTAATGTAATCAAAGTTGTTTATTTTGCCTTTCCTAATTTTCACTAGTTCTTCTTTAGTCAAAAAAATTTAATGTAATCAAAGTTGTTCTAACCTATTCCACTGATCTGCCATTCTGTTTATTAGTCAATACCAAATGGTTTGATGATAGAGTAGAATATTGAAGGTCAGAAAAACCTTGTAAATAGCAAGTCATAATACTATGATATGCAATGAAAAGGGAGAAGGTAGTAAGAAATGCATATATACATTTGTTTCCTCCTATTCTGTTTATTTTCCCCTTCTTTTTTCCTAGCATTAGCATAATATTGAATTGGGAAAAGCTGAAGAATGCAGATTTCCAAACAAATCCTGAAAATGCCATTCAATATATTCAATAATCTCATTGTCTCAAGACACTAGGCAAAATTGAAAAATACAAAGGTTTTGTTGGTGATATTTTCTCATTAGCCTTTGTTCATTGTTTTCTGATCTCTTCATTTATCCATATATTCATATCCATATCCATATATCCATGATATATACTACCTTCAGATCACTTGCCTCTTGACCTAATCAAAATTTGTAGAATCTGAGTTATAGGGAACTCTTGATAGATAGTCTATGAATTATAATTATTAAGTAATTATAAGAGTACTCACTTTGTATTTACAATTAATTTATTCATGAGCAAAAGCTTAAGAACTTGAGCTACTTTTAAGTCAATAAAGAAGTATATTTTGTGTATCAAAAATGCACATGAGTAGACAATATACCACATTTATGTTATTCTCATTTATCCATCTTTGAAATAGGCCTATCTCTTGGGCCTAAGCTTCCCTAAATAGGCACTACTGTTGACAGGATGACAGTTACCCTATGTATAGGTATAGCATGTAGGGTGAGACGTTGAGATTAATCCATTTCAATGTGATTAATTTTGTTTCCCTTATTCCACTTCCAATTTAGTGATAGAAAGTCACTAATGTCGCACTGATCTCTGATTTCCAATCAAGCATAAATCTCTGGGATTGATTCATTCAGCTGCCCCAGTCTGCCTAAGGGATGTTTCCACTATAGGTAGATAATTCACCAGGTTGTATAGGAACCATCATTTCCATAAGTTTCTATTTGTATTGTTTTACCATATCGGTAAAGGCCTGGTGGAAGTGAAACAGTTCAGTTGAGAGAACTATGACTGACTTTCTTTTTCATTTTTATTCCTTGCATTCCAGTAATTTAATTATTTGGTCTAGACTTAAATTAAAGATTAAACTCTTTTATTTGAAACATCATTTAGAAGTTTATCATTTCTTCGTTAAAAATATTTTTTGGCCGAATTACTAGATTCATATATCAGGAAAATGCTTTAGACTCAGCATACTTGGATTTCATCTGAGCATTTAGCAAGTTACCTTAACATGTAATAATGAACAGGAGAGAAGGATGTAGGCTAGATGATAGTACACTTAGGTGACTTTTAGAACTAGTTGAATTCTGAGATTAATGATTAATGGATGGATATCAGCTGGGAAGGGAACGATCTGTTCATGTTCCTCTTCTCTTCAACATTTTTTATTGTTAACTTCAAGGAAAGCCTAGGTGTTAGGCTGGTCAAAAATGTGAAAAACATGAACATTATAAAGATAGCTAATGTGTTGGATGCGAGTATTGGGATCCAAAAAATTTTTTGATAACCTAAAATAAATCTAACAAAATGAAATAAGGGTAAATGTAAAGTGTTCCTGTACTTGAGTTTAAAAAATTATAGAAAGTACAGGATTAGAGCTGTAAAAAGGTAAGTTACTTTCATCCCCCCCCCAATGGACTGCAAAAAGAATATTAGTCAAGTGTATGCTAAAGTACCAAAACAAAAACAAACCATAATCACAGCAACTCCTCTCTTTCCCCCAAACCTCAGATGATCTTTGCTTACATTAATAGAATAGATCCCTTTACTGGGTCTAGAATTAGGGAGATGACAAGTCCTACTGTCTTCTGATCTGGTTAGAATTTTCTTGAACTATCGTATTTAATTTGACTGGGAAATAGAGGTAACAGAACTAGAATGGAGGAGATACCAAAATAGCTCTCAATATATTAGTAATTCTCTTGTGGAAAAAAGAATAGACTTACTTTCTTTGACTTCAGAAGATAGAATATCTATCAATGGAGTGCTTTAAGATATAAGGAGGCAGATTCTGGTTCAATATGAGGAAAAGGTTCCTAGTTACTAGATTGTCTAATAGTGGACTGAACTGCCTTGGTACACGATGAACCCCTTGTTACTGGAAATGTTTTTAGTGGAGCTTAGATTGTTTTCTTTCAGGATGCCCTGGGGTAAGGAAAGTTATAATAAATGACCTCAAAGGTCCCTGTCAGCTCTGAGGTTCTAAGAAATTTTTTTAAAAGTTATTTATTCTTGGTGTGATGAAGATTGAAAAAGTTTCATGTTCAGCTGCCTATTCAGAAGTAACCAATCACTAGCTCTCTTGAGGTGTGCTGCTGTCTATAAAGACAACATATAAAGATATCATTGAGTGACTCAGTACTGTATTGCTATGTGGAAGTAGGACTCAGCTTAATTTTAATAAGGAATTTAAAAAATACAGAAATATTTAATTTTAAGATGCTTTAACAGGTACTGCAAAAGATAGTTTTAATCTTTATTTTGAAAAAATAAGCAATAGTTTCCCATTAATTGAGGGTAGAAAGTCATTGGTTCCCCCAAAGAAATAATATATGTTCTTTGTTGCCCTCAAAATCTTGAACCTGTCAGTGAAATAGTGTAATCTAGTAATAACCTGCCTGAGGCATATTGCCTTTTCTTGGTCACCAGTATCTGTAAATGATGTACTCTATTGATTTTAATCACATCGGTTTTTTTTTTTTTAAGTTTCATTGCAAGATTTCAGAGGCTCACCAAAGGACAAAATTCATGCCAAAGGAATTTTCCTTGCTTCTCTGGAAACAGAATGATTAATATCTTATTACTTTGTAACCCCCCTGTTAAGACATAGTAGACATTCCTAAAATTTTGAGTTTGAGAAATTAAGGTTATTGGTATACCAATATATTTATTATATTGACTTATGAATCTATGATTTCCCCAGCATGGATATATCTTCTACTGATAGAAATCACTATCCTTCTATGTATTTTCTTCCTGTATAATTTTAGCATCTGTTTTTTTCATAAAGCTTCCAGAGAAGATAAATTTTTGCAATGCACTGGAGATCTTTTTCTGTGGTGTTGTTATTATTTAACTTTATGAGTAGATTGATTAAAACATGAGCATAATTAGGGACTCTAAAAAAGGTGAGTGACTATAACTTGAAAGAGTTACAAAGTGGCTTCATGTTTTGTTTCTGCATCTGTTGAATGGGGTATATTTGTTTCAAAAGACTAATGCTTTTAATCCTTCTGAACTATGGTGAAATTGGGTAAGTTGTAATTTGATACTACTATATTTATTAGTAAGATATAGTTTTTTGGGTTTATTTTTTAGTAATAACTTTAAGGCAGGGAAGATTTTTTTTATTTTTAAATGGCATAGTTAATATGTATTTGAATGTAGGCACAGAGGAAATTTTCTGACCTATTTCTACTGGAATAATGCTAATTGAAAAATTAGTTTCTATACTGACTTTGGTGTATTTCTAACTTGCTCCTATAGTTACTCTATGGTAGTGGAAATAAAAGAGACTGGCCCATCAATTGGGGAATGGCTGAACAAGTTGTGGGATATGAATGTAATAGAATGCTATTGCTCTATAAGAAATGATGAGCAACTTTTCATCAATGAGATGATTCAGGCCAGTTCCAATGATCTTGTGATGATGAGAGCCATCTGCACCCAGAGAGATGTGGGGGGAGGGAAGGGAGAGCAGAGACTGAGTGTGGATCACAACAGCATTTTCACTCTTTTTTGTTGTGGTTTGCTTGCATTTTATTTTCTTTCTCATATTTTTCTTTTTGATCTGATTTTTCTTGTGCAGTTTGATAATTGTATAAATATGTATGCCTATATTGGATTGAACATACATATATTTTTACCATGCTTAACATATATTGTATTACTTGCCATCTTGGGGGGCAGGGCGAGGCATGGAGGGAAATTGGAATACAAAGTTTTTCAAGGGTTAATGTTAAAAAATTATCTTTGCATATGTTTTGAAAATAAAAATGTATATATGTATATATATATATATGATGAGCAAGAAGATTTCAGAAAAATCTGGCAAGACTTATATGAACTGATGTTGAGTGAAATGAGCAGAACCAGGAGAATAATAGAAACACTGTCTGATGATTGATTATGATAGACTTAGATATAGTAATCCAATAATCTAAGACAATTCCAAAAGACATGGAAAATGCCAACAATATCCAGAGAAAGGACTATGGAGATTGAATGCAGATTGAAGAATAATATTTTCACTTTTTAAAAATTTGTTTTTGTTTTGTCTTTTTTGTGATTCTTTTTTCACTACATAACTAATATGGAAACATGTCTAACATGATTGTATTGTTGGATTACTTGCTGTCTTGGGAAAATGGGAGGGAAACGGGAGGGAAAAAATTTGTAACTCAAAATCTTACAAAAATGAATGTTCAAAACTATTTTTACATGGAGTTGGGAAAAAATACTATATAAGTGAAAAAAATTATCCTTGCCATATGGTAAAGTGTGGAAAAATGTAAATAGCATGGGACTCATTGTCAAAATTTATTGTGGATTTAATCTTTATGATTTCATGACCTCTTTGATATTGTATTTAGTAACCTGGGATTAGGAGCTAAGGATTAGTATGGTATAGCTAGTGGAAGAACAAAGAGGTAAGAAAGTCAAGCTTGGAAAAGAGTGCTTTGTAAAATGGGATAACTTTAGAGTCAAAAGCAAAGGGAAAAAATGGGAAAACAAAATATGAAGTTTAGGAAAACAAGGAGAGTACAAGGGGCTAGTTAAGGGTCAAGTGTCAGTAGAAGGTAGAAGGACAAAAGGTTGTAATCACTGAGGAAATTTAGAGTTCAAGATTTTAGAGATAGGATATTTCAGATAAGATTAAGGTCTAAAACATGACTGGACTAGTGGCTAACTGAAGTAGAGGTGGAGATTATGGAATTTGAGAGTGTTGATGAATTGAGTTGTTTCAAAGGTTTTCATTGTGAATTTTGAAGTAATCAAGGATGAGAGGAGAGGTTGGAGTGGAATAGAAGACTGTCACTTCCATTTCCACTAGGTAATAACTTATTGATAAAAGAGAGAGAGGGACTTGAACAACAAAGATTTGGATAGGGGTGACATTAGAATTATTTTCCAAAAAAATTAATTAAATTTTTATCAATTGCTAAGAATTTATTTTCTTTCTGTCTTTCTCAGAATTTCTGTTTCTGTCTGTCTGTTTCTGTCTCTGTCTTTGTCTCTGTCAGAAACACACACACACACATACACACACATACACACACTCTTCTAGGGAGTAATAAAAAGAAAATGAAAACCTACATAACAAACAAAGGGTCACACAAAACAAATTCCCATTTTGGCCATATCCAAAAATGTATTTTATATGCTGTATTTTAAATCTGTATCTTTTCTCTGTCAGAGGGTAGAATGCTTCATTTGGAATTACAGTTATCATTGCATTGATCAGTTTAAGTTTTTCCAAAGTTGTTTTTCCTTATAATGATGTCATTATGGAAATTGTTCTACTTCTGCTCACTTTATTTTCTGTCAGTTCATAAAGGTCATCTCTGTTCCCTCTGAAATTGTCTATTTTGTGATTTCTTATGGCACAGTATCATTATATTCATATATCATTTTATTTTGCCATTACCTAATAGGTGGCCACAGCCCCAGTTTCCAGATTTTTTTCTCCTACAAAAAGAAGTGATACATACAAATACGTAAGTATTTTTTTTTCCCTTCCTTTGATCTTATTGCTTTATGTATAGTAGTGGTATCATTTGGTTAAAGGATATCCTCAATTTAATGACTTTAGGGGCATAATTCCAAATTCATAATTCCCAAATGACGTACCAATTTCCAGCTTCATCAATAGTGCATTAGTATATCAATTTACCTCTTTTGACATCTTTGCCAATCCTAAGAATGTGAGATAGTTTAATTTAAGTAGTACTGTCATTTTTATTTTATTGACTCAGCTGACACATGAACAATTAATATTTTTTCAATTATTTAGATGTTTTTAGTTCTGTAAGGAATGACTTGTAATTGGATTAATAGCATTCCTGGGTGTATCATAGTACACTTACAAATATTTTACACATTCCTTAGTTATTTATTTTACATACTTTAGCTTTGATGAATTTTTTTCAATTACTTTTATTCGACTCTACTGTTTTATAAATAAAATTTATCATCTGGAAAAAGTGATAATTTTGTTTCCTCTTTGCCTATGCTTATTACTTCTATTTTGCTTACTGTTTTAGCATTTTGATCACTAATAAGATTATCTCCATTTTATCTTATGTCATATGAATTATCATAAACATACACATATATAAATATAAAATATATAAAACATACACATATAAATGCCTAAAATGCCTGTTTATTTGTTGTATCTTTTATTAGAATGTGAGCTCCTTGAAAACAAGGTCTAGTTTTTTTGGGTTTTGTTTTTGTCTTTTCTTTTTATCTCTAGTGCTTTGCACAGTGCCTGGCCCATGGTAGTAATTGATAAATGCTTATTGACTTGACTTTGTTAAAACAGTAGTGAACATCTTTGCTTTACCCTGATCTTATAAAAAGGTCTCTAACTTTTCTCCATTATATAATAATATTTACTATTATAATTATTTCATAGTATTATTTTATTTATTTATTTTGGAAATAATATTTATTTTTCCAATTACATGTAAAGATAGTTTTCAACATTCATTTTTGATAAAATTCTTAGTTCCAAATTTTTCAACATTTCTTCCTTCCATTCACCCCAAGATGGCAAGCAATCTAATATAGATTATGCATATACTATCATGTAAAAATATTTCCATGTTAGTCATGTTTTGAAAGAAGAAATAGAACAAAAGGGAAAAGACATGAAAAACAAAAAAAGCGAAAATAGTATGCTTTGATCTGCATTTAGATACCATAGTTCTTTCTCTCAATTTCTCTGGATTTCTGGGTTCTCTATTTCTCTGAATAGGATTTTCCATCATGAGTTTTTTGGAATTGTCTTGGATCACTAAGCCAGTCATAATTGATTATGACACAATGTTTGCTGCTATTTGCATGATGTTTTCCTGATTCTGCTTACTTCACTCAGCATGAGTTCATATAAATCTCTCCAGGTTTTTTTTTTTTTTTTGAAATCTGTCTGTTTATCATTTCTTATTTCACAGTACTATTTAATGATATTCTTATACCACAACTTTTTCAGCCATTCCCTAAATCATGGGCATTCCCTCAATTTCCAGTTCTTAGATAACCAAATAAAGAGCTGCTAAAAATGTTTTTGTACATATAGGTCTTTTTTTTTTTTTTTTTTTGGCTATTATTGGAATATAAACCTACTACTGGTGTTGCTGGATCAAAGAGTACCCACAGTTTGATTGCCTTTGGGCATAGTTTCAGATTGTTCTTCAGAATGGGAGGATCAATTTACAATTCTTTGCTTAAAACAGTTTTCCCACATCTTTGTCAATATTTATCATTTTCCTTTTCTGTCATATTAGCCAATCTGGTACATGTGAGGTGGTACCTCATAGTTGTTTTAATTGGCATTTCCCTAATCAATAATGATTTAGACCATTTTTTCATATGATTAAAAAAAGTTTTAATTTATTTACCTGAAAGCTGTTTGTTTATGATCTTTGACCATTTGTCAATTCGGGAATGATTGGCATTTTTATAAATCTGATACAGTTCTCTATATATTTGAGAAATATGGTCATTATTAGAAATGCTATAAAAATTATTTCCCAAAAGTGGGACACTAATACATTGTTGGTGGAACTGTAAATGGATCCAACCATTTTGGAGAGCAATTTGGAACTATGCTCAAAAAATTTTTCATTATTAGAAATGCTATAAAAATTATTTCCCCATAGTGGGACACTACTACATTGTTGATAGAACTGTGAACGGATCCAACCATTTTGGAGAGCAATATGGAACTATGCTTCTTAAAGGAGGAAAAGGGACCCACATGTGCAAAAATGTTTGTGGCAGCCCTTTTTATAGTGCAAGAAACTGGAAACTGAGTGGATGCCCATCAATTGGAGAATGGCTAAATAAATGATGGTATATGAATGTTATGGAATATTATTGTTTTGTTAAAAAATGACCAACAGGATGATTTTTAGAGTGGTCTGGAGAGACTTATATGATGATGCTAAGTGAAATAAGCAGAACCAAGAAATCATTATATAAGGCAACAAGATTATACAATGATCAAGGCTGATGGATGTAGCTCTCTTCAACATTAAGATGATTCAAACCAGTTCTAACTGTTCAGTGATGAAGAGAGCCATCTACACCCAGAGAGAGGACTGTGGGAACTGAGTGTGGTTCACAACATAACATTTTCACTCTTTTTGTTTGCTTACATTTTACTTTGCTTCTTTTTTTTCCCCTTGTGCAGCATGATAATTGTACAAAATATGTGTACATATATTGGATTTAACATATATTTCTACCACATTTAACATATATTGGACTACTTGCCATATAGGGGAGGGCATTGGGGAAGGGGGGGGGGAATTGGAACACAGGGTTTTGCAAGGGCAAATATTGAAGAATTGTCCACTGTTTTGAAAAATAAAAAGCTTTAATTAAAAAATATATTTCCCATCTTTTTGTTTTTTTAATCTTGGTTCCAACCCTTTTTAATTTAATGTAATCAAAATTACTCATTTTGCATTTCATATTCTCTAATTTTGTTTGATCATAAATTCTTTCCTTTTCTACAGATCTGACAGGTAAGCTATTCCTTGCTGCCTAATTTGCTTATAATATCACTTTTTATGTCTGTCATTTTGACCTTATTTTAGTATATGGTGTGGAATATTGGTTTATGCCTAGTAGTTTTTCTCAAACAATTAGTTATTATCTCAGAAGCTGGAGTCTTGAGGTTTACCAAACAGTAGATTATTATATTTATTGACTCCAGTATTTTGTGTACCCAGTCTATTCCATTAATTCATCACTGTATTTTTTAGCTCATATCAAATAGTTTTGATTGCTACTTTATAATGTAACTTTAGATCTGGTGTGGCCAAGCTATATTTCTTTGATTTTTTTCATTAATTCCCTTGATATTCTTAACTTTTTTTTCTTCCAGATGAAGTTTACTATTTTTCTAGCTTTATAAAATAAGAGTTTTATCAGTATGTCACTGAAAAAGTGGATTAATTTAGGTGGAATTGTCATTTTTTTTATTATATTAACTCAGCCTACCCAGGAGCAACTGATATTTTTCCAGTGGCTAGATCCGACTTTATGTGAAAAGTGTCTTGTAATTATGTTCATAAAGTTCTTGGTTTGTCTTGACAAGTAAACTCCCAAATATTTTATGTTGTCTAAGATTTTAAATGAAATTTCTCTTTCTCTCTCTTCTTGATGAGCTTTATTGGTAACATATAGAAATGCTCATGATTTATGTGGGTTTATTTTATATCCTGAAACTTTGCTAACATTGTTAATAATTTCAACTAGTTTTTTAGTTGACTCTCTAAGATTCTCTAAGTATACCATCATCTGAATGATAAGAAAAGAATGATAGTTTTATTTCCTTGTTGCCTACTCTAGTTCCTTCGATTTCTTTTTCTTTTCTTATTGTTAAGCTAAAATTTCAGTTCATTATTGAACAATAGTGGCGATAATGGGCATCCTTGTTTCATTGCTGATCTCACTGGAAAAGCTTCTAGCTTATCCCTGTTATGGGCTAAAACTCTGAAACAAGGATTCTTATAATGTGTTAACTCAGTGGAATTGATAAATACAATGGTTATCAAGTTTATTATGGTGCTTAATAGTTCTCTAGTTCAGTACATGTACTTAGTACTTAATATAGTCCCACAAGATTCACACCTATGATAATGGAGTATATAACAGCCAGCAACAATTGGACAAGATTCATTTCCACCTTCAGTCAGGCTCCTAGTGGCTCTCCTGGGGAAGACCAAGTCTCCTCTCTCCTGAGAGGACTGGAGATAGATTAGGAAAGACAAGCAGACTGGCGGCTGAAGCACAAGCCCTTGGGCTCAGATTCATTCACTTCATCTCATACCACTGTTGGTGGTAAGATCTCCTCCTTTGCTTCTCCACTGAAACCAAGACTCCAGAAGGCCTCTAAGAAAGCTAGCTGAATCCCCAGGCAAGAAGACAAGACTTTGAAGGAGACAGTAAAGCATTTGGATTTTAACACTTGTCTATTCTTGTGGTCATTACTGAACTGAAATGAAGGCTGTCCCAGAGACCCCAAAATTGAATAAGAATATTACATATCCCCATTCCCGATGGTTTTAGATAGATATTACATATCATTTCAGGGAAAGCTCCATTTATGCCTGTGCTCTTTAGTGTTTTTAGTAGGAATGGATGCTGTATTTTGACAAAAAACTTTTTCTGTATCTTTTGAGATAATCATATTATTTCTATTGGTTTTGTTATTGGTATGGTCAATTTTGCTAATGCTTTCCCTAATATTACTAACAAAATTTCCTAATAACCAACTCTGCCTTCCTCATATATTGTGTCATATGTATATTATCTGGTCATAGTGTATTATACTGATGATAAATTGCTTTAATCTTTTCACTAATATTTTGTTTAAAGCTTTTGTATCATCATTCATCAGAAAAATTGCTCTATAATTTTCTTTTCCTGTTTTAACTCTTCCTGATGTCAGTATCAGTACCATATATATGTCATAAAATAATTTGATAAGATTCATTCTTTACCTATTTTTCCAAATAGCTTATGTAGTATTGGAATTAATTAATCATTAAGTGTTTGGTAGAATTCACTTATACATCCATCTGGCTCTGGAGATTATTTTTTTCATGAGTTCATTGGTAACTTGTTCAATTTCCTTTTCTAAAATGAGAGTATTTAAGTATTTTATTTCCTCTTCTGTTAATTTGGGAAATTTATATATTTTTTCTAAATATTCATCTATTTTTACTTAGATTGTCAAATTTATTGAATTACATTTGGTCAAAACAGCTCATAATTATTGTTTTAACTTCCTCTTTCACCCTTTTCATTTTTGATATTAAGTAATTTGTTTTTTCTTTTTTAAAAATCTACCAAAGGTTTATCTATTTTACTGTTTTGTTTTTATAAAACAATTTCTTAGTTTTCTTTCTTTCAACTTTATTAATCTCTCCTTTAATTTTCAGAATTTCTAATTTGGTGTTTAATTGGGGATTTTACATTTCTTCTTTTTTTTTGGCTTTTTCCCTTGCACTCCCAATTCATTGATCTGTTTTTTAAATGTAGTTTGTTCATGTAAGAATTTAAAGATATAAAATTTCCCTAAGTAGTGCTTTGGTTGCATTCCATAAATTTTGGTATATTGTCTCATTATTGTCTTTCTCTTTGAGGAAATTATCGATTGTTTCTATGATTTCTTGTTTGACCCACTCATTTTTTTAGGGTTAAATTATTTGGTTTTCAATGTACTGTCTTTCCAATGCCCTTTATTACATGTTTATCACTTCATTATCTGAAAAGGATGCATTAGAATGTGAGGTTTTTATGCCCTAAAACATGACCAGTTTTTGTGTAGGTACTATATGTACCATTGAGAAAAAAGTTACTTAATTGTCTATTGTACCTTTTATCAAAATGTAGTTTCCTTCCTTGTCTCTTTTAATGAGGCCTATTTTTGCTTTTGCTTTGTCTGAGATCAGAATTGCTACCTTTGCTTTTTTTTTTTTTTTTTTGCCTCAGCTGAAGTATAATATATTCTGCTCCAGCTTTTACCTTTACTCTCTCTGTGTCTCTCTGCTTCAAATGTGTTTCTTATAAGAAATATATCATAGAATTCTGTTTTTTCATCCACTCTGCTATCTACTTACATTTTATGGGAGAGTACATCCCATTTACATTCATTGTTATTGTTACTAAATTTCCCTCCATTCTATTTTTCTCCTGTTTATACTTTTTTCTCTCTCTCCTTTCATTCTGTCTCCCCTCACCAGTGTTTTCCTTCTCACAACTGCCACTCTCAATCTGCTCTCTTTTCTATCACTCCCATCTTTTAATTTCCCCTTCCTTTCTTACTTTTCTAAAGGATAAGGTAGATTTCTTTGCCCAACTGAGTGTGTATGCTATTCCCTCTTTGAGCCAAATCTGATGAGAGTAGGTTCAAACAATTCTCATTCTGCTCTCTTCTTTTCTTCTACTGTGTTACATCTTTCATGCCTCTTCATGTCATATAATTTGCCCCATTCTGTTCTCCCTTTCCTCTTCTCCCAGTACAACCCTATTTTCACTCTTTACTGAAATTTTTTTTATTATCACATTAAAGTCAACTTATACACACATTCTTTGTCTAAGTATACGCCTTCTAACTGCCCTAATAGAGATATAATTCTTAAAGAGTTACAGGTATCATCTTCCCATGTTGGGATGCAAGCGATTTAACCTTAGTGAATACCATGTTTTTTTTCTTTCCTATTTACCTTTTTATACTTCTCTTGAGTTTTGCATATCAAGGTCAAATTTTGTGTTCAGTTCTGATTTTTTAATTAGGGAAGTTAGAAAGTCCCCTATTTCATTTAAAATTCATTTTTTACCTTGGAAGATTATGCTACATTTTCCTGAGTAGTTGATTATTGATTGTAATCCAACTCCTTTGCCTTCAGGAATATCATATTCTAAACTTTCTGATCTTTAAATATAGAAGGTGCTAAGTTCTGTGTAATCCTGACTGTAGCTCCTTGAAAATATCTCCTTGATATTTCAATTGTTTCTTTCTGACAGTTTTCAGTATTTTCTCTTTGATCTGGGAGTTCCAGAACTTGGTTATAATATTCCTGGGAGTTTTCATTTTGGGATCTCTTTCAGGAAGGGATCAGATTTCAATGACTATTTCACTCTCTGGTTCTAAGATATCTAGAATATCAAAATTTCCTTGATAATTTCTTGAAAGATGCTGTCCAGGCACTTTTTTTTTTTTACTCAGTACTTTTTTACTACTTTACCTTTTAAGGTAGTCCAATAATTCTTAAATTATCTCTCCTCCATCTATTTTCCAAGTCAGTTGTTTTTCCAATGAAGTGTTTTACATTTTTTCTAGTTTTTCATTCTTTTAATTTTGTTTGATTCTTGATGTCATATGGTTCCATTAGCTTCTACTTGTACACTTTTACTTTTTAAGGAATTATTTTCTTCAGTTAGCTTTTTTAGTTCCTTTTTAATTTAGCCAGTTCTACTTTTTTTTTTGTTGTTTTTACAAGGCAATTGTAATTGAATTACTTGCCCAGGGTCACATGTAGCTAGGAAGTGCTAAGTGTTTGAAATTAGATTTGAACTCAGGACTCCTTGACTCGAAGATGGGTACTCGATCCACTGCACTATCTAGGTGCCTTAGTCAATTCTACTTTTGTTTTTGTTTTTGCTATAAACATTTTTTTTATTTATTTTAATACAAATACATAATTTGTTTTATTTTGTTTTATGAATCATGTTGGGAGAGAAAAATCTGAATAAAAGAGAAAAAAGGGAGAGAGAAAAACAAACAAATAAAAAAGAAGTAAACATAGCATGTGTTGATTTACATTCACTCTTCATAGTTCCTTTTCTGGATGCAGATGGAATTTTCTGTCCAAAGTCTGTTGGAATTGCTTTGGATCATAGAATCAAGTCTTTCATAGTTGATCATCATTTTTGCTATTATTGTGTACAATGCATTACTGGTTCTGCTTGCTTTGCTCAGCACCAGTTCATGTAAATCTTTCCAAGCCTTTCTAAAAATCATTTTGTTCATCATTTTTGTATAGAACAATAACATTCCATTACCTTCATATACCACAGTTTATTCAACCATTCCCCAGCTGATAGGCATCTATTCATTTTTCAATTTTTTGTTACCAAAAAAGAGTTGCTACAAGCATTTTTGCACATGTGGGTCCTTTTCCCTCCTTTAGGATTTCCTTGGGATACAAACTCAGTGACAGCACTACTGGTCAATGGATATTCCCTTGGGCATAGTTCCAGATTGCTCTCCTGAATGGTTGGATCATTTCACAACTCTACCAACAATGCATTAGTATCCCAGTTTTCCCACATCCCCTCCAATACTTATCATTATCTTTTCTGGTCATCTTAGCCAGTCTGAGAGGTGAAGTGTTACTTCAGAGTTATTTTAATTTGTGTTTCTCTAATCAATAGTGATTTAGAGCATTTTTATATGACTATAGAAGGCTTTAATTTCATCACCTGAAAATTGTCTTCATAGCATTTGACCCTTTACAGTTGGGGAATGACATATATTATAAATTTGACACAGTTCTTTATATAGTTTAGAAGTGAAATCTTTATCAGAAACACTGGTTGTAAAGATTTTCTCCCAGATTTGTTCTTATGTTTTCATCTTATTTCTGTGGGTTTTGTTTGTGCAAAATCCTTTCAATTTAATATAATCAAAGTCACCCATTTTGCCTTTAATAATGTTCTCTATTTCTTCTTTGGTCATAAATTTCTCCCTTCTCCAAAGATCTGATGAGTAAATTATCCCTTGCTCTCCTAATATGTTGATGGTATCGTCCTTTATACCCAAATCATGTTCCATTTTGATTCTATATTTTGTTATGGGGTATGAGATGTAGATCTGTGTCAAATTTCTGACAAACTATTTTCCAGTTTTCTCATTAATTTTTTTTGTCAAATAGTGAGTTCTTATCTAGAAACTGGAGTTTGGGGATTTATCAAATACTAGATTACTATAGACCTTGATCATTGTGTCATGTATATCTAATCTATTCTATATTTTTTAGCCAGTACCAAATGGTTTTGATTACTGCTGCTTTACAATGTTTTAATTTTGGTATTGCTAAACCATCATTCTTTGTATTTTTCTCCAATCCTACTTTTAAAGGTGTTGTTTTCTTCAGTAGATTTTCCTTCTTCCCATTTGTCTATTTTAAAGAATTGTTTTCTTTAATTTTTTTTTTGCTGTTTTCCAAGCTGGTGACTCTTTTTTCATAATTCTCTTGCATGACTCATTTCTTTACCTATTTTTTCTTCTACCTCTTTTGCTTGCTTTAAAAAATCCTTTTTGAGTTCTTCTAAAAAGATTTTTTGGGATAGAGACAAATTCATATTTCCCTTTGAGGCTTCACCTTTAGGCATTTTTGACACTGTTGTCCTCTTCTGAGTTTATGTTTTGATCTTCTGTGTTGCCATAGTAACTTTTTATTTTGTAGCTTTCTTTTTTTAAGCTTTTTATTTTCAAAACATATACACAGATAATTTTTCAACATTGACTCTTGCATAGTCTTGTGTTTCACATTTTTCTCTCCTTTCCCCCACCCCCTGCCCTAGATGCCAAGCAATCCAATATATGTTATACATGTTAAAATATATGTTAAATCCAATGTGTGTAAACATATTTATATAATTCTCTTTTGCACAAAAAACATCACATCAAAAAGGAAAGAAAATGAGTAAGAAAACAAAATGCAAATGAACACCAAGAAGAGTGAGAATGTTATGTTGTGATCCACTTTCAGTTCCCTCTCTCTGGGTGTAGATGGCTCTCTTCATCACAAGATCATTAGAACTGGTATCAATCATCTCATTGTTGGAAAGAGTCACGTCCATCAGAATTATTGTCATATAATATTAATGTTGCCACATACAGTGATCTTCTGCTTCTGCTCATTTCTCTTAGCATCAGTTCATGTAAGTGTCTTCAGGCCTCTGTAAAATCATTTATATGTTCTTATAGAACAATAATATTCCATAACATTCATACACCATAACTCATTAAGTCATTCTCTAACTGATGGGCATCCACTCCATTTCCAGTTTTTTGCCACTACAGAAAGAACTGCCACAAAAACATGAGGGTCCTTTCCCCTCCTTTAAGATCTCTTTGTGATACAAGCCCAGCAGAAACACTGCTAGATCTAAGGGTATGCATGGTTTGATGACTTTTTGAGCATAATTCCAAATTGCTCCCCAGAATGGCTGGATCAATTCACAGTTTCACCAACAATGTATTAGTGTTCCAGTTTTCCCCCATCCCCTCCAACACTTGTCATTATCTTTTCATGTCATCTTAGCCAATCTCAGACTTGTGTAGTGGTGTTTCAGTTGTCTTAATTTGTATTTCTCTGATCAATAGTGATTTAGAGCATATTTTCATATGATTAGAAATGGTTTTAATTTTTTCATATGAAAATTGTTGTTCATATCCTTTGGCCATCTATTAATTGGAATGGCTTGAATTCTTATAAATTTGAGTAGATTCTCCATCTATTTTAGAAATGAGGACTTATCAGAATCCTTGAAATGTAAAAATGTTTTCCAAATTTATTGCTTCCCTTTTAATCTTGTCTGCATTACTTTTGTTCACACAAAACTTTTTAACTTAATATAATCAAAATTATCTATTTGGTGTTCAATTATGAATTCCAGTTCTATTCTGTAGCTTTCTACAAAGCTAAAAAATACCTTTTTTAAAAATTTTTGGTCATTTTTAAAAGCTGAGCTCTGCTCAGTACAGAGGGCCCTGTCTCAGGCTTCATGCATGGGGGCCAGAGTTCTGGTCACTAATTTTCTGCATTGAGGCTTCTGGGGCTAGTGCCCTATGCATTGTGCCAGGTCACCTGACCTAGTTGTGTCTATTGGCACTAGTTTCCCTGGCTTCCTAAACTGGCAATTTGCCAGATGTTTTGGGAGTGGAGGTCTCACAGCTGTCTATTGTACCAATGACCTGCTGATCTGGGATCTTGGGGTCTTGGTTGATGATCTGTGCTGTTACTAAGAGTCTCCCATTCACTTGCCTGAATTGGACACCATTATCCATTTACCTAAGTAAGACAGACCTTTCCTGAAGTCCTCTTAAGTTTCTTGGGCTTGAAAATTCTTTTACTTTGTCTTTTTTTGTGAATTCTATTGTTTAGATGTGTGATTTAACATTGTTTACAAGGGAAACTAGGGAGATTTCAGGCCACTTCCTGGCTTCTCTCTATCATCTAGGCTCTGTCCCCTCATTTTCTCTCTCTCTTTTAAAATCCTCTCCCCTCCATCATTATATACTTCAACAACAATACTATATGATGACCAGTTCTGATGGACCTGGCCTTCCTCAACAAGGAGATTAACCAAATCATTTCCAATGGAGCAGTAATGAACTGAACCAGCTATGCCCAGAGAAAGAACTCTGGGAGATGACTAAAAACCATTACATTGAATTCTACTGGTCATTCTGCCATCTGGGGGAGGGGGTCGGGGGTAAGAGGTGAAAAATTGGAACAAGAGGTTTGGCAATTGTTAATGCTGTAAAGTTACCCATGCATATATCCTGTAAATAAAAGGCTATTAAATAAAAAAAAAAAAAATCCTCTCCCTTCCTTAAAAAAAAAAAAAAAAACTGTTTACCTTTTAAACACTTCCCCTAATCCACCCTTCCTTTTACTACCCCTTCCCTTTCTCTATCACTTCCCTGTTAAATAAAATGAAATAAAATGCTCCCCTCTCACATACAAAAAAGTTGTAAAAACACTTTTTTGCAACATCTTTTTGTGATATAAATTTTTCAATTCTTCCTCTCCCTTCTCCTTTCTCCTAGTGTTCTAGTAATTAATAAAGTCCCTCTTTCTTATCCTTTTATTCTTTTTTTAGATCATCCCAACATAAACTTATATATATGCACCCTATCTAAGTATCCTATTTTTAACTGTCTTAATAATGATAAAGGAGTTACTTGTATCATCTTCCCAAAGAGGAATGTAGAAAATTTATTCTTAATAAGTTTCTTTATTATTTCCCTTTTATGTTAACCTTTTTATGCTTCTCTTGAGTTTTGTGTTTAAATGTCAAATTTTCTATTTAGCTCTGATCTTTCATCAGGAATGTTGGAAAATCCTCTTTTTCATTAAATATCCACATTCCTCCTGAAGAATAATTCTCATTTTTATTGGGGAGATTATACTTAGTTGTTAACTTAGCTCCTTGCTTTCAGAAATAGATTCCAAATCCTGCACTTCTTTAGGGTGGTAGTGACTAAATCTTGTGTGAACTTTTTTTTTTTTTTTTACCATATTTGAATGATTTTTTTCAGGCTACTTTTGGCATTTTCTCTTTGACCTTGGAGATCAAGAATTTAACTATAATATTTCTGGGAGTTTTCACTTTGGAATTTTTTTCAGGAGGTGTTTAGTGGTTTTCCTCCAAATTTTTCCTTTGTCTTCTGGTTTTGTGATATATGGACAGTTTTCCTTTATAATTTCTTGATTGATGATGTCTAGACTTTTCTTTTGAAGTAGTACAAGTTCTTAAATTATCTTTCCTCAATCTATTTTCTAGGTCAGTTGTTTTTTTTTTATAATATATTTTGGGCTTTCTTTTCTTTTTTTTAGTCTGTTGACTTTGTCCTATTATTTCTTGATATCTCATGGAACTATTAGCTTTCTCTTTACCAATTCCGATTTTAAGGAGTTATTTTCTTCAGTGAAGTTTTATACCTCTTTCACTAAACTGTTAATTCTCTTTTCTTAATTTTCTTGTATTGATCACTTTTCTTTTCTTAATTTCCTCTATTATTCTCATTTTAATACTCTCATTTACTCTTTTTTATTGAAGCTTTTTATTTACAAAGCATATGCATGGGTAGTCTCACTCTTAAAAATTATTTTGCTCCTTTAAGAATTCTTGTGCTAAATTTACATTTTTCTTTGAGAATTTGATTGTAGATGTTTCCAAGTTGTGATTTTCTTCTGAGTTTGTATCTTGACTTTCACTGCCTGATTAGAAGCCTTTCATGATCAGGTTTTTTGTTTTTATAATTGTTTACTCATTTTTTTCGGCCTATTTCTTGACTTTGGACTTCATGTTAAAGTTGGGTTCTGCTAACCTCTGGAGACAATGCTTCTGTACCTTGATCTGGGACTCTGTAGATGTTTGCTGCTTCTAGGTGTTGTGGTCTGGGGAAGAGTCTAGTCACTGCCTTCTTGTGCAATTTTAATTGCCTCTTATAGATAGGCCCCTTACTCATGACTGTGACTGCTGTTCTCCTTCATAGAATCCCAACCTGGAATTGAGCAATTTGGAGTTGCAAAATAGTGTCAGGTTTTGTACCTAGTGTGGAGATCTTTTAGTATTTTCTGATCATATATTCAGTTGTCTTAATTTCTCTGGATCTTGGGCATGCCTGGTGCTCTCTCTGCTGTTGCTGCAGTTGAAGCCTCCAAGGCTCACTTCTGGAGCCATTTCAGTTCTAGTTAACTATTATTCCAATGTCTGCAGATCTCTCTTCCCTGGGCTAGAACAATGATTTTATGATTTTTCTGCTGAGAATTTAATTTGTCATTTTCTGTGGTTGTATCATAGGGAAAGTTTGGAAGGAAGTTTGGCAGTTGTTACCCTTCACACTATTATTTTGACTCTGGATCCTCCACACCATTTTTCTCTCTCTGTCTTACAGTCCCTAGTTCACTTTTAGGATTAGCCCTGGTACTACTCCTAAACAAACCTTTATATGATCTCTCAATTATTAGTCCTTTGTCCTTACTCAGTTATCTTGTACTTATGTATTTACACATATACTGTATTCCCCCAATAGAATGGAAACTCCTTAAGGGAAAGAATTGTTAGTTTTTGTCTTTGTATCTCCAATGCATATTACAAAGTCTTCTATATAATAGTTGCTTAAGAAAGATTTATTGAATTAAATTGTGAGTTGTCCTGTTTTCCATAGCCTCCACATGATGTCTTTTGCTCTGTTGGGAGGGATGAGGTAGGAAGAACAAGGAGTACATCATAGTATCCTAGATTTAAAACTGCAAAGGACCTCAAAGATCATGTAGCCCATGATTGTATAGTAAATTGTACTTCTCATTGTATAGTAAAAGATAGTGAAGATCAAAGAGAAGTAACTTATCAAATAAATAGTAGAGTCAGGTTTCAAATCTGTTTTCTCTTAATCCACAGCCTTCTCACTGTGTCACCCCCAACTTTCCCAGAATGCTCAGAGAGCAGAGAAAATGAGAGAACCAAGGATTGAAGAGGCAGGATGTAAGAAGAATGAAGTCAGCTTTGTCCCTAGAGAATTATAAATTACAGAGTAGGTACTTAGTCTTTATTGATGGAGAGCTTTTCTTCACTAGGAGTTCTCTACTTCTCTGATCCAAAATAATAGCTTTGAAATAAAAATAATGAAGTAAATTTCATTTCTCTCTATGTATCTTCAGCACCTAGCATAATGTCTTATATAGAGCAGATACTAATAATTGCGTGTGAAATGGAATTGTTAATTTTTTCCCGAACTTGTAAAAAATGCTAGTCTAGTGGATCCTGGGCCACCTTAATTATTTTTCAATTTATTTCCATAAGGCACTAGGATAAAACATACCAAAAAAAAACCACTTTGTGAAAAAGAAGACAAATAGTTTACTCTATAGTTAATATAAATTTTTCCTATAGAAATGATCTATTCATGTCAGTCTTATCATTATAATGAAAATATAATGGATTCTTTTATAGTATAACTTGCTGTACTTGAAGACTGTCATTTGATTTCTATATAGACACAATATGGATGTTAAGAAAAGTTTCAAAATTCAAATGTTTTTAAGTCTATATCGTGTCAGGCCACTTGTTTTCACAGATTTTCCAGCTGACTTTTGGCTGGATCACAGGATCATAGACTGTTAGAGCTGTAGGTAATCTCAGAAATCATTGAGGCCAACTTTCTCATTTTATATAGTAGGAGTTATAGATGAGTATATCATATAGATATAGCTTTAGTGCAGAGAAAACTCAAAAATTGCTTTTGAGGAAGAAAATTGTAGCCATTGATATCTTATAAAGCTATTCTTATGTTCATTTTTTCCTGAGGAAATGACTATACATGTATCTTATAGGACCCTTTTAAAGCTTAAATAATAGGTGAGAGATTTGTAGTCACAAACTCATTCTATTGGCTTATTTTATACTTCTGCTAAAAAAGGAAATGTATAACCTAAAAAAGTACTTACAAATGAATGAAACTCTGATTTGCTTTGAGCTTTGTTTATTTGTTTATATTGTGTCACACACTTATTTATCCAGTCTCCAGGAACATAGAAGAAAACTATTTGATAGCTAATCTTTATGACTTTTTAATAAATCCGTTATGTTGAAAGACCTGTTTAAACATGATTCCTGGTGCAATAGAAGAAGGGGCTATTAATCTTTGTGTTTAAATAAAGATCTGCTGGGTGTGCAATACTTGATTAATTTTATGCCATCAAAATATGAATGGCATCATTTGGTCTGTTAGATATTGTAGATTTTTGTAACAAATTCCTCAGATCTATTCATAAATTGGAGAGAGAGAAATGGGAGTAAATGTTTGTTCGATTTTGTTTTTCATTTACCCTAAAATAATTAGAATTCAGCCAGCCAAAAAGAAATTAAATTTCAAATCAAATTATTTGCAAAGTAATTTAGTACGCAACTGCTCAACCAATTGTCTTAGAATTATTGGACAAAGAGAGGTAGGACATTATTTGGGTAAATGTTCTGCCATGGTAGGTTGGAAGGCAGAAATAGAAATCCTCACTGAGGAAAAGGAACTCCTTTGTTCTTCTAGTTTAGCTATTAAATACCTCTTAGGGGATAGCTTACTGATAAATCTCAAACTTTGGGCTAAACAACTAAAGTGCTCTTAAATCTCTTCCAATGTTACTAATGCTGTAATAGTATGATACCGAGAAACTGATGGTGAGCAAAAGGAAATACTTGCAGAAAAAGGTAAGAAAATGATAAAGCTATTTTGATAACCCTAGTAAAACCTGCCTTTTCAAAAGCACAGAAATAGCATTGAATAAAGATGTCCTGTTGAAAATATATGGAAGCATGTATTTTTGAAATTCAGAAAGGTGTCCTTTTAGATGTATGAATTTATAATAAAATGTCTCAACTGGATTGAAGTAGTTGATTTTATTGATATAAAGAACTCACAGTGAGGAAACTCCCTTCACCCCTGGAGATAGACACTTTCTCTGCAATTTATAGTCTTAGACAATTGATTACAACTTTTTTAAAAAATCCCAACAACTTTTCATCATTAACATTTTCTTCAGTTCCAATATAGAAAAGTCCCAAATTTGCATTCTTTGTGCATGTGTAAATTGAATCGCCTTATACTTGATGTATGATTTTCTCCAAATGTAGACAGAAAGTACTTTCCCCCTTTATACAGAAAGGTTATAATTTGCAGGTCCATTCTACTGCTTTGAAGAATTGATGGTTACATCCAATACATTTAACCTTAAATTAAAAACATTTTCTTTCCTCTTAAAGCACAATTACTTATTAAATATAAATATGTTCTGAGATTCCTTTGTTCCACTATAGAAAAAAACCAAGACAAGACTTTTATTAGCTATATTTATTTTGTTTTGTTATGGGTAAGTTTGCATGCAAAATACTATGTAATACTTATGTTGCTTTTTCCTTTTTATGCTCCATGTTTAGAGGATTAACATGATACCTATCCATGTTTACTATGGTGAGTTTGAACTTCCTGTAGAATATGTAATTTTCACCTTCTCTAGATTTAAAGTTAAATCTTTTCATTATAATACATTGTACAGGGAATGTATACAGTTCTTATTTGAATGTGCCCTTTGCATCTTGCTGATCTTAGAAAGCTTTATGCACATTACCTGTGGTGAATATCATAACTTTTCATAGTCATAGAAACATGACCTTGTTTAAGCAAGAACTAGCACAAAGGGTGGTTTGTTCCAACAAAGAGCATAATATAATTTTACATATAAATGATTCCTAAATTTTGTTCAGCAATTCAATTCAACAACCATTTAATAAGTACCTACTGTGTGCAATGCACTGTGGTGATGACAAAGGTGGAAAGGTACAAAGATTATTTAGACAGGCTTGTCTTTAAAAAGCCAAAAATATAGGAATAATATAGCACATATGATTATACGAGGTAAAAAGGGATATAGATGGGTTACAAAGTCTCTCTTTCTCTCTCTCTCTCTCTCTCTCTCTCTCCACACACACACACACACACACACACACACACACACATATGTATGATGTAAATAATATCCTTGTAAGGTTGGAAAGAATGTTGATCTTGGATATCACAAAAAGATTTACCAGATATTGATATCTGACCTGGTCCCAGAAGGATTTATTTCTTTAGCAGTCACTAATCACCTACTTTGTGCAAGAAAGTGTACTAAGCAATGGTGTGTGTGTGTGGGGGGGGGGAGAGAGAGAGAGAGAGAATTTAGATAAAACACCATCCACATCTTCATGGAAGCTGCAGCCCAGAAGTAGAATATAACTTATACAAAGATAACTATAATATACAATATTATGTGATAGGTGCCTCAGGGGATTACAAAAACAAAGTTTAACCTATGGGTCATGAAAAGAAAATTCATTGCCGGTGAAAGAATTAGGGAGAGTTATATTGAGGAGCTAATATCTGATTTGGTCTTTATAAGATGGAAAGGAATTCAGTAGATAAAGTCAGAGAGGAAAAAAATTGCAAGAATAAGGCACATTATGAGCAAAAGCAATGAGACAAGAATGCAAATTATGTTTAAAGGACAGAAATGTTCATATTTTCCTTTGTCTTTGTTTGTTTTGGCAAAAGCCAGTGAAGGTCTAACAGCAGAGGGAAGAAGAATGGATCTTGAACATATGGGAGTAGAATATGTGGATTACTTGAGGTTAAGTGGGAGATAGGGGAAAATGTTGTCTATCTGCTCTTCTGCCCAGCTTCTGGGTAAAAGTTGGGGTTGGAGGAGAGACAGTGTCATCCACAGAGAAATCTAGGAATTATTCCATTCAGATACAGGATGTTTGATTCCATTGGCCTAAAGCTAGATGCCTTTATGAAGGAGAAATGATAGCCAAGTGACTGGGAAATATTGAATCAGTGACTAAACAAAAAAAGAAATGATTTTGTATGAAACTAAACAAGTTATAAGTAAGCAAAGGAATTATAACACTTAACTTTCATTTGGGAGATGATTTTTACATGTTGTGGAATGGACACTTCTTCCTTTCTGCTCCCTCATCTCCTGCCCCTCAAAAAACTCCCTCTGATTTTAGTAATCATACTTCAATTCTTGAATGCTTGGTCTACTCTTTAATTAGTCATTGTCATCCCAGCTGGATTTTCCCAACATTCCCCTCCAAACAACTTTCAAACAATGCATCAAATCAAATTCTGAAATAACATAGCCAATGAAAGGTCAAGGCTGAGAAGAGATATTTTCTAGTTCCCCAAAACTTAGGATATAGGAAATCATCTCTAACACTGGGGTAGGGACTGGACCAGAGTTCAGGACAGTGGTAACACTAGCTGTAAGCCTTGGAGGCTGTAGTTGTGGTGATCACAGAAGCAGAAGCAGCATTTAGGGAGCTCTTACCACTCAGACATGGTAGAGGGATTGGTCAACTGTTCAGAAAGAAATTATAGGAGACCATTTTGTGGGCACTGGGAATAGGATGGGACACTGTTGGGCAATTCTATTGCCCCATCATCCTGTATCAGGTCATAATTTCAGAGAGGAGAGGGAGCAGACTCTCAGTCCTGGTAGCAGTTCCAGGGAAGATTGCACTAATGCTTTTGGTCACAAAAAGTAGGGGTTTTTCTTGCATAAAGATTAGAATGAAGAACAGGTGACCAGTGACTTCATCTCCTTGCCCCCAGATCACAACACTTTGAAAGTACCAAAAACTTAAAACTTCCAAAACTAGCTGTGAAAACAGCAGGATAAAAAGCCTAAAACTTCAGATAGTCACCTCCCTTACTTGTCAGGTAAGCAAAGCCCTACTCTAACACAAAGTTCAAAGTCAAGAAAGAGGCTAGAATAATAAGTAAACATGAAAAAAAGAACCTGATCATAAAAAGTTACTGTGGTGAAAGAGAAGATCAAGACAACAGAAGACAACTTGAAATCATTTATTAGCAAAGTATGATGCCTAGAAATACAAGATCCCAAACTATATTTTAAGGAGTAACTAACAAAACTATCTGGTACTGGCTAAGAAATAGAGAGATGGATTAGTGGAATAGATTGGATGCACAAGACACAATAGTCAATGATTAGAAACAAGAATCTGGCAATATTGTTTATAAAAATATACTTGAAACTTAAAGACACAGAGAATTTTTAAAAGGGAGAAGAATCTACTATGCTTTTGTTGAAAAAAAAATGCAGAGATATGGGACAGCTAGGTGGTACAGTGGATAGAGCACCAGCCCTGATAGAGCACCAGGAGGACCTGAGTTCAAATTTGACCTCAAACACTTAACACTTTCTAGCTGAGTGACCTTGGGCAAGTCACTTAACCCCAATTGCCTCAGATAAAAAAAATGCAGGGGTAGCAATCATGATCTCAGACAAATGAAAAGCAAAAACAGACTTAATTAAAAGATAATTAGGGAAACTACATTTTGCTATAAGATACCATAGACAATAAAGTAAAAGCAACTTTCTCTTATAAAGTCATTGTTTTTCAAAGCTATTCAAATTCAAAGAATTTGATTTGATGCATTGTTTGAAAGTTGTTTGGAGAGGAATGTTGGGAAAGTCCAGCTGGGATGATAATGACTAATTAAAGAGTAGACCAAGCATTCAAGAACTGAGGTATGATTACTAAAATCAGAGGGAGTTTTTTGAGGGGCAGGAGATGAGGGAGCAGAAAGGAAGAAGTGTCCATTCCACAACATGTAAAAATCATCTCCCAAATGGAAGTTAAGTGTTATAATTCCTTTGCTTACTTATAATAGGGAATGGAGCCAAATTTATAAAAATAAGAGCAATTCCTTAACAAATAAATGGTCAAAAAGAAACAGTTTTTAGGAGAAGAAATCAAATCTACCAATAGTTACATGAAAAATGCTCTAACTCATTTTTAATTTGAGAAATTCAATTTAAAACAATTTGAAGTACCACCTCACACATATCAGACTAACACAGGAAAGAAAAATGACAAATACTGAAGGGATGTGGAAAAATATGTGCACTAATTGTGCAGTTGTGAACTGTGCAGTTGATGGAGTTGTGAACTGGTCCAATCATTCTGGAGAGCCATCTGAAACTATGGCCAAAATGACATAACACTGTGCATATCTTTGCTCCAGCAGTAATACCACTAAGTATACATAGCAAAGACAGCAAAAAAAAAAAAAAAAAAAAAAAAAAATGAGAAAAGACTTATATATACAAAAATCTTTATAGCAGCTCTTTTTGTGGTGGCAAAGAATTGGAAATTGAGGGATGCTCATTAATTGGAGAATGACTGAACAAGCAATGCTATGATTGTGAAGAAATATTAATGTGCTATATGAAATAACAAGGGGGATGGGTTCAGAAAAACCTGGAAAGACTTATATGAACTGATACAAATTGAAGTGAGCAGAACCAGAACATTGAATACAGTAAAGCAACATTGTAATGATTATCAACTGCAAATAAGTTACCTACTTCGATGGAAAAAAATCAATGTTATACAGTCATTCTAAAGGGTTTATTATGGAAAATACAATCTATCTCCAGAGAGCACTGATGATATCTGAAAACAGATTGAGGCATATTTTTTCCATTGTATTTTTCTTTTTTTCTGACACCATGGCTACTGTGGAAGCATGTTTTATATGTACAAAAGTTAGAGGAGAGATTGGAGTAAGGGAGAGAATCTGGAACTTAAAATAAAAAAAAAATGTTACACAACAACAACAATAACACCATAGAAGTTTAGGGAAACTTTTTAATGCCTTTAACAAATTTATTATTTATTTAAAAAAATTTTAAAAGATTTTGTTTCAGACTCTTCTTTTTCATCTCCTCCTCCATCCATTGAGATGGCAATCAATATGGTATCAATTATACATGTAGAAATTATGCAGAACTTTTTCCATAATAGCCATGTTGCAAAAGAAAAAAGCAAGATAAATAAAGCAAAAAATACTTTAATTTGCACTCAATTAATCAGTTCTTTATTTGAAAATGGATAGCATTTTTCATCATGAATCCTTTGGAATTGTCTTATGTAATATTCTTCTCTAAATTTAATGTTCTTTGGGAGCAGGTTTCTTGGGGGGCTTCTGAAGGCAGCCTTAGTTTCAGTTCAGTGTAATCACAAATGCAGACAGGTATTAAAAGTCCAAATCCTTTAGTGTCTCTTTCCAAGTCTTGTCTCCTTTCCTGCGGCCTGGTTAGCTTTCTTAGAGGCCTTCTGTAATTTTGGTTCTGAGAGCTCCTGCTGCTAGTCCTTTGTCTCTGCCAGCTTCTGCCTCTAGCTCCCTCCGAATGAGCTTCTAGTGGGCTTCTGTCTCTGGCCCTGAGACCTTCTTGCTTATATGCTGTACCCTGAGTATACACCAATCATTATATCACTAGGAAACCATTATTTGTTGTAGGATTAAATCAATGCTAAACTAGATTTAACCACTGTCTCCTCAATTTCACTTATTTAGCACCTTGTAAGAATCCTAACAGTCTTAGATCATCAGACTGATCAGAATAACTAAGTCTTTCACCATAGATCATAATTATATTGCTGTTACTGTGTACAATGACTCACTTCATTCTGTATCAGTACATAAACATTTTTTCAGGTATTTTGGAATGAATTAGACAAATCTAACAGAAAATTAAAAGAAAAATATTTAACTTAAATCACTGGAAAATTTTGAGCTAAAAGCTTTATTATGTCTTCTGAATTAGGGCATTAAATAATATGCCTATTAGCACTAAATGATTCCTTTACAAAAATGGATCATGTTGTAAGGCACAGAGAAATAACATGATAGAACAGATATATTTACCTAAATATCCTTTGTAGACACTAAATTCCCCTCACCATTCTCCACCATTTTTTTGCCCTGACTTATGATTTCATCAATTTAGAAAGTTTTCTTCTTTTCTAATGGAGATTGTCTGTTATTCTGCAACTTATGGTATGCTCCAGAATGTGACAAAATAAAAGTAATGATTAATACAGGAAATACAAGCAAAAACATGAAGAGAGAAATAAAAATAACATACTGAATGATGTGGGTCAAAAAGCAAATCATAGAAACAATTAATAACCATGTGAAAGAGGTGATAATGAGACAATATGCCACAACTTCTGAGTTGCAGCAAAAGAAATATATAGAGGAAAAATTATAATTTTGAGAACATATCTTAGCATAATAGAAAAACAATTAATGAGTATTCATTTTAAAACTAAAAAATATAGAAATCTAAAATAAATACAAAGGATGAATGGAAATTAGAAGATGAATACTTAAAAAAGAAAATAAAAAGACTAGGGAATAGATTTTTTATTTAAAGCTTTTTATTTTCAAAATATATGCATGGATAATTTTCAACATTCATTCTTGCAAAATTTTTGTTCAATTTTTTTTCCTCCTTCCTCCAACCCTTCCCTGGACAGCGAGTAATCCAGTATATCTTAAACGTGTGCAATTCTTCTATATATATTTTCACAAATATCGTGCTGCAAAAGAAAAATCAGATGAAAAAGGAAAAAATAAGAAAACAAAATGCAAGCAAACAACAACAAAAAGAATGAAAATGCTATGTTGTGATCCACAGTCAGTCCCCACATCCCCTCTCTGGGTATAGATGGCTCTCTCCATCACAAGATCATCCATTGGAACTGGTCTCAATCATCTCATTGTTGATCAGAATTGTTCTTTGTATAATCTTGTTGCTGTGTACAGTTATTTCCTGGTTCTTTCTGTTCACTTCACTCAGCATTAGTTCATGTAAAGTCTCTCCAGGTGTCTTTGAAATCATCCTGCTGATCATTTCTTATAGAACAATAATAGGGAATAGATTTTTGTTTTGAAAAGGAAAGCTTTTAGTGTTTTTCCCTTAA
The DNA here is from genome assembly GCF_902635505.1 of Sarcophilus harrisii. NCBI lineage: Eukaryota > Metazoa > Chordata > Mammalia > Dasyuromorphia > Dasyuridae > Sarcophilus > Sarcophilus harrisii. The sequence continues at coordinate 200,914,023 of NC_045431.1, read as the reverse complement.
TATGTACTGTAAATACTAGGTTGTGATCCACAGTCAGTCCCCATAGTCTTGCATCTGGCTGCAAATAGAGCTCTCTATCACAAGTCTATTGGAATTGGCCTGAATTATTTCATTGTTGAAAAGAACCAAGTCCATCAGAATTAATCATCACATAATCTTAATATTGCTGTATACAATAATGTCCTGGTTCTATTCACTTCACTCAGCATCAGTTCATGTGAGTCTCTCCAGGCTTTCCTGAAATCATCCTGCTGATTATTTCTTACAGAACAATAATATTCCATAGCATTCACATACCATAACTTATTCAGCCATTCTCCAACTGATGGGGATTCACTTAGTTTCCAGTTCCTTGCCACTACAGAAAGGGCTGCCACAAACATTTTTTGCACGTGTGGGTCCTCTTCTCTTTTTTATAATCTCTTTGGGATACAGACCCAGTAGAGACATTGCTGGATTAAAGGGCAAGCAAAGTTTGATAGCCCTTTGGGCATAGTTCCAAATTGCTCTCCAGAACGGTTGGATCATTTCACAACTCCACCAACAGAAATTACAGATTGTTAAGAGAGTGAGAGAAGAGGAAATAAAGGTATCTTTATGAATCATCCTCTCAAAGTCTTTTGTCACATAGGGAAGAAAAAAATATAGGATGATATCAGAAGGATCAAGTGAAGGTTTTTTTTTTTTTTTTTTTAAAAAAAAGATGTTTTAATTATTAAATAATATTTATTTAGGATGTCTGAAGAATGTGTACCTTTCCACATTTGTTTGCGATTTCTTTACCAACTGGGAAATGATACATTTTTCAGATATCATGCCATGCCAAGTAATGTTTGTGTTTTAATATTTGTATTTAGTAATCACTGTCTTTAAAATGTTTTCCCCCACCAATCTGTTCAGTTTCATTTTTCTTTTTTTTACAACAACTTCTTGTTATGTTTATCCATCTCTGGAAGAGAATCATTAATATCTTCTCTTATTATTAGTGTTATCTGTGATTTTCTGCAATTCAATTAGCTTTTCCTTTGAGAATTTTAAATATTATACCATTTGATGTTTGTTTTATTGTTTCTGATGACCTTAGGCATGATGTAGTTTTCTATATTTATCTTTATTGATGTTATGGATACTTTTGATTTGGCCTTCTGATTTTTTTGTAATCACCTGAAACAGTAAATTTTGTTTCAGTACTTAATTTTGATTCGCTATATATTTCTGTGTTTCAAATGTCTTGTATGTGCAATATTGTTAAATTTTTGTTTTCTGTCCTTTTAAATTTCCATTTATCCAATTAGATTTAAGACTATAATTATATATTTTTATTTTTAATGATTTTGTAATAGACCTCCTCCATATGATCTTTGAAGGAATACTATACAAATGGAAGATTTGGAAAAAAAAATTTGTACATGCCATAAAAATATTGGGCAAACGTTGCATTTTTGAATATCTCTTTGTAAAAGCTACCTGTTGTTAAGTAGTTAAATATAACTGGGGTGCAGGTTACTATTTCTAGTAAATGTGGGGAACACAGCCAGAAAGTGCTCCTACCAATGACAACAGAAAAGTACAAACTCCTAAGGATACCCAAGAATCTTGAGGGGACAAGTAGCCTTTCTGATCCTGAGAGAGTGGGACTTGAGTGTACTTATATTAATTTGATTCCAGTTTTTTCCCTAGACACTTTTTTACTCTCCAGTTCCTTATAGTAACCCACCTTAAGTTCCTCCCCCTTCTCTTTCTCCTCCTTCTCCTCTTCCTCCTCATCTCTCTTTTTCCTTTTTATCTTTCTCTTTCCCAACTCAGATAAGACTTTGGCTCAAAATTTTCCTTTACATCTCCCCTCCTCTCCAATCTACTTTCTTAAACAGAGTAGTATCCATTTGTAGTATCCTTGTCTCAGAAGTTTTAATTTACCTACATTCTTATTTCTTTCCCTTTCTATTACTGATGCTAATCTATGGCTTGTGGCTTTTGTACTTGACACATTATTATTATTGTTTTCTATCTTTCAAAGTAGGGCTTCTGGAAAGCAAAAACCTTGCTCTCACTTTTATCCAAGTCCAATAAATATTAAGTATTTACTATGTGCCAGGTACTGTGCTAAATGCTGGTGATACAATTTATAAAAAGACAACAGTCCCTGTTCTCAAGGAACTTACAATCTAATGGGGGGAGACAATGCACAAAAGGAGGCAGGAAAGTGGGAGGTGGAATAGAGATAAAGGCATATTTTGTTCTATGGTGCTGAAACCAGGCAGAGCAGGATATGCATAGTGAAAAGTCCAGATGAAAAGTTCAGTTCCTGACCTCTAAAAGGAGGGCATTGGGAAACATTTAGTATTCTTTCTGTTCATTTCATGTTGATAAATTATGATTATAGATATCACCCACTCCTCCCTTCCTCATCTCCTTAGAATATTTTAAAATATATTTGAAGAGTCTTGTGAAAAGTTTAATTCCCAGAAATATTAATTGGTGAAGGAGGCAGTGCGGTGTGCTCTGAGTTACTTTAATCCATAGGATTATCCTAAGAACAATACTTCCTATCCCTTTAATAGTGTACATTTGTCTGTCCAGACAGCTATCTATATTCCAGATGCCCTTGGGAACTCAGACATTATTACTTGGGATGGGATATGGTATTGAAAAGCATAGCCTCTGAATGAAAAAGGTCTCCTGATATGCCTACTTGTTCAAATGACCTGTCTGTCCATCTGTCTCTGTGTCTCTTTTTCTCTCTCTTGAATAAAATATATATCCCCAAAGTATTTTCTTTCTGTGATTGGAGCCTAATTCGTGTCCCACCCACCTCATTCCTACTCTTCCACTGTACCTCAAGCAGGTTGAGAGACCATTCCCTAACCCCCACATCCTTATTCCTTCTCAAGCTGAGAGGCTGAATTTCAAGTGCTTCTCTGAATTTCTTTCAACTCTGCCTTTTCTGTCTGTGAGAGACATCTTGCCAAAATCTCACCACGATCACCAATTATATCTCCCTCATCTAAAGTCCATTATAAATGCAATACATCTCTAAATTTTCTTTAGCTCTTCCCTTTCTCCTTATCTAAATGATTTTCTCTGCATTTCTCCATGACCCCCAATTATTCTCTTTTGAATGGTTTTTTGGGTCCACATTATATTAATTCATACTTTTCTTTTTTCTCCATACTTTTTCTAATCTTCTCAGGCATTTTGCCCTTAGATGTCCCTTTTTTGTTCTCTCTTCATCATTTAACAATGTAATTAAAAACTTAGTCTCATTATTGTAGAAGCATGAAAGTATTGATTTCATTTTTTTCCTTATCCATTGTGCTTATTAGGTTACCTTTCTTGTATTTTTTTTCCTTGATATGTTTGCATATGAATATTCTGCTAACTAGTCTTACTTTCTTTTGAAGGAATTAGTCAACTTCTTTTCTGAAACTTCAACTTTTTCATTAATTATTAGCTACAGATTTGAAGATGTTATTTAGGGTTGAAAAATCAAACTCCTGTGCTGTTCAAAATGCCATATTCCAATTTCTTCCTATAGTACTCAGAAAAAAGGAACATTTTCACATGGTTTAAGCTGATTTTCTGTACTAGCTATAGGACATTATTTTTGGGCTTCCTGAAATATTTGTTATTTGATGTTACTATTCTAACTTTACACTTTTAGCTATACTGTTACTAGTGAATTAAACTTTGTGTTTCTCTATGTTGGAATTCCATAGCTTCCTCAAGTTATTCTTTGGCTTTTGTTTCCAAAGTTATGGACAACTATTTTATATTTTTCCTTACGTATGATATTTAGAGGTTTCAGATTTTTTAATTTTGCTGGGAACCCTAAGTGGTTTTTTTTTGCATATTCTATTTTGCATATTCTATCATCATAATTAATCACTTTAACTTGTATTTAAGTTATATGTTACATACATTGAGGACTTTTTTGCCTTTCTTCTATTAAATTTTTTTCAATTTCTATATTTTAAAAATGTTCTAGTTCTGCCACTCTTTTTAAAGACCCAACTTTACTTTTTATGTGATTCTTTATTGTATATCCCATATTTTCTTTTTTTTATGAGTTCGCAGATTTTATTAATGATGTCTTCTATTTGTATTAGTCTTCTTTTCTTTTCTTTTTTTCTTTTTTTCTAATTTAATAGGCTTTTATTTACAGGTTATATGTATGGGTAACTTTACAGCATTGACAATTGCCAAACCTCTTGTTCCAATTTTTCCCCTCTTTTCCCCACCCCTCCCCCAGATGGCAAGATGACCAGTAGATGTTAAATATATTAAAATATAAATTAGATACACAATAAGTATACATGACCAAACCGTTATTTTGCTGTACAAAAAGAATCAAGACTCTGAAATATTGTACAATTAGCCTGTGAAGGAAATCCAAAATGCAGGTGGGCAAAAAATATGGGGATTGGGAATTCAATATAATGGTTCTTAGTCATCTCCCAGAGTTCTTTCGCTGGGTGTAGCTGGTTCAGTTCATTACTGCTCCATTGGAAATGATTTGGTTGATCACATTGCTGAGGATGGCCAGGTCCATCAGAATTGGTCATCATATAGTATTGTTGTTGAAGTATATAATGATCTGTTGGCCCTGCTTGTTTCACTCAGCATCAGTCCATGTAAGTCTCTCCACGCCTTTCTGAAATCTTCCTGTTGATCATTTCTTACAGAACAATAATATTCCATAATATTCATATACCACAATTTATTCAGCCATTCTCCAACTGATGGGCATCCACTCATTTTCCAGTTTCTAGCCACTACAAAGAGGGCTGCCACAAACATTCGTGTACATACAGCTCCCTTTCCCTTCTTTGTGATCTCTTTGTATCCCATATTTTCTATTGTTACATTTATCTTTTTATTTCTCCTTTGCCAATTCTCAATTCTCTTTTGGTGTATACTTTAATATCTATTTTTGTTTTTCAAAATGAATTTTTTTCTGAACCATTCTGGAATTTTTGCTATTAATTTCATTACTTCTAGAGCATGCTATAGAAATATTGTCTTGCTTTCATTTTCATTAGGGAATTTCAATAGGAAATATATATATATGCTTTTTACAAAAATATTTGCATGTTGTTTCCCACCATTACATGGGAGCACCTTGGAGACAGACATTTTTGCCTTTACTTGTATTTCTAATGTTTAACATAGTACTTATCACTATATAGCATTTAACAAACACTTGATTTCTTCATTTAAAAATAATTATTGTATTTTCTCAAAATTGGTTGCTTATTTTCCCTTTTTTAAAACTACTCTTCTAGTTTATCTGAGTGACCAGTTGGACTGGATTTCTGCTTAAACTTTCCCTTGGTCTTTTTGTTAGCTACTCCTTCCTTTCTGTTCAGTGTTATATCAATCAGGTCCAGTTCTATTGGTGTCTCTCCCTCTTCCACCACCACTCAGGTTGATCACTTGAGACCATCAGGTTTGTATAGCTTTGATGATCTGGCTTCTTTCAGCAATGAGTTTTGAATTGGATGGATTCTCTACCATATAGAAACTTAAAGGGGAATGGTGATAGGTGGCTTTATATTATGGATTTATTACAGAAATCCTTCACAAGATATGCCAGACAACTTCTTAATTGCCTCTTTTTCCAGGTTTCTTTTCTTTCTATAATTTTCTTTTTCTATTTTGTTAATATTGCATGTATTCATTTCTCCCTATGCACATTAAGGAGATTAGAGTCTGTGGCAGGGAGAGAGAGGGGAATCCAGATAATTCATTACTGAGTGGAAATTTTGAAGGAATAAAATGGAAAGCATTGTAGGCACAACTCAAAATGAGGGCTTGGCAACATAGTTGTATCAAGTATGTTTTTCACAGCTAGAGGGAAATGAGGTTAGTTGGAATTGCTTAGTAGGAAAGAATTTTATTTTTGTTATTTTTCTAATTGTAATTGTTATGCCTTTGTTATATTTCTTGTTTTGAGATGGTGAGATTGAAATATAATCTTTCTTTCTCTCATCTTTCTTGAAGTCTTCCTTTTCAGATTTCACCTTCCAAGTATTCTGTAGGCCTAAAATTATAATAAATGTTTTGGTTAGCCTTTTCCTCTTTTCTAAACATTCCTTCTAACAAATCAATTTACATTCCAGTATCTCAACATCCCCTTTTCATTTTGTATTTTATAGAACTTTATTTTATTTTGAACTGAGACACCAAATTAAATAAGCATTTCCATCTATATGGTGAAAGCAATCCCAGAACCAGATAATTTATAATAAAATCATACTAAACAGTTAAGGAATAGCTTCAATACTATATAAACTGTTTAGGAAAAAAACAAGAAAATAAGGAGGTCTACCAAAGTCTCTCCCTTCTTATCCTCCCCTTGAGAAGGCAAGCACTTTGATATAGATTATACATGTGCAGTCATGCAAAACACATATCCATATTGACCTTGTTGCAAAAGAAAACAGTCATGTTCCCCATTCTCTCCCTTATCTCCACCCCCAGACTTCATTAAGAAAGCACACACAAAATCATGCAAAACATTTCCATAAAAGTCTTGTTGTGAAATAAAATATAGATTTCTGTCTCTTCCCTCAAGAAAAATAAAGTAAAATAGAGAGGAAGAAAGAAGGAGGAGACAGACAGAGACAGAAAGAGAGAAGGGACAAAGACAGACACAAGATAGAAAGACACACATAGAAAAAGCTTCAATTTGTATTCAGATTCAATCAGTTCTTTGTTAGGGTATGGATAAAATTCTTCATCATAAGTTCTTCAGAATAATCCTGGATCATTGTACTGCTGAGAATAGCAAAGTCATCCACAGCTGATTAGCCCTGAACATTGCTACTACTTTGTACATAGTACATTTTACTTTGCTTGAGTTCATGGAGGACTTTTCAGAATTTTCCAAGAGCATCCTACTCATCATTTCCCATTGAACAATAATATTCTACTACAATCACATACCACAATTTATTCAGCCATTCCTCAATTGATGGACGTTCCCTCAATTTCCAATGTTTTGCCCTACGAAGAGAGCTACTATAAATATTTTTGTACATATAGATCCTTTTCTTCTTTTTAAAATCTCTTTTGGAATTCATGTCTAGTGGTGGTATTATTACATCAAAGGATATGCATGATTTTATAGCTCTTTGGGCATAGTTTACAACTTTTCATCATTTATCAACTGGGGCATGGCTCTTTTTTTAAAAATAAATTTGACTCAGTTCCCTTTATGTTTGAAAAATGAAGCCTTATTAGAGCAACTTAAAAATTATTTTTACAATTACTATTGCTAACTAATTGTATTCTCCCCCCCCCCATTTATTCTATTTTTTCTTTCCTTTCACCCTGTTCTTTCTCAAAAGTGCTTTAATACTGACCCCTCATTCCTCCAATGTGCCCTCTGTTCTATCATTCTCTTCACTTCTGTATCCCATTCTTCTACTTTCCTGCAAGGTAAGATTGATTTTTTTTTTTTTTTTGCCTATATTGAATTTGTATATTATTTCCTCTTTGAGCCAATTCTGATGAGACTAAGGTTCACTCACTTTCCTTCTCCTCCCGTCTTTCCTTTCACTGTAAAAGCTTTTCTTTGACTCTTTTTATGGCAAATAATTTACATCATTCCACTTCTCCCTTTCCTTTTCTTCCAGTACATTCCTCTCTTACCTCTTAATTTCATTTAAAAAAAGATATTATCCCTTCATATTCAATTCACACCTGTGTGTACGCTCTCCCCACCCCTTTCTCAACTCCTCCTAACTGCTATAATAATGAGAAAGTTCTAATGAGTTACAAGTATCATCCTCCTATGTAGTAATATAAACAGATAAACTTTATTAAATCCCTTATATCACTTTCCTGATTACCTCCTTATGTTTTTTCAGAGTTCTGTATTTGAAAATCAAATTTTCTATTCAGTTCTGGCTTTTTATCATGAATACCTGAAAATTCTGTATTTCATTGAATTTTAACCCCTTCCGCACAAGGATTATACTCAGTTTTGCTAAGTAGGTGATTTTTGGTTGTAATCCTAGTTCTAGAATCTCTCTTTTCAGAATATCATATTCTAAGTCCTCCATTCCTTTAATGTAAAAGCTTCTAAATCTTGTGTTATCCTGACTGTGACTCAAGTATACTTGAATTGTTTATTTTCAGATGCTTGCAATATTTTCTCCTTGACTTGGGGGTTCTGGAATTTGGCTATAATATTCCTGGGAGTTTTCATTTGGGGATCTCTTTCAGAAAGATGATCATTGCATTATTTCAATTACCCCAGAGGGTAAAATAGAAATTGAAATAATGCAATGATCACCTTTCTGAAAACTCCCAGGAATATTATAGCCAAATTCCAATGAAAAAGAGAATTTCAACTTCCGACTCCAGCCAGCACCAAGGTAGAAGATATGATGAATCTCTTTCCTCAAAAATAGGGCTTGTAGGCTTTCTTGCAGAGTGCTCCTCTCCGACTCCTGGGAATGCTCCCAAGAAAAACTCTCTCAAGTGGCTCACTGGAGCTGTATTTATGCTACTTCTCCGAGAGTTGGATTGTGAGATATTTCCCAGCATGCTCTCTGAAATCTCCCAAACATGTGCACTCCAATGAGTACTTAAATATTTCTTGCTTCTATGAGCTCTCTAAAGGTGTGAACACAAGCATCGTTTCTATCAGTTGTACTTAGTACCTTGTTCAAGTTCTGGCCCAAAATATCTCCTTCTAAGATCAAATCAATCATATTGAACCATGCCAAATTAGATAATTATTGTCTCTATCAACTTCAATGGCTTAACAGTTTGTAAAGATTCCAACATATCAGGACAGTTTTCCTTGATAATTTCCTGAAAGATGATGTCCAGGCTAGTTTTTTTTGTCATGACTTTCAGATAGACAAATAATTTTTAAATTATTTCTTCTGAATTTATTTTCCAGGTCAGGAAAAATATTTACATTCATGGCTTCTGATAAAGGCCTTATTTCTAAAATATATACAGAATTGACTCAAATTTCTAAGAATACAAGCCATTCTCCAACTGGTAAATGGTCAAAGGCTATGAATAGACAATTTTCAGATGAAGAAATTAAAACTATTTCTAGTCATATGAAAAAATTCTCTAAATTGAAATGAAAATTAAGACAACTCTGAGTATCACTACATACCTCTCAGATTGGCTAAAATGAAGGAAAAGATAATGATAAATGTTGGAGAGGATGTGGGAAAACTGGGACCCTGATACATTGTTTGCGGAATTTTGAACTGATCCAACTGTTCTGGAGAGCAATTTGGAACTGTGCCCAAAGGGCTATTAAACTGTGCATACCCTTTGATCTAGCAGTGTCTTTACTAGGCCTGTATCTAAAGAGATCTTAAAAAAGGGAGAAGGACATACATGTATAAAAGTATTTGTAGAAGCCCTTTCTTGTTGTGGCAAGGAACTGGAAGCAGAGCAGATGCCCATTAGTAGGAGAATGGCTGAATAAGTTATAGTATATGAATGTTATGCAATATTATTGTTCTATAAGAAATGATCAGCAGGATGAGTCCTGGAGAGACTTACATGAACTGATGCCAAGTGAAGTAAGTAGAACCAAGAAAGTATTGTATATAACAACAGTAAGATTATATGATGATCAATTCTGATGGATGTGACTCTTTTCAACAGTGAGGTGATTCAGGCTAATTTAAATAGACTTATGATGGAGAGAGCCAGCTACATCCAGAAAAAGGACTGTGGGAACTAAATGTGGATCACAACACAGTATTTTTACCTTTTCTGTTTTTGTTTGCTTGCATTTTGTTTTCTTTCTTATTTTTTCCTTTTTGATCTGATTTTTCTTGTGTAGCATGATAAATTTGGAAATATGTATATAGAAGAATTGCACATGTTTAACATGTATTGGATTACTTGGAGAGGGAGTAGGAGGAAGGAAGGGAAAAATTTGGAACACGAGGTTTTGCAAAGATGGATGTTGAAAACTATCTTTGTGTATATTTTGAAAATAAAAATCTAGTTTTTCCCAGTTTATTTGTTTTTCCAGTGAGATGGTTCATGTTTTTCTTTATTTTTTCCACTTTTGCTTTTGTTTTAATGTATCTTGGTTTCTCATAAAGTCACTAATTTCCATTCAATCAATTCTAATTTTTAAAGAATTATTTTCTTTTTTAGCTTTTTATATTTCCTTTTGCACCATTCTCAATTCTCTCCTAATTTTTCCTCTATCTTTCTTACTTGATTTTCAAAATCCCCTTTGAACTCTTCCATAACCTGAGACCAATTTTTCTTGGAGGCTTTAGATGAAAGAGTTTTGACTTTGTCATCTTCTGAGTATTTATTCTGATCTTATCACCACAGTAACTTTCTTTGGCCAGAAACCTTTTTTGTTGTTTGCACATTTTCCTGGGCTAATACTCTGCTTTTAACACTTTGTTAAAGGAAGGCTCTGCTTCCAAGGTGGAGAGTGCACTATCTCAAGATTCTGGAGTTTTGTGCAGCTGTTTTCAGAGATCTTTCTAAGAAGTGACCACAAGCAGTCTTTTCTACCCGGAACTTAGAAATGTCTCCACCCCAATGTAGCTGTAACATTTAGTGTGCTAAAGCAAGGATCCTTCTTCAGTGCTAGTAAAGCGACATCCTATGAGCTGAGACCTCCAGAAGCTGTCACTGCCACCATGTCCATGCTCATGTCCATTCCTGGTGTGCTGGTTACCAAGGGCCTTCTCACCTTACTGACAAACCTTTCCTGCCAACATTCCAAGTTGTCTTTGGCGTCTCTGGGCTGAGAAGTCTGGAAGCCACCAGTACTGCTGTGGATTCAGGGTCCTTACACATATTCTTCCTTTGCTAGGATGGGTGGAGGCTGTGGCTGAGACTGGGGCCAAGGCTGCATTGATGTGACCTGCATCAGGACTGTATACTAGGCTCCCACCCTGGTGCTACTGACCTTTCTTGCTGACCTTTTAAATTGTTTGTGGCTGGGAAATGTTTTATTCCATCTTTTTGGGTGTCCTGATGCTCTAGAATTTGTTTTAGAGTCCTTATTTAAAGTAATTTTAGGCAGCTTGGGGAAAGATTTGTGAGTTCCTGTTTTTACTCTGCGGCCTTAATATTTTAATATATTTTATCTAAACAGTATAGTGTTAGATTCTACTTTCTATTCAGTACTCTCCTGTTTTTTGAGTGAGTTTATCTCATTCATACCCATAGTTATGATTATTAATTGTGTGTTTATCTCTATCCTGTCCTTTTTTTTTTTTTTTTTTTTACTTTTCCCTGTCTTTGTTTCACTACTCCTTTTTACAAAGAAGAAGCAAGAGATAAGAGATGTTTACTTAACACTTGATAAGTATAAAAGAAATGGTTTATTTCCATTTTCTTTGCTCTGAACCAATCATATATTTTTATACCTCTTTCCTCTTAATTCCCTTTTACATCCCTCACTCCACCCCCGCCCAATGCTGGAGTTTGTTTGGTTTATGACTATTCTATTATCTGTCCTTCTATTGCTCTAATACTCCATGTACTTCTCTTCCCGTTTCCATTTATTTCCCTAAGGAATTTAATGTATTTCTACACCACATTATTTCTGTGTATACATGTTTGTGTAAATGCATTCTTCCTTCCTTTGACTAGTTCAGATGAAAATAAGCTTTGTGGGATGCCTATTAGCGCTATTCTTATTTCCATGTTTGCAAACGCCTCATCTCATGCACCTGTATTATGTGAGAGATAATGAATTACCTTCTCTTCTTTCATGTCCATTATAGACCCTTTTTCCTTCCATTTCCTTATCTTCCTTAGAATATCAAGATAGAACAAACCCTCTCTCTTCCAATCCCTTGCCTATCATGTTTTACTTTTTCTATGACCTTTGAATTCAATAAGATTCTGAAGGGACAAGTGTTTCTTTGCATATAGGTAATTCATCCTCACATAGTCCATTCCAAAAGACCAAATATGTATATCTTTTTGTTATTTTGTCTTCCACATGGCCATTTAATTGACCATTTTTACGTTTTGTCATTTATATTAAAAATGTTTGAAAAATACTGTTCCCCTAATGGCGCATTCTCCTATTGGTTGTAAGTCTTTTTATTTAACCTTTTGTAATATCATTTTTGAAATTCTCTTCTTTATTATACTAGCAGTTTTCAGATAATCTTGATTGTATAATCCTGATTGTGGCCAGCTGTACTTGAATGATTTGTCCTTAACTGCTTGCTTTGATTACTTTCTCTGATTTGGAAGCTCAGAATTTTTTATGTCTTGTTCCTTAGAATTTTCATTTTGTAATTCCTTTTGGGTGATGGTCAGTGTATTCTTTTTGTTTTTACTTTTTATGTCTTGTTCCAAGAGATCCAAGCAGTTTTCATTTCTTTAAATTTGGCATCTTTTTCTTTTCATGGTTTTCAACTTCAATAATTCTGAAATTACTACTCCTTGATCTGATTACATATGCCTTATATAGTCTTTTTTTCATCTTGTGATTTTGTTAAACTATTTCTTCTTGTATCATGAAGTTTTTATCTTTTGTTTGGTTCATTCTCATTTTCAGGGAGTTCAAATTTTGAGTAAGTTTTTCTACTATCTCTTCTAAGGTATTTTTCTTGCCACTATTTTCCTTTTTAGATAGTCTACTTTTATTTCTTCCAGATTCTTTTGTAGTCTTAGCCACCAAATTGTTTCTCTGAGGCTTTACCTGGATTCACTATGGAATTGCCATTTTCTGATATTGTCCCTTAGATTTTTCTTACTACTAAATAATTCTTCCTTATGTTCATTTTTTTTTAATCTATTCATTATTTACTCATATCTCTAATCTTGTTTCCAGATTGAGGGCTTGACCTTCAGTGAAATTCCACTCCCATATTCTTGTATGATATGAGTAGGGCCTGATTGCTCCTAAGTTCAATGGTTGACTAGACCCCACCTTCTACAGGACTTGTTTTACCTTGCCTTTGTGATTCAGACCTAGGCAGTCTGGGTGATTAGCTGATTTTGTCTTCTGCTACAGATTAGGCTCCTTAGTCACCCTACTATATCCTTGGACTGGACCAGCCTTTTTTTTCTGCTAAGAATAGAAAGTTGCTACACAACTATATAAAATAAGTATCTCTGGCACTTTATCTTGCTATAGGTCTAGGTTCTTTGACTTCCTTTTCCACCAAATCTAACTTTTTTCTAGTCCATGATTCCACAGAATTCTCATGCTCTTTTCTGTAGTCTTAGATTAGAGTAATTTTTAGTTAATTCTCTTTGGTCTTTATCATTTTGCCTTCTGATACATTTTTAGAGTTTTAATGAAGTGTTTGTGGAGGAGCTGGGCTCCTCTGCTTCTTAACACTTGCATCTTCCTATTTCCATTCTCTCTTCTTAATTATCTATACTAATTGGTAAGCTCAGGGAGGGCTGGAATGGTATCTTTCTTTGTGTATTCCCTATGAAGCTGGACCACTTAAAGTATTAGTAACACCTTTTTATATGTTTGTCAGTTGGTTGAGTGATCAAGAGGAACAGGGAAATGGTAGTGATGGGGGGAATCCTGAAACTGTCCTGACTTTGGGATAAATGCTTGAAAAACTCTCCTGAGAGAGGCCTGCCTCAGGGAATCAAGATAAAGTGGTTTTATTCTGTTTCTTGGTGGGACTAGTTGAGTCCAGGACTTAAATTAGGACTTACTTAGCTTAAATTTAAATAATCTCATTTAGCTGGAGATCTAGATTTCTATGGACCCCTATTGAGGTGAAGATTGGCTCAGGACCACTCAGGACCACTCCCAATAAATGGTCCCATTGTACTGGAAATCTAGATTTGAGAGCAGTAACCTTATTCAATCGAAACTTTAGTCTCAAATCTCTTTTAAAAGAGCAACTTTGGGGCTCATTTCTTTGCAGAGAACCAAAATCAGGAACATGCCAGGCCAAGGAACCTCTTGTTGGCATAGCTGCCTATCAGGACCCCTGCCCACTAAGGATGAAGCAGGTTGTGGTTCTTTTAAGAAACTATATTTCCTATTGATCTGTGATCCCTTTCAGATTCTCAGCTCCTCTTGGGGAAGACATATCCGCCCTAGACAAGTTATCTTTCCAGGATGCTGGAACCTTGGATTCAATTAGAAATCCTGGTCAAAAAGCATCCCTTTGAAGTGTTGTTAATTCCAATAGGAGATCCAGGCTGAAAAACAGATAAGAATCTAAGCTTGGGAACCTCGGCTCCTGAAGCCCCTACCAAGAATCCTGATCTTATCTGTTCCAGCTCTCCCCCAACCCCTTGGTCTGACCTTCTTGGGCTGTCCCCCCTTCCCCCCGCCCCCACTAAGATACCCAATATAACAGCTCCAAAAGTGGGCCATGAGCACTATGAGACAAAACCTAAGCATGAGAGCGAAACGGGCAGAGATAAAATACAGCAAGAAGGTAGGGTTAGTCAGGGAGCATGGATATAGGGCAGTTTTGCTGAGATACCAGGTGAAATTAGGTCCCAAATTGACAAAGTCAGATGGAATTTTATAGATTTATTTTTTCTGGGTTAAGCAAAACTAGGTATTGAAAGGAGGCAACAGAGCACCCATTGCAGGTCACCCTACACCCTAGGATATAGGTCAAGGTTGTGGATTGGTGCTTCATGCTGGAAGGAATGCCTAAGAAATTGGCAATTAGTTGTTCAAACTTGCTGCTGGGCAAGAAAGAGGCCTTTCCAGTTGCTTCTTCCACCTAGCTTTGACAGAGTTACTCAGACTTTGAGCCTCTCCAGAAGCATAAAGGTGGAGGAGACTGCTAAAGTCCTTTTAGGTCCAGATGGGATGAGGGACTTGCCCAAGGTCACAGAAGTGGAGGAAACTATTGAAACTTGCACATGCCCAAAGAGAGGAAAGGTTTTATTCAAGGTCACACAGTAAATTAGTGACAGGTCTTCAGACAGTAAACTAGGGGTCTTGTTCATTTTATTTTTATTGGGCATTATCTATTTTGTATAGGAAGAAAATAATAAACTCACTTAAATTGTAAATGCATGGCTGATCAAAATAGTAAACTTCTAACTACCAAAAACATCTGCCAAAGAACGAATCGATTAAAATTTTTCAGGGCATTATGTTCCATTTTTCTAATAAAGCCAGTTTCTTAGGAATAAAACCATTTGCACATGATGATTTTTGTAGATAAACAATCAGAATTCCATCCCTTTTGGCAAACTCTATTCAAGTGGACTAACCATAAAACGTTTCCAGGCATGAATCTAATGAGCTCAGAATGAGAGAGCAGTCTTCTCTATTTAGCAAGTGAAGTGTGAGGGTCAGTCAGTAAAGCCTGTCTTTCATTTCAGGTACAGAAATGAGTTTTAGACAAATATGTAAGTCACAGTACATATTGATTTACATTTTACCTATTACTCAGAAGTTTTAAAGGCAGGGTAATATATAGCAAAATTTCTATTTTTAGATGAAGCACTGGTTGAGGGGAGGAGTGGAAGAAGAAAAATAACAAAAGAAAAAGAGGAATACAGAAGGGAAAAAAGAGGGGGGGGGGAAGAGAAAGAGTAGGAAAAAAGGAAAGACTAATCAAAACTTGGCTTTTGTATAAAACTATTCCACCCTTCATCATCCCAGCTTTCTACTAGCCTTTACTGCTCCTCTATAGGACTATTCCTATTATAGAGATTTTTCTAGAAAAATTACAGTTATAATGATCTCTTTTTGGAGATTCCTACAGCTACTTGCTAGCTAAGATCTAGAAAGTCAAATCTTTTCATTAGCAAGAAGAGAATGAGATTTAGAGTGGTGGTACTGTACCCGCTTGCATCCCTTTATAGAAAAGAATATTCTCACTGAGTTAAGAAGAAGCAAGTCCCTTCTAAGTAGCATATTTCCATTGAAATGTTCTTAGGCAACCCTTCTTTACATTGGATGTAGAACACCAGAGATGAAAGAAAACACTGTTTGGGAAATGAATCATTTCAAATCTTTCCTTTGTTATCTCTTAGAATTAAACTTTATATTACTGAGTTAACCCACATTTTTGAAGGAATGAGGCACAAGTACCACACCCCCCCCGTGCCACTGCCAAATATCCCTAAAATCACCCCTCAGTGTGGGACTTTCATAGAGGTCATAAAGTAACTTGAATAATCAACTATCCTGGAAAAGAAAGTGAAATCTACCACTGTTTTAGCTAATCTAGTATGTCTGGAAACTGGAGAATAGAGTATTTCCTGGAAAGCCTGAAGAACATGCTTATCTATTTCTTCAGGATTGTTAACCTGAAATTTATTTTATGTCTTTTTCTCTTCTGTCATGCTGGCCCTTAGAGCATTCGTTTTAAATCTTAGTAGAATGGAAAAAGAGCTTTTGCCTTATTCAAGGAATGCCCTGGTTTTCATAGTTGGAATTCCTCGAATATTCATGCTTGCTTGATACAAAGTTCAAATATCTTATTCTCCTTTTCAGAACCCACTATAAATCTGTTGTCTTTTATATTTCTGACCTCATTTATTCCCAGGTCTCCCCGGCCATTCTTCTATCCTTTTGACCTTTTGCTCATATCCTACTCATTTGTGGCTATTTCCTGCTTCCCTTGTGCTGGTGATAACCCTTTAACCCCCTTAAGGAAGAATCCCTACTTTATCTCCTTCCCAAAGTTCCATCATTCTTAGATGTATTTTAGCCATAATTAGCTATATTCCTGCAGTGCTTTGTGCCATTTTTTTGTGGACCCATATTTTACTGCTTGTGTCTTCAGTGTGATAATTCTGTGCTCTGTCACAATTTCTTTATATGCTGCCATTCATATTAACACTGCCTTCTGCTTCCATGGTTTCTCTTTCCTTAAGATGTATCTAAAAGAGTTGAAAAACAAACCCCATCAACTTGTGAACACTGAGTGATGTTAATATTGAATGACCTCAAGTATTATTGGATTCAGGGCTGTGATCTTGCTGGGAACCTTCAAAGACGTAGCTTTTTAAAAATATGATTTGACTTACTTTTGTCAAGGAATGGGTAGGTCAGAGAAAGAGGCTATGAGCTGTTTGAATCATTTTAGGCATTTGATTACCAGGAGCTTTTCTGCTTTCTGAAGCTTTAATTCAAATCAAATGTTTTCTAAAGCGTTTTAGTTTAGTTTCCTTTATCTCTAATTTTGATTGTTTTTACCATTATAGATTGACTTTTGTTTCCCTTTAATTTACAGGTGCTTATTCACTATATGTGTGTATGTATGAATGAGAGAGAGAATGAGAATATCAGTACTCTTCTAGCTTTGATTCTATCAAACCTTGTACCAATTATTGACTCAAAAAGGTATTTGTTGTACAAAGTGCTATTCTAGTCACTATGGGAGATATAAATAAAAATCAGAAAAAGATTCTAACCTTATAGTGCTTACCACTTATTAGGACATTTGAAATAATGCTGGGAAGATAGATAAAAGTAGATACACAAGGTTGATGTAAAGCCATAATTCCAGGCTAACGTGTTCGGATTCCTTTCAGTAGTTATACAAAGCCATCGAAGGGTTTTAACTATGAAGGTGATATGATCAGAATTGCACCATAGAAAAGTTAGGCCTACTAACCTATAGTGTAGAGGATGGATGGATTGGAAGTGGCAATGACACCAATTATGTGATGCTTTTTAAAGTTATATATCACTAATAAGTAGAGTGAATTTAGAGCTGGAAGCAGTGAGAACAGAGAGAAGAAGAGACCTTGAGATGTTCCAGCAGAAACAACTGGATGTGTTAACAAAGTCAGGGTCAAAAGAAAGGCATGTGTTAAAGATAATATTGTATTGTGGGTAATTGCAATGCCAGTGATTGAAACTTGAAAGTCAGGAAGAGAAGCAGCTTTGTGGACAAGAAAAATTCAGTTGGATGTATTACATTTTATGTGCCAGCAGGACATTCAAATAAAAGTGTCTAGACATAATGGGATTTGAAAGAGAAGTTTGTGTTGGAGATAGGGGCTTGAGAGTAATTTACATAGAGGTGAGATTAAAATTCTCTGTTGGTTGCAATCATTAAGGGATAAAGTATATAGAGAGAAGAGGAATGAGAACAGAATTCTGGGGACCATCATCTAAGGAAAGGTCAGGGAATCTTTTTTTCTCCAAGAACCATTTGGATATTTATAGCATCATTTGTGAATCATATAAAATGATCAACTTATAGAACTAAAGCAGTGGGAGGTTGTTATATCTAGCTTTCAGCTTTTCATCACCTGCAGTTGCCTTAGCAAATGATATTGTGGACCTGTTATGGCCTGTTGGCCTCATATGGCCTGTTGGCCAGAAGTTCCCCACCTCTTATCGAGAGTAAAGGAGGAGGAAAAAGAACTATTGGAGAACACATCTAGAAGGAATAGCTAGGATATAGGAAAACTGAGAGAGTGTTATCAGTTAGTAGGGACATTTCACAGGGAAGTCAAGAAGGATAAACATAAAGGAAATGTCATTTAATGATTAGAAAGTCATTGATTATTTCCTCACCTCTCCTCTCCAAGTTTTCTTTTTTTTTGTAGTAACTTGGAAACATCAGCAAACATAAACATTTCTGTATATAAAGAACAAAAAATAGGATTGAAATGTGGAAATATATTTAAAAGAATTATCTGTTAACCTATATCAGATTGTTTGTTGAATTGGGGAAGGAGGAGGTGAAAGAGGAGAGAAAAATTTGGAACACAAAATCTTACAAAAACAAATGTTGGAAACTATGCATATTTTGAAAAAAATAATACTATTAAGGAAAAAATTAAATTTTAAAAGAAATAAAAAATAGGATTGAATAGGAAACCATGAATTTTTATCAAATAATAGATTTTTTAAAGTATGTATTAAATTTGACAAAACAGTATCAACATTGCCCTCATTTTCTGTCTCTTTTTCCTAAACTCCCCTCTAAATATTTTTATATTTCATTGATTTTTGATGATATCTTTTCTTTCTTTCTTTTTTTTTTTTTGTTATCCCTATAACTCCTCTCTTCTGGAAGTCTCCTTCCTCACAATAAATACTTTTCTTGTAACAAGTACAATAAGTCAGAACAAATTTATAATTGTCCTTTTCTGAAAATGTCTCTTTTTGCACTTACATTCTAATATCTCTCTAAAAAGAGGGAAATGTCATCCTCAGTTTTCTAAAGTAGTGATTGGTCATTGCATTGATTAGAATTCTTATATCTTTCAAAATTATTTTTCTTTACAGTGTTGTATTTGTTGGATGATTCTATACATTTCAGTACATATCAGTTTCTACAAGTCATTCCAAATTTCTCTGAATCCATCCCCATTTGTCATTTCATATAACAATAATATTCTGTTATATTCATATACTATCAATTGTTTCACCACTCCTTAATTGATGGGTGCCCCAGAGTTTCAAATTTTTTGCTACAACAAAGTCCTGCTATAAATAGTTTCTTTGATCTTCTTTTTGGCATAAAGACCCAAAGTCGATAAATGATATCAGTGAGTCAAAAAGTATTCACAGTTTTATAACTTTTTGCTTTTTTGTGCATAGTTCCAAATTGTTCTTTAGAGTGACTGGACTAGTGCATTATTGGATCCAATAATAGTGAATTAGTGTCTCTATTTTCTCACATTCCCTCCAACATTAGCCATTTTCTTTCTTTGTCATTTTTGCTAATTTGGTCAGTATGAGGTAAATGATATTACTGCATTTCAGAATAATTTCAATCTGCATTTCTCTTATGAGTTATCTAGAGCATTTTTTCATATGGTTGTAATGAACTTGCACTTTGTATTTTGAGAGCTGTCTGTTCAAAACCTTGTTTTTGAATTTTTTTTTTTTTTGTCAATTTTGTAGGATATCAGTCTTTTATCTGAGAGATGTCCTACAAAGAAATTTGAGTCCTCTCTTCCTTTGAAATTATAATTGCATTGATTTTGCTTGTGTAAAAACTTTTCAATTTTATGTAATCAAAATTGTCCATTTTATCTTTTGTGATCATCTTGTTTGGTCAAGCAATATTAGTGAAAGATATCTCATCTCCTTCCCTAATTTGTTTATGATCTAACTTCTTTTTTCCGGGTATTGTATCCATTATGAGCTTTCTGTGATGTATCATGTGAGATATTACTCTAGACCTGATTCCTGCTAATCTGATTTCCATTTTCCCAGTAGTGGGTGAGATCTTGCTCCAGTAGTTGATATCCTTGGGTTTATTATACACCATGCTACTATATTGTATTTCTTCTGGGACTTGAATATTTACTTGACCCAAAGATCAGCAGTGGAGCAGAAAAGGAGTGAGCAGCTTTTAGGTATTTGATATACAGCACTTTATACAGTATTTACTCATCTGGGTCAGAACACTTGCAAACATCAAAAATGGTTTAAAAATGATGGGGAAATTCAGAAGCTGCTAAATGAAAAATGAGAACTCTACAGGATAGTTTTTCTATTTCTATCTCTAAATATACAACATTTAACTCATTAAAACGAAAGGACAGTGAAGCTTAGAGAGATGTAATGTTCTTGCCTCAGTAAGAAGGCAACTGAAATTCAGTTTTATGCTGATATTAACAGTCCACAGAACTTTTATGATATCTTGAAGGCTATTTATGGATTCTCAGTATCTCAGTATGTTTGTTGTCCACCAGCTCTGGGAGAAATGCCAGGAGGAGGACAGGGGTTATGTAACATTCATTAATCTAACCAAGGCCTCTGATACTGTCATTCCTAAGGGTGTGTGGGAAATTGTCAAAATGTGTGTAAAGATCATCAGTATTGTATACATCAATTTCTTGATGCTTGCCTGGTTCTGGATGATGTATGATACTCTTACATATTCCTGGTCACCACTAGAGTGAAGCAGGGTTGTGTGCTTGTTCCCATGCAGTTTAGCCTGATGTTTTCATCAATGTTGTCAGAAGCTCTCAACAAAGCCTCAAGACCAACCACTGCACTGATGGTAATCTATTTAACTTGAAAAGTCTTCAAGCCAGAGCTGGTGGACCAAAGTAAAGGAGAGTTGATGCATGATTTTTTTGTTTGCAGATGATTTTGCATTCAATGTGGCTTCTGAAGCTGAGATGCAACAAAGTATAAGTTGATTTTCTGTTGCTTGTACTAATTTTGGCCCAGAAGTTAACATCAAGAAAACATAGGTGCTCCACCAGCCATTTGTGGAACCATTGGTTACAGTAAATAAGAGTTTTGAACATTGTAAATAAGTTCACTTACTTTGGCAGTATACTTTCCAGGGATGTACACAATGATAATGAGGTGAATACACACATTGCTGGAGCTAACTCAGTGTTTGGGAGGCTCAGAAGGAAAGTATGGGAGAGAAAAAGTATTTGATTCCTACCAAACTGGAAGTCTACAGAGTTATTGTACTGACCTTATTATTAAATACCCGTGAAACCTGTACCGTTACCATTCCAGGAAGCTGAATTACTTACATTGGAATTGTCTTAGGAAGATATCTGGCAGGATAAAGTACCCCATGCTGAGGTTTTTTCTCAAGCTAAACTGCCAAGCATTCAAATTCTACTGCAAAGAGCACTATGATGGGTTGGCCACATTGTTTGAATGACAAATGTATGCTTGTCTAAAAGACTATTTTATAAAGAATTTATGGTTACTCTATTGTAATACAATTGGAGATCTGGTACTTAAGAGATCACTTTCCTTTCCTCTCTTTTGATTTTTACTTATTTCCATTTTTTTTCCTTCAAACGAATTTTGCTATTATTTTGTCTAATTCTACAATGTAGCCCAGAGTTTAAATTATGTGACTCATAATCTCCAAAATAATTAGAATAATATTGTCATTATTATTGTATTGGTTCAACCTAACCAAGAGCAATTGATATTTTTCTAATCATTTAAGGTTGTAAAAAGTGTTTTGTAGTCATAGACATAGATGTTAGTAGATGAACTGACAGATATTTTGAACACTGTTTTTTCTATCTTTCCTGCTGTGTTTTCTGTTAACATAGGGAAAGTTTGATGATGTTTATGAATTTTTTATAACTTACTACTTTACTGAAGTTATCACTTGGTTCAATTAATTTTGCATATTATATACTGAGAAATACTATAATTGTGGCCATGGAGCTAACTCTAGAACTAGGAAAACTTGGGTTCAAGATCAGACTTTGACACGATACTGACTCTGTGATCCTGAAAAAGTCACCTAATCTTTCTATACTTTAGATGGCTTCCTAAAACTAAAAGTTCCGTGCTGATCTGCACAAGTAGGACTTTCCTCATCTTGAAGTTCCCTATACTAACAAAATCACAGGTCAAATCCTTATCTCTATAATTTGTTAGAAATTATGATCTTGTTTCATTTTGGTCAGTAAATGATATATTTAATATTTCTACTTTTCTGCATTTGTTTGTGAGAGTTTTATGCCTAGAAGTATTTCTACTTCTACAGGTTTTATAATTATGAATCTCTAGATATCTCTAAATAAACCATTGTATAATCTATAAAAATAATATTCTTTCCTTTGTCTATGCTATTTTGTTTAATTTCTTTTTATTGTTTTATTCTTCCTTTTGGAAGAATTTTTAGCACAATATAAAATAATAATGGTGACAATGGACATCTTTGATTTTTACCCCTAATTTAATAGCAAATAATCAATAGGATTTTTTAATTACAGATGATATTGGTTCTTTTTTCTTTTTTAAAGAAAATACAGATATTATTTAGCATATTAAAGAAAGCTCCATTTATTCCTAAGCTTTCTGATGTTTCTAACATAAATTGTTAATTTTTGTTAAAAAAATTTTTTAAAGCAACTTTCGATATATGATTTTATTTTGTTATTAACAGGCCATATATTTTCTAATATTGAACCAAGTTTACATCTCTATTACAAATGTTCATATTGCATAATCTTTTTAATATGTCACTGTATCCTCTTTGCTAACATTGATTCAGTAGTTTTACATTGATATTCATTATGGTTATTGATCTACAATTCCTTTCTTTGTATTTTCAATTAGAGAATTTCAGTTCTCTCCCTGATTAGATTTCAGGGCCATATTTGTCTAATAAAGAATTCACCGAAATGCTTACAAATGATTTGTTTGATATTAGAATTAATTATTCTTCAAATATGTAATAGAATTAACTTATAAAACTTGTAAATCTATTTTTGGCAATTTTTTTGATTTAAGAGTTCCTTTATAACATATACATAGTTATTTAATTTATACATTTCTTCATCTTACTTGATATAAACCAAGTTTTTATATAAAAAATAAAAAGGAAAACTTAACCACAGTTGATAAGAAAATAAAAGAAATTGACAGAAACTATTTTGTCCGTTTGTACATTTAAAAATTGATAGCTTAGGGGACATAGATGAATACTTATAAAAATACAGCAACAACCAAAAAAATGAACAAGATATAAATAATTCTTGAAATATGGAAAAAAGAATTGTAAGACCAAATGATTTCTCTCATTAAAAAAACAACTAACTCTAATATCACATACATTTTTTGCAATGATAAGAAAAAAATAACACTTTTCTCATCTGTTTCTATGATGTAAATATAAACTTGATGCCTAAGACACAGAGAGATAAAGCAGAGAAAGAAATCTACAACTATAACTAAAAAATATTGAGTTAAAATTTTAAGTAAAATATTGTCAAATGGGTAATAACAATGTATTAGAAATGTCATATGCTATGACTAGATTCGGTTTATATTACAAGTGTAGAGGTGTAGGATTTAGACATAATAGAAACAAAAATATGCTATGTTAATACAAAAAAATTTAAAGATATTATATTATTAATAAATACCCCAAAGGATTTGGACAAAATTCAATATACATTATCCAAAAATCTCTAGCGGTCATAGGAATAAATATACCTTCTCTTCATATATAGCAAATATATGTAATGTAAAGGTAAAAGTAAAAAGACTTTCTGATATAATCAAGGGTAAAAGAAGGATGTCCATTATCATATAATGATAGAAATGATAATTGTAGATAAACGATAGACAAGAAAAAGAAATTGAAGGAATAAGGCATCGGCAATGGCAAAATATCACCAATTTCTGCAGATGACATAATAGTATACTGAGAGACCATTAGAGAAGCAACTAAAATTAATTGAAGCAATAAATTCAGCTGCAAGAGATAAGATGATGCTACATAAATCATTACTATTCCTATATCTAATCAAAGAACTAGAATGAGGAATTCCATTCAAAATAACTACAGAAAAAGTATATTTGGCAGTGCATCTCCCCAAATTATCCAGAAACTGTGTATAAATTTAGTTATATTTTGTAGAAATTAAGACTTAAATCTTTTGAGAAACATTACTAATTGTTCATGAGTAGGTTAAGCCAATATAATAAAAAAGAAAATTTTGCCTAAATCAATTTACTCATTCGGTATTGTGTGCCAGATTCTCAAAAATATATTGTAGAAATCTGGAAAAAATAATTGAGGAATAAAACTTCAAAAATCTTGAGAGTGATAATTTAAAAGTAGGAAGAAAGGCGGTCTTTAAGTACTAGACTCTAAACTGTACTAACAATGCAATAATCAATAACATAGTTTGGTGCTAGTTTTAAAAATGATAGGTTAATAGTTGAAATAGGTAATTAACGTATAGAAGTAAACAAATATATTACTATGGTATTTAATTAAATTTAAAGACTCC
Organism: Sarcophilus harrisii; assembly: GCF_902635505.1. Classification (NCBI taxonomy): domain Eukaryota; kingdom Metazoa; phylum Chordata; class Mammalia; order Dasyuromorphia; family Dasyuridae; genus Sarcophilus; species Sarcophilus harrisii. The sequence continues at coordinate 200,889,384 of NC_045431.1, read as the reverse complement.
AAGTTTTTGGAGAATTGGACTATAGTCAGGCAGAAATTAGTTTTAGACCAACATTCTATACAATAAACAAAGATAAATAATGGATTGAAGAGTCACATATGAATGATCACATTAGAACTGATTCAACAAGGCTATCAAAGTGTGCATATAAATGCATCAGTGCTTTTACTGGGCCTGTATCCCAAAGAGATCATAAAAAAAGAAAAGGGCCCATATGTACAAAAATGTTTGTAGCAGCCCTTTTTGCAGTGGCAAGGAACTGGAAATTGTGAGTGAAGGCCCATCAGTTGGAGAATGGCTGAATAAGGTATGATATATAAATGTTATGGAATATTATTGTTCTATAAGAAATGATCAGCAGGATGATTTAGGAAAGTCCTGCAAAAACTTACATGAACTGATGCTAAGTAAAGTGAGTAGAACCAAGAGAACATTGTATATAGCAGCAGCAAAATTATATGATGATTGATCTTTTTTTTTTTAATTAAAGTTTTTTATTTACAAAACATATGCATGGGTAATTTTTCAACATTGACCCCTGCAAAACCTTTAGTTCCAAATTTTCCCCTCCTTCCCCCCATCCCTTCCCCTAGATGGCAGGTAGACCAATAAATGTTAAATATGTTAAAATATATGTTAAATCCAATATATGTATACATATTTAAAGAGTTATCTTGCTGCACTAGAAAAATCAAATCAAGAAGGAAAAAAAAAAAACGGTGAAAGAAAACAAAATGCAAGCAAACAACAACAGAGAGAGTGAGAATGTTATATTGTGGTCCACTCAGTTCCCACGGTTCTCTCTCTGGATGTAGATGGCTTTCTGTAATGATAAATCTTAATGGACCTGGCTCTTTTCAATAATGAAGTGATTCAAGCCAATTCCAATAGACTTGTGATGGAGAGAGCCATCTGCATGTAGAGAGAGGACTGTGGGGATTGACACAGTATTTTCACCTTTTTTGTTGTTGTTTGCTTGCTTTTTTTTCCTTTTTCCTTTCCCCCCCTTTTGATCTGATTTTTCTTGCGCAGCATGATAATGATGGAAATATGTGTAGAAGAATTTCATATGTTTAACATATATTGAATTACTTGCTGTCTAGGGAAGAGTGTAGGGAGAAGGTAGGGAGAAAAAATTTGTAACACAAGACTTTTGCAAGGGAGAATGTTGAAAACGATTTTTGCATGTATTTTGAAAATAAAAGGCTATTATTAAAAAAAAGAAAACCAAGTGGTACATAAAAAAATAAGAGATCATTATAAACAAATTATAAGAGTAAGGAAAAAAGGCTTTACAATTTATGGGTAAGCAAGAATTCATTATTAAATGAGAGGATTACACAAGATAAAATTGAAGTTTTGATGACATAAATTCAAGTTTTTGTACAAGCAAATCTAATGTAGTAAAAAAAAAAATAGAAGAAAAACAGATCACTAGGAAGAAAATCTTTCCAAAAAGTTTTTTTGATATAGGCCTTAAAAGCATGATATATAAGGTACTTATTCAAAAGAATAAGATTAAGAACCATACATCAGTGGTGAATGGTGAAAGGGTGAAAAAATATAAGCAAGCAGTTTTCAAAGAAAGAAATCCAACAATAATCATAAGAAGAAATGCTCCAAAACACTAATAATTAGGGAAATGCAAATTAAAGCAACTGTAAGGTTCCAGAAAGGCAAAGGCAAAAATGACAAAAGAGGAAAATGTTGGAAAAGCTGTGGGAAAATAGTCCCTGGCATTTAACAGATAATAATAAATGTTTATTGACTTGTTAACTGTTGATGGAATTTTGAATTGCTTCAGGCATTTTGGAAAATAGCTTTGAACTATTCCAAGAAAGTTGCCAAACCATGTATTCTTTCACCCAGTTCTGCCACTACTATGTCCCCAGGGAATTCAAAGAAAAAAGAAAAAAATTCTATATACAAAAATACTGCTAGCAGTCTTTTCATAGTAACCAAAATTGGATACTAAAGAGCTGTCCTTCTTTTGGAGATTGGTTAAAAAAATTATGGTATACAAATGTGACAGAATATTTTTGTTCCATAAAAAATTATAAAATGAATCATTTCAGTGGAAACTGGAAAGACTTCTGTAAACTAATTCAAAGTGAAGTGAGCAGAAATAGGGCAAGAATTTATACAAATGCATTATAGAAACACTCCCCCCACAACAACTTTGAAATATTTTGAAATGGTGAGCAATTCAATGATAGGTATGAAATCGAAACATGTCATCTCCTGACTAGAGAGGTAATGAACTTAGAATGTAGAAAATGGCATTCATTTTTGGGATGACTAATGTGATGATATGTTTTTCTAGATTATGCCATTTATGTTTGGGGGGGGGTTTAAATCATTCAATTGGGGTAGTGGGAGGGAAGATTAAGATATTTTTTACTTGAAAAATAAAAATAACAGACTGTTTTAAAAATAAAAACCAAAGTGATTTTCCTAAAGTATAGATCTGACCATGTTATTCCCCTCTTAATCACTCTGGTGGCTTCCTCTGCCTCTAGATCAAATACAAACTGTTTAGCTTTTAAAGTCTTTTACAAACTTGCCCCCACCTAACTTTCTAGACTCATTAGTCTTTTTATTTTCTCTGAACTTTTTGATCCAGCCTTTGAGTTTCACACATAGTTCTCCAAATTCTGTCTTGGTTCCTTTGCCCTGGCTGTCCTCCATGGAAACAATGGAAATCTTCCTCATCTCTACCTCTTAGAATCCCTGCTTTCTTTCAGGGTAAAATTTGAGCTTCACCTTCTATATGAAGCCTTTTCTTTTTTTTTCCTTAATAGTTACAGCCTGGCCTCTTTAAACACTTTGCATTTATTCTGTATATATTTGTATAGGTATATGTTGTCATCATACCAAATGCTAAATCTTCAAGATCCATGAAAAGTAAAGCTTTCAAAATATGGACCTCATGCAGAAGAAATTAAACCCACACAGGATGAAAACCAAGACCATGGCATCCCATCATCCTGTCTGGTATTGGAGCTGTCACAAAGATACTTTCAAGGAATCTTGAGAAGATGAGCTCACAGCCCAATACTCTTATTCAGTTTTGAAAAGCAGTCATTCTATGTGCTTGTGCAGTATTTCTGGAGCATTAAATCTAATAGAATAATAGTAGGATAGTGGTTTGTCCTCTGTTTCTAAGTGGAATCAATCAAGAAGATAAGAATGAGATAATAGGGATGACAATAATGATAACTACTTTTTGGTAGTAATTTATGATTTACAAAGTATGTTCCTTAACTCTGTGAGGCAGATAATAGAAGCATTAACTCTATTTTCCAAATGAGGATGCTGAGGCTCAGAGAAATTAAATTGCATGGTTTGCATGGCAATTACATCAGTAGCAGATATCTGAATTCAAATTCAAATTCAGTTCATCTAACTTTCTCAAGTACTCTTTCTGCTATATTATAATGCCCCTCAGTTCCAAGAATGGTATACTGAAAAGGGTATTAGATTTGGTGTCCGAGAGACCTAAAGTTTAAGCCTATATTTTTCCTGTTAGCTATGTGATCTTGGACAAATCACTTAACTGCCCAAGATGACAAGCTTTCTCATCTATAAAATGAAGTTAGACTAATTGATCTTCCAGATCTCTGAACTGAAAATCTTATTCTCTATACAGATTTCTTAGAGGTTTTGGGGTGACCTAGATAAGAAGAGACTGATATAGCAGAAAAAGGGACATGACAACTTTTTTCAAATATCTAAAGAGCTATCAAAAGATAGCTTTTGAAAGAGGGGCTACCTTTTTTTCTTTGGTCACCGGAAGCAGAACTAGTTATAATTGGTAGAAATTATAGAGAGCTGGATTCCAACAATTTGTCCAACTTAATGTTCTTAGGAGATTAGAACTCAAGCAGAGGGTGGAGTATTATGGAAGGGTTCCTCCCTCCCATGTCTCTTTGTCTAGCTTATCTCTTCCAATTCTGAATCTATAAAGATTTGAATAGCTGTCTTCTCAAGGTTACAAAGCTGGAAGATGGCAAAGATGGGACTCAGATATCGCTCTTCTGACTCCTCATCTAATCTCCTTTTGTTTCTGAGACATAGTACTTTTGCATTATATCTTCCTAAGATGAATGGAAAAGGAGAAGACTCAAAAATCTCTATTTTTCTTATAGGAAATTTGAGGATGGAGATTTATTTACACTTTATTCATTCAGACTTTTAAAATAAGATTATTCCCTTGAAAATATTGCAGCTCTAGTGTAAGTAGACGTGAATTAATAAAGTTGTTACTTTAATAAGGATACCAAAACAGATACTTTTGTGTCATATATGGTTTTTTCAATTGTGCTATTTGGCATTTTCACAATCATGGTCAGACAGAGGGTTACTCTTATGATTGGAGTGCAAGGCAAATATCCATTCACTGTTCAGGCAGCCATGTGAAATAAGGATCCATTGAATGAGGATATTTTTCTTAAAAAGAGGCCAGCTTTTAGAAATTACATCCTTAGTGGTTTTATTCTAAGCCCTAACCTCTTACATACAGGAATAATATTATAGAATCAAAGTCAGAACTTTGTCGAATTAGAAGTGTAGAACTAGAAGAGATTGTGAAGATAATCTAACTTAACCCCTTTAGTTTATAGTGAGGAAAATGAAGTTCAGGGTGGATAATGGACTGGCCTGAGGTCACTCAACTAGAACAAGGGTAACTAGATTTTCAGACTCTGACTAGTTCTCTTAGCAGTGACTCTCTCCATATTCTGATTTATAGCCAGATAGAGGCTGACAACTTTCAATTTCTTTTGTTTCTGCAGATCTCGAGTGCCAATGGCCGTTTAGTGTTTCATTAACTTGCAAGATTCCATTAATCCGAAGGCAGTTTATTTGAAGGAGCTCACTTCTTGCTTTTCCTGCTGTTTATTACTCCTTCAAACAGTCGAAATACTCTCTTCCCATCTCCTCTGCATGTGGAGGCTGAAAAACTAAAAAAAATAAAATAAAATAAAATAAAATAAAAAATTAAAAATGGCTGATTGTAGCTTGGGTAGAAAAAACCTAAAATGTCCTGAATGTTCTAGTAATTCCCAACCAGACAGGATTAATACATGTCGCTGCAAAAGAAAGGATGGTTCTGGTCCTATCATTTCTGTGGTAGAGACGCCCCAAACTTCGGTCATCAACAGTGTTGAATTTCCAATTGCAGTGAACAACAAAAATAAGAATTTAAGTATGGAAAACAACACGATAAAAGAAGCTGTCACCTTTGAACGTACATTGGAAGAGTCACCAATCCTCTCTCCATCTCTCTCCACACTTCCAACCCAGTGGTCATCCCCAAGCTTATCCCCATCAATGATTTCACAAGCATCTTTCCATCCAAAGGAACAATTCTCTAGCACTGGAGAGGTGAGCAGACTCTGGTCAGTGGCATATTACTCTTTTATGTTTGTTTCCAGATATTGCTCAAATCAATCATTGCTCATGACCCTGAATGACCAGGAGTGCTCAATTCAAAACATTTATTAAATGTTTACTATATGAAGAGCACTCTACTTGTCATTGAGTAAGATACAAAAATGAACAAGATGTAATTCCTACCCTGCTGGAGCAAATTATACTTAAAAGTTACATATCCATATATCCAATACCCAGTCCCCTTTTTCTAGGGATTGGGAAGGAGGATTGAGATTAATCACTAAATATAATATGTAGCAAGGTTGTATCTGTGACATGTAGCGATTACTCAGATTTCCATTTTGATGTAGTTTTTTTTTTTTATATTCTCAAGGAGCACGGAATCCAAATATGGAGCCACGAACAAATAGAAAATGAGCAGAGATGTGCCATGTAGTCTCCTGGTAGTCTTAAACTATGAACGACCAGGGCTACATAGAATAGGCTTACTATGTGATACCTAGAAATTTGCTCCCACACTCTCCTGAACTCTGCATAGAGAAAATCTCCAAGATTGGCTAACATGACCCATAAAGGGCCATTGACTCCACCTAAATTCTCTTCCCTCTCTAACTCAGCAGATGGAGTTTCTGGAGTTGAGCTCCAGTAAATGGCTCCGACATGTACCCCCACACTTAACCGAAGTTGCTTATGCAAGTACTGTCAATCCAGATTTCCTCATTTATGAGAAAGCTTAGATTTTAGCTTAAGCTAAATCTGAATTTCAAAACACCTTCACCAGCTGATGCTGATTAAAGTTCAGATATAGGGTGAAGGTATTTTTATTACTTAAGAATAACTCTTTGCCTAGATGTAATGTCTCATGTAGTTTCTGAACAAGATTGCTTTTTACCAGTGACAGCCAACCTTTTGACACCCCATTGGGCAAGTTTGGACTTACTCCTGTTCAGATTTGGGCTCAGCCCAGAAATGCTAATATATTGTAATATAGGCCAACTATTGATGGAGATGTGCCAACTGCTGGCATTTGCAACAGCAGCAAAACAATCCATTGAGTGCTTGCTGGCTTAGGTGCCTAGCCCCAGAGGCAAAGCCAAAAAGCCATGAGATAGGTCATATAGGGTTTTTTAATTTGAATGAAAAAGCACTTGTATTTCCATTTCCATTGAAAAATGCCTTGGTCTACATTAGAGATTATATGTAGTTATCTGAGTTAAAGTATTGGCTTGATATTAATAGGAATATTACATTTAGCATAATTGTATTTTTCCTTTTTGGCCAAAAGCCCTTAAGAACCTCAGACACAATTGAGACATGTAGAAAACTCTCACAACAGCAATGGACTCGTGCCAGCTCGACAGAAGGAAAAATTCCTCACATGAGGATGGAAGATTGCACTGCTATACAGGTATGAAGTCAAGCACTACTTTCCCTGTGTCCCAGAATGGTTTTTTAAAATGAGGCTGGAGAAGCACACAGCTCTTTATGCTCTTATCTATTTTAACTACCAGGAGAAAAATTTCCATTTTTTGTTAATCCAGTAAACTAAGGGCAAACTATTTTCCATAATGAAATAAGAATAATTCTCTTGTGTAGTTCTGAAACCGTGTTTTTGTTTTTTGGGTTTTTTTTTGCAGGTAAGGTTTTTTTGGCAGGTAAGGGTTTTTTGGCAGTTAAGCCAACAAATCTAATTATTAATCAGAACAGGCAGTTTGGGGTGGAGTCAAGATGAATAAAGAATAATTAGGTTAAAGAAAATCAGTTGAATGATAGGCTATTTTATCCATATTTTTTTTTTTTCTTTACTCGGATATTTTTGTATACCACCTAGAAATAACCCCCTGGGTTATAACTTATTTGTTGTAAATTGACTCAATATGTTGAAAAGATATTTTAGGTACCACAGGACACCCCCATCACTTACTACTTTTGTGATTTAGTTTCCTCAACTGTTGTTTCCTCCCTTAAAAGGAAGGGTTTGAATTACATAATCTCTCAGGTCACTTCTTATCTTATGATCAATTTTGTTGCGGAAAGAAGACTACTTCAAGAATACGTGATGTCATCAGTGTGAGGGGTCATTTCACTGAGATAGATTTCAACTCTTTTGCCTTAATAGGCAGTTTCCATGGGTTTCTATGGCTGAAAAAAATATCATATAGGGGCTAACTTTCTAATGATGAGTCTCTATTAACTTAGCTAGATCAATCTTTAAACAACACATACACATTCTCTCTCTAGAAATATACTTTCTATTTGTCTGTGTACCTGTATATCTATTGATCTCTATCACAACCTCGCTGTGAAAATGTTAACTCCTTTCTTTATACAGATGAATAGACTGAAAGGGTCGTCAGAGAACTTGAGGATTTGTCCAAGGTCCTATAACTGTTAATGGCTGATTCAAACCCACATCTGATTGCAACTTTAGGGCTCTTTCTACTATATAATGTTGCCCCCGTTGGCTTCTGGACTCACATAATTTATAAGATGAAAAAGTGCAGTCAGGCTTTTTCTTCATTTCCTCTTTGGATCTTGAGGAATGTCATTTCTGTCTGGATATAGGACACTGCAGAAAATGTTATTAAGGCAGTTTTTAAAAAATATTTTTCCATTGAAGAAGATCAAATTAATTAGACACAGGAAAGCAGAAATATAAGTGGCTTACTAGAAAGAACAGCAGACTGTATATCAGGAGATCTAGGTTGATAATATCATAGAATGTTAGGATTGAGACCTTAGAGATGATCTGAATGATTTTCTCATTAATGAGAATACTGGGCCCAGATGATGCAAGGGACTTGCCCAATGTAACAAAATTACAGTGCTGGCTCTGTTGCTAACTAAATATATTAATTAGTCTTGATAGTCCTCAGTTTCTTTTTTTCTATAAAGGGTTGGAGTTATTGCTATTGAGGGCTTCTTCCAGCTCTCAAATTCTATAAAATATAGCTAAATGTCTTAACTTTTTAATGTAATTAAGAATTGAGAAATTTTTAATGTAATAGAATCAATCATCTCAACTTAGAACTTACTGGATTCACCCATTTTTTTGGCCTTTTTTTTTTTAACCCTAAGTTTCTACATCTGAAGTTATTTCTCTGCCCATGCAGTGGGCAAGGGTAAATAAGTTAATATTTGTGAAGAAATTGAATCGTGTCCACAGAGGAGGTTAGCTGTGTTTGGATGATAGATTGGATGGATAAACTGAGAACTCTGAAATTGCAGTTTTTTGTAATGAAGTCTTCATGGTAAACCTTTTTTCTTCCTTCTCAAGTTATACTCACAACTTGGTTGGCAGCCACAAAATATCTTAGGATGTGTAAGCTTTATTGGAAGGGCAGAGTGATAAAATGAAGGGACAGTTGGCTCAAGAGTGTTGAAGACCTAGGTTCAGCACTCACTTCATATAAACATACACAAACATATAAGAACCCTCACAGATAAATACATAGACAGAAAGACACAGATGGACACAGACAGAGAGAGAGAGATAGAAATAGAGATAAATAGAGATAGTGATAGGTTTATAGATTGATGGATGGATAGATGGATGAATGGATAGATAGACATAAATAGAAATCGATCGATAGAGATCAATAGATAGATAGGTAAACAGACAAATAGAAAGATATAGATAGATAGGTTGTATGACTCCAAATAATTTTTTTAACTTTTTAGTTAATTTTCTAAGATTTTAAGATGCAGAACAGTTACTAAATTGCACTGATTAAAGGTAATTTCTCATCAAGAGTTCCCTGAGCCCATGAAATAATAGTTCTGAGTAGAAAAAAGAGAAAAAAATCATGATATGATCATACAGTATTTTGCAATGGAAAAACTACTCAATTTGTAGTCATGGAACTTAGATTTGAATCCTCACTCTGCTATTTACTACTTGTGTGAATTTGGGCAAATAATTCTTGGGCCTCACTTTTGGCCTCTGTAAAATTAGGGAGCTGGACTAGATGTTCTCTGAAGTCCCTTTCAGCTCTAAATTCTAAGATTCTCTGACCTTTCTAGGTTGGGGAAAAGACATCAGGTTTCACTTTCTTTCTGGGATGATTTTTAAAGGATTCCTTTTAGATGACTTCCACAGTTTTTTTTTTTTTTCAACTTGAAAATTCAGTGAATAAAAGAAATGATCCATAAAACAGAAAATCAGCTAGTCAACAAACATTTGTTAAATATTTACCATGTGCCCACACTGTGTCCTGAGACAAATAATAAATAAAGGACAACCCCCCCCTCCCCACCATTCCCTGCCTTTAAGGAGTTTATATTCTAATGAAGGAGACAAAATGCAAACAATTAAGTTTATATAAGGCACATACAGTGTAAATGAAAGATATCTGTAGATTAAAGGCAAGAATGAGAAGATATGGGATGAGGGAATCATGTGGGCAATTGGGAAAGTCGTCTTATAGAAAATAGGCTTTGAGCTGTCTTAGAGAAAGTTAGGAGATAGTGATAAGGATGTTGTGAGTACTTTCCATATAGAGAAAATGGAAAAGATGGAAAACCACAGATTTGGGAGATGGAATAATATGTATAAAGAATAGAAGGCCAATGTATTTTACAGCATGTGGAGGAAATAAAAGGTAAGACTGGAAAGATAGAAAGGAGCCTGGTTCTAAAGGGCTTTTAAAAAATAAATGGGATTTTATATTTGTTCCTGAAGTTAATAGGGAGCCACTGGAGTTTATTGAATAGAAGAATGATATAGTGAATCTTGCACTTTAAGAAGATCCCTTTGATAGCTGAGTGAAGGTCGATGGGAATGGGGAGAGGCTTAAGACAGAGAAGCCGATCAGAAAGCTATTGAAATAGTATAGGTGCAAAATAATGAAGCCTTGAACAAGGGTAGAGGCCATATGAGAGTACAAAAGAAGAATTTATATGAAAGATGTTGTAAAGAAATTTGGCAACAAAATGGATATGGGGAGTAGATATGAGTGAGCAATCGTAATCATACTGACATTGTGAACATAAGTATCTGGGAGGATGGTGGTCCCTTGACATCATAAGGAAATTTGGAAGAGAGGTGAGTGGGTGTGGAGGTGGAGAATATAATGTTGACATTGAGATGTCTGTGGGACTTCCATTTTGAGGTATCCTATAGGCAGCTGGTGATGAGAGACTGCAATTCAGGAGAGAGATTAGCATTGGATAAATAGTTATACAAATCTTTTCTTTAGAAATAAAAATTGGACTGATGGGAGCTAATGAGATTCTAAGCAGGATATGAAACTCAAAATAGAAACAAGAGTCACTAAACCATACATAAAGATCCCTGCAGACTACATATTGATTTAGAAAATCATGAATGTTAGTATTAACATTAACATCATCTATGTTTTATTGCATTTTTATTTATTTTGTTAAATATTTCCCAATTATATTTTAATCTGGTTTGGGCTGCACTGACAATACTGTGGACTGCATCTGGTATAAAATGAGTATTCTTAATTTTTGGGGGGGGGTTAACCTAAGGATCTTCTTTTCAGAATAATGTTTTTATATGAAAAAATATATAATTACAAAAGAAAATTTTCATATCAAATTTTTTTTTCAAAAAACAAGTCACAGTCCCCAGGTTAACAACCAAACCTTGGTATAGAGAGGGAAGAGAGAATAGGGCCCAGAGAAAGCTCTTTTGGGACATTGACAGTTAGTGGGCATTCCTGGAAAGATCAGCAAAGGAATGGCTGGACAGGTAAGAGGAAAAGAAGGTAAGAGCAGAGTTACAAAACCTAGAAAGCAAAATCCAGAAGAAAGGATTGGCAATGTCAAAGGTTGCAAAGAGAGTAAGGAAAATGAAAGTTGAATAAAGGTTCTCAGATTGAACAATGAAGAGATCCATTGATAACCTTGAAGATAGAAGTTTTGATTGATTGATGAAGTTGAAAGCCAGTTAAGAAGAGTCTGCAAAGAAGGGAAATTAAAGCAATCATTGTAGACAGCATTCTCAAGGAGTTTAGTCATGAAAGAGAAGAGAGATAAAATAATGGGAATCAAGTGTGGGCTGAGGATTGGAAGAGATGTGTGTATTTGTAGGAAGTAGGAAGCAATTCATAGGGAGGGAGAAGTTGAAAATAAGTGAGAATTAAGAGGCAGTTTGCTAAAGAAAATCAGGATGGGATCTTGAATACTTGTAGAAAGGTTTGCCTTGACAAAGAAAAGGCCTCTTTTTCATGTAAGAGATATGATGTAGGAAATAGTGGAATATTTATTTGAATGATGTGATGGAGAAAACAAAAGAAAAGCTGAAACACCAAAAGATTAGAAAAAAGCTGTAAATAAAAAAAAGCACGCGAAGAGTTAAAGCAAGAAAAAGGATTTCCCAAATGACAGAATAAGTAAAACCTCAAAGAGAAACCAAAGCCTGCTGAACAAATATTTTAATAATACAATGGGAAATGATTTTTTATTACTTGATTAAAAACATAATTCAGGGGAATCTCTAGATATGGAAAGGTAACAAGAAATTCTAAAATGGTTAAAAAGAGAAATAAACTTCTTAAAAAGAAATTAGGAATTTAGATCAAATTCAGAATTTTAAAAATCCCCATAAATACTGGAGTAAAGAAAATTGAATGATTTAAAATAATAATAAACAGAAACTGTGAGATTTTATTTCAGATTTGGAGCACAAATATCAAAGTAGAAGAAAATTTGGCAGAGGGGAAGCAAAATTTACCAACATTAAAAGAACACATAAATTCTTTTTTTTTTAAATAACTTTTTATTGACAGCACCCATGCCAGGGTAATTTTTTACAACATTATCCCTTGCACTCACTTCTGTTCTGATTTTTCCCCTCCCTCCCTCCATCCCCTCCCCCAAATGTTAAATAGGTCACAGTATATCCTAGATATTGTATATGTGTTCAGAACCGAACAGTTCTCTTGTTGCACAGGGAGAATTGGATTCAGAAAGTAGAAATAAGCCGGGAAGAAAAACAAAAATGCAAACAGTTTACATTCATTTCCCAGTAGAATACATAAATTCCATAAAGATCCAAGGGACTGGACTTGACAGAATGTGTAGAAATAACTTAAGGATAATAGGTCTTGCAGAAGAACGTGACAAATCATAAAACTCGAATATAGTAAGGGAAGAAATGATATAAGACAACTGTCCAAGACTTCTGAATACAGGCAATTGTTTGTCTTTCATATATTATTGATTAAACATGATTAACAGAATCCACAGATTGCTACTAGAAAAAATACACATGTACAGGAAAGCATATACATACGTGTATGTATTTCTGAAGAGTAAAAATGATCTATTTTATTTTTTAAAAAATGTTTATTATTCTGAACTTTAACATTTAGAAAAGAGCATTTCCATATGCAAAGCAGAACAAAAAACAAATCATTCTTTGTGAAATCATGAAATTCTACTTCATACTTTTTGATTTTTTAAAAAAGTAAATAGTAAATTACACATATTACTTTGAAAACTACCCTGTGTTTGTTTCTGAACTTTATTTTTTGTGAATTAAAAAAGTATTTTAATGACCCTATTAAAAAAATATATTGTTGCTAATATCCCCTCCTTCCCATCCTTCTTCCTCAGTTAACCAAGAGAAAGGGAAAAACAGAAGACCCTTTAAAACCTTGTAACAAATAAGCATAGTCAAGTAAAATGAATCTACATAGTATTTTTGTCTGAAAACACATTCTGTCTCCACATCTTGCATCCATCACCACCATGTCAGGAAGTAACATGCTTCAATCCTCTTGAGACATGATTTAGTCCTTTGATTAAAGTTCTTAAAAGTTTTTCAAAATTATTTTTCTTAGTGTTGCTGTCCTTGGTTGCTGTCCTTGATTCTATTCACTTAATTCTTTATCAGTTCATGCTACCTAGAATTTCTCTGAAGTCCTCTATTTCATCATTTGTTATGATGCAATAATATTCCTTTATATTCACATACCACATTTGTTTATCTTTTTTCATTTTGTCTAAAATGTACTCCAAGAAACCTCCTTAGCTTTTAATTCTTTTTGTTCTTTATTTCTTTTTTAACTTTCTCTAAAGGATTAGGAAGTTTTCTTTGTAGATATTTTCTTCTTATCATTCTCCTTTGGCCCCACTTTAAGTCCTTTTGAGGTTGACATATTTCCATGTCAAACTCTGTGTATGTTCAATTCTTCTTTAAAAATTAAATTCCTACAATGTCCTTCTTCCCATCCTTTCTTCTATATTTAAATCATTTAACATATATACTCTTCTTTTTCTGTTATCACAATTATGAGAAATATCATCTCCACCTGCTTTTCCTCCTTTCAACATTAGTTTATTGCTTTTATCCTTCCTCCCTTTTTTTAAATTTCTCAGACTGTAAGAAAAGAATCATTACACCAGAACCTCTATTTTTCCTCATTTTACTCCTTCAGTATCCTTTGAAAATGTTTGTTTTAGAAAGTACACCTTTTTCTCCTTCACCATTATAATGTCATTTCATAATTTAAAAATAGTTTTCTAATTGCTCAAGTACATTTTTTTTTCTAGACTTCTTTGGATTCTTGTATTTGATTTCAAAGTTCTTGCCCAAGACTATCTTTTTCATCATAAATATTTTAAAGTTCTGTACTCCACTAAGATCCATTTTTCCCCTGAATCCTCACATTGTTGACCAAATTACTCTCACTTGTGAAACCATATCTTTTGCCTTTTATAATGTTATATTTCAATGTTGCCTCTAGTTTATATCATGAATGATCCAAACTGTGGTCCCTTGATACTTGAACTGCTTCGTTCTCAATGCTTGTAATATATATGATTGGTACATTCTGCTTTTATATTAGTTTCTGCTTCAAATAGATATGGACAGTTTTCATTTATGATTTCTTGAAATGCATAATAATCAGGGTTTTTTGGATCATGGTTTTTAGGGAGTTCAAAAATTGTTAAATTGCCTTTTGATCTGTTTTAAAGTCTAGTTTTTTTTTGTTTTTTTTTTTTGGTTAGTTGCTTTTTTATACCAGATACCTTACACTTTCTTCTTTTTTTTAGCCTTTTGATTTTGTTGTAAGATTTCTTGATATCTCTTGGAATCATTCATTCTGTTTAGTCTATTCCAACTTTTGGGAAGGCCACTATTTGGGTATAGTTTATCAATTTCTTTCTTTCTTTCTTTCTTTCTTTCTTTCTTTCTTTCTTTCTTTCTTTCTTTCTTTCTTTCTTTCTTTCTTTCTTTCTTTCTTTCTTTCTTTCTTTCTATCACTTCCGACATTTATCAAACTTGAAATTCTTCCCTCTAGAGCTTTTATTTCATATTTTATTTCTTCATTTCTTCAAGGTATTAATGTAGTCTGTTTATAGTTGTCATGGCATAGTTTCTCTGAGGTTGGATTTGGGGGTTATCTCTGTGTTTAAAATAATTCCCTATAGAAGTAGTAAATTTCCCCCCAATTTATTCATTTCTACAGCCTTAATGCTTGAACTGAGACTTTATGTCAGAACCAGGCCTGCCTTCTGATGAACTTTTAATTTGGATGATCATTCCTACTTGGTCTTGTCCTGAGTTACCTAGGTCTAAAATGACCACCATTCCCAAGGTTTGGTCTTTCTCATCTTTGATGTTCAAATTTTGATATCTTCAGAGTCTCCATGTTATCTTAGTATTGAGGTTTAATGACTTTGAAGCTCTGGAACATCACATTCTGAGTGCTGCCATGCTGGCACTAGTTATTTCTGCTCTTGGTGGCTTTCAAGGTCCCCAGTTTAGGGTTTTCTTACCTTTTTATCCTCCCCTTCTCCTAGACCTTCTCATAGGATTCTCCACTTTTGCTGCCTCTGAAAAAAGAATTGTTTAGGCTTCATATATCCAGTCCATCTCTAAGGCTAGTTGGCAACTTGCTTTCCTGTTCAGGCATTGGCTTACTGTCAATGCCCTTTCATATTACCCTTGATCTTCATCTGGATTTTTGAATATATATGTGGAACAAGTCAGTTATTCTTATTTTTATTGGATTTTTTGATAATCATGTGTTCTGGTATAATTTTTATGATTTTGATGGAGTAGATATTAGCAAGCAGCTCTGCTTGCTTTCATTCAGGCAACCATCTTGGATGCAAGTCCTTCTGGATACAGTAGTTTCTGGTAACTTTGTTTATTTCTTCAATTTGTTTTGAATTCCATGTTTTTTTTTTTAAATTTCTTTTGTCAATTGGTTTTTCTTTCTCTTTTAAAAAATTAAATTATTTAATGGTTTATCTATTTTCTAGTCTATTTAGAAATTCTAGCCTTGTGTTAAAGGAATTAAATAAATTTTTAAAATTGTATTTCCTTTTCCATTTTTTAGAAAATTATTACTTATTCTTCATATAGCTCTATATATCGTTCATATTTACTTATTGATGACACTTTTGTTGATTTATGGTCTGTAAAGAATGTATTTAATAGTCTGCTTTTTCTACATTCCTGAATTCCTTATATTATAACTTAATGACAAATTTTTGTAAAAGTATCCTGTAATAGTGAAAATAATGTTTCTATCCAATAATCACTATGGTTATATCTAATTCAGTTTTCCTAACATTCTATTCATATCTATAACTTCCTTCTTTTTTAGATATTGAAAATAAAGAATATGTATGTGTTTTAAAAGCATAATGTTGATATAACATTTACTATTTTGTTTTACTATATGTTTTGCATTTCAATTGGCATTAAGTATGTGGATATGGAATTCATTGAAGACATATTTAATGTTCATATTGTTTACTTATCTATGGCACTTTTTTGCATATCATTTTCCTGTTCATTCCACTTAAATACATCTTTTTATTGTTCCCACATCTGAAATTGTGTTCCCGATGCTTGAATTTTTGCATTGTCTCTGGCATGATAAATTTCATTCCTACCTCTAATTTTAATTTTGTATGAGCATTTGTTTTAAATTTGATTTTACTTGTATGTATAAAACAAATTATTGTGTTCTATTTTCTAAGCCATTCTGTAAGTCTCTTTCATTTTAGGAGTAAATTTAGCCCATTACTAAGTAGAGCCATATTTGTGAATGTCATTTCCTCCTCTAATCTTGTTATATTACTTTTTTTGTTTTAAAATAAGATAATAATAATATAACAGATAATTATGGTCTGTTTTGTTTGAAACATTCTGATCTCCTTACCCAACCTTTAACACACACACATAGTACTCCTCTGCCCAGCCTCATCTTCCATACCCCCTTTCTTCAGATTATACTAAATGGTGCTTGTTTTGATTAAAATAACTGTTCCAAAAAAAGAGAAAAATAAATAAAAATAAAATAAATATTCTACCTCTCTGCTCAGATATCTCCTCCTCATCTTACCTAACTTCACCCATATTTCTTTTTTCTCCTTCACTATTCTTTTTTATAAACACTTCTTTTGCCCAACTCAATTAAGAGTAAATCAAACTTTTGCTCAGTTTTTGTCTTCCCTCGTCTTTATTTACAATGGTACTCTATTCTCACTATTCTATACTTCTTTCCACTAAGATGACTTTAGCTGATCTTTTTTCATGGCTTTCCTGTATCATGCTCTCTCTGTATTCTCCAGGTTTCCTCAGACATAGCAAGGCCGCTAGAAGACAATAAACTTGTCTCTATTGATTATATAAACATGGCTCATTCTAAGTCTTTTTTTCCCAAATAGACTTTTTTTAGATTTCTTAAGTTTCTTTGATGAATTTGCATATTAAAATCACTTGTCATTTCTAATTTCCTTAATAGGAATGATATAAATTCTTCCTTTCTGCTGAAAAATTTATACTTAGCGTTGTAGGGCAAAAAACTACTTTCCTGACTTACAGACTGACTTTTCAATCTCTTATTTCTTCCCACCCCATTTCTTTAATTACTTGTCATTTTAAAGTAGTTCTTTATTGTTCGTAATACTTTCCCTTGATATGTTGAAGTGCTTCTGTCTGATAACTTGTAAAATTCTTTCTTTAATGTTGAACTTCTCTGTTACTTGGTGACTAGTGTATAAACTCTATGCATTGGGTCTCTTCTCTGATGATGTCTCGTGGATTCTATGAAACCCTACTTTGTCCCTTTTCAATCCTCTGGGCAGCTTTCTTACGATTTCCTGAAATGTGATATTCAGTTGGATTTCATTATTATTTCTGCCCCAGATCTATAAATCTGTCTCTGGCTGAAGGTATTTCAAATTTAACGTGTATAAAATGAAATTCATTGTCTTCTCCCATAAGTCTGCTTCTTCTCCAAATCTTCTATTTCTGTTGAAGGCTCTATAATCATTCCATATGGCAAACTTAGAGGCTTCCTAAATAGAAGTAGTATCACCTGATCTGAGTAAGTTAGTGATTCTAGTAAGCAGAACTAAGGATGCAATGCATCTATGCCAGTATAAATAACATGGAATCAACATTCATTTACTGTGCTCTTGCTATGTGCTAGGCATTGTGCTGTGAATATAAAATATGGAATGATGGAAGATAGAATGTTGTATTTAGGTAATAGTTAGCAATCCAGTTTAACTAAAATGGAGAGTTTGTAAAGGAATATATTCTATCATATGTTACCATTCCTATTCACATAACTGGAATGCACTCTCTCTAAGTTTATATATCATCTTCTAGAGGAAGCCTTCCTGATCCCACTCATTTTTAGCGTTTTTTGATCCCCCATAGAATATAAGCTCTCTCCTTGGGAACAGTAAATAATCCCATTTTTTTATTTTTGTATCTCCAGAATTCAGACAGTATCTTATACAGTAGTGGGTTAACAAATGTTTATTAAAAATAATAAAACAAATATTTATTGATAGGAGGGCTTTTCTCACAACAACCATGTGAGATAAGAATTTAGGGGCATCCTATATAATAAGTGTGTGTGTGTATGTGTGTGTGTGTTTTGTATTTTAGAGGGGAAAAATGCCTAGCTGGCACTTAAACTTCTCCACAGAACAGCTATGGTATAGAATACCAATATTCTGTGAACTGTAGTTTTGAAGTACTGATTTTCAAGAATGTGCTAATTGTGAAGGATTCTATCACTTGTCTTTTTGTCCTCACTGACCCAATTATTTTCTCTTCCACTTAGTTGCAAAGGCAACTTTACTTTTGTCCTGGGGCTTTTGTTTTTCACTATTTTTTGGCCTTTTTCTAAAATCTGAAAATCTACTTTGTAATACCAAATTTTTTGGCCTTCCTGGTCCCTGAATCAGCTTGTCTTTTTAGGTTCCAAGATGTGATACACTTAAAATGTAATTGATGCTTTACAGCTTTTTCTTAATGCCATCAATTTTTGAATATCCCAGTTTTTTTCTCTTCCTTTTTTTCATTTCTACCTCTTGGTTATACATAATGCAAATCATAGACATTTATAGGAATTTATTAAAAGGAAAAAAATAATTCCAATTCAGGAATAATACACTAAAATCAGACCATAAGTCTATTGCAATTTAGTGAATCTGTCATCTCATTGATGCGAGCTATTCTCTTCAGTAGTACAAATAACTACCCAACTATTCTTTTTGGTTAATCAGAAAGATTTCTAGAGTTAAAGTTAGAATACCCAGAGTCATAACCTAGCTCTGCTACTTAATGACTACGTGACCTTAAACAAATTATCTGACTTCCTTGAGCCTCAGTTTCCTGATTTGTAAAATGAGAATTCTGGATGAAATAATCTTTAAAGATCCTTTTAGTCTAGCTTTAAAGGTATGATCAACGATCTTATTCTTGTCCTATGCATTTTTTCGTGTTGTCCTATAAATTCTTCACATAGAACTATTTATCTGTTATACTTTCTTTTTACACCTACTCAGTAAACTGCAGTGGTCCCCTACTGTCTCTGGGATCAAATACAAAATCCTCTGTTTGGTATTCAAAGCCCTTTATAACCTAGCCCATCCTCTCCTACTTTTCTTATGCCTTATACCTTTCCCTCCTCCTATTTCTGCCCCCTGCCATGTACTTTTCAGTCCAATGACACCAGATTCTCTGTTGTTCTGTGAACAAAAAGACATTTTCTCTGGCTATACCTGCATTCCTGGAATAATTTCCCTCCTCATCTTCATCTACTTACTTCAACTAAGTCCCAACTAAAAAACCGTCTTCTACAGAAAGCATTTCTCACCCCCTTTTTAACTCTAGTGCTTTTATTCTTTAATTATTTCTTATTTTTCTCATATGTAGCTTATTTGTACATATTTGTTTGCTTGTTTTCTCCCTCATAAGATTGTGCGCTCCTGGAGACCAGAGACTGATTTTTGCTTCTTTTTGTATTCTTAGCACTTAGCACAATGTTCAGCACATAGTAGGCACATTCATTTTTCATTATTAAACATAAATAAATTTTATTGAATGATTGACTTGATAACAAGACCAACTCTCAACAGAGAAACTAGTGCTGTATATGTAGATCTGAGAGTGAAGTTGATTTCTGATGAAGCTATTTTCAGAAGACAACAATCCTTAAAACTGCTTTATCTGTAGTATTGCTTAATTCTTAGTAAACTCAGTCACTGTTTAGATCTGAGACTTCCAGCATCCATTATTTGACAGAGAGAGTTCATCAAGATGTTGTTGTTTTTCTCCAGCAAATATATTCCTTTGGGAAAAAACTGGGACAAGGGAGTTTTGGAGTGGTCATTGAAGTCATACACAAGGAAACAGATCTCAAGTGGGCCATGAAGAAAGTGAACAAAGAAAAGGTAAGAAGCGTCAGCAGGGCTAAGGGATAAACTGTGGACACATAACACCATTAATAACAATTGAGAGAAATAAACAATAGGAACAGTAATGTGATTTTTATACTTTGTACTGTGGATTTGTGGAAATAGAGTGGAAAGAAGCCTGGATTCAGAATCCAAGGCTCTCTATTCAGATCCCAGCCATGATGTTTACTCCCTGTACTATACCATCTGTGGATAAGACATCTCTAGGATTCAATTTCTTTATCTATAAACTGAGGACTAGATATCATTTATGGGCCTTTTGAGCTCTAATCAATACTCTATGAATGAAAGATGATGGAATAAATCAGATAGTATGAGGCCAAAAAGGAACAAACAACTTTAGGTGGAAACTCTTCATTGAATCCAACCTACTGTACCCACTAACTCATTGACTTTCCTCCTTTTCTACTTATACTGTCAGTTACTCTGTTGGACAGTCCATGGACATCCTAACAGGCCAGAGTAAATTCCATACCTTTTCTCTCCTTGGTACAGACAAGTCCTTTCTCAGTTACTAAATAATAACCTAGGACTCATGATGTGACTATGTCAGTTGCAACTACAATATCATAAAAAGGATCCTGAATTTGCAGTTGGGACATCTGTTTCAGAGCCCTGGCTTTCTTGTTTCCTAGCATATACCCTTGGACAGATCCATTAATTTTCCTGTTTCATTTTCCATCTATAAAATGGGGATAATGATACTTGACCAATGAGACTTGACTGAGCTAAGTCAATAGAGTAATTGCAAAAGGCAGTATAGTACAAAGGGAAAAGAATGGGTATAGAAGTGTGCGCTGAACTGATCTAGTTACTGCCCTTTCCCATTTTACTTGACTCTGGTTTTTGAAGTACTCTGGTGAAGTAGATATAACTGTCAGTTATATTGTATTTAACCATTTACAAAATATTTTATATACATAGATGCTGACTACAATTCTATGAGGGAAATCTTGCTTTTATTCCTACTTCATAAGTGAAGAATAAATGGAATTTGGGGTCAGAAGACTTAAGTTAGAACTTTGATTCAACTGTTAGCCAGCTTTTTGACCTTGTTTGAGTCATTTATCCTAATCAGAAGTCAATTTACTCTTTTATAAAAGGAGGATATCATTTCATATATACCCTTATGTAAATGTATATATGTGTGTACATATGTATGTATGTCTCTCTATCTATCCATCTATCATTTGCCTTGTAAAACTCAGAGGACCAGGCTTGGAGTAGAAGAGCCATCTTTTGTGAGTTCATATCTGTGCTGTGTAACCCTGGGTAAATCACTTAACCCTATTTGCCTCAGTTTCTTCATCTGTAAAATGATTTCGAAGAGGAAATGGCAAACTGAA
Source organism: Sarcophilus harrisii (assembly GCF_902635505.1). Taxonomy (NCBI): domain Eukaryota; kingdom Metazoa; phylum Chordata; class Mammalia; order Dasyuromorphia; family Dasyuridae; genus Sarcophilus; species Sarcophilus harrisii. Next base: position 200,867,935 of record NC_045431.1, on the reverse strand, counting down.
AAAACAATTGAACAAGATAATAAGACCTCATAAAACTATTGCGAGTATCAAATGAGATAACACATAAGTATTTATAGAGCACTATTTTGTAAATAGCATTACCAGATAACTGTCAGAAATTATTACTATTATTATTTCAATTCCTGCCTGACAGTAACCTTACTATCTCCTGCCTGGTCTTCATTCCTTACCTTTAAATATTCACTCTCTTCCTTTCCAGACCACTTGTCCATTTCCTCTCTGCATGGAATTTAGCTAAGCATCTCTTTGTCAGATGGATCCTGGGTACCTGAGACTTTTAATCATTATTTTTAGTTTCTGTGCTTATAAGAAAAAAAATGCAAACATTATTAACTTAACAATATATTGTTCTGGAATCTGGAATCAGTATGACATAAAATACTTAGGAATAAATATAGTTTTTGTGTGTTTTCTTTTTGTCCACAAACTGAAACAAATGATAATGATTTTCCTAAAAATTTCATGAAAATTGGTGATAGACAAATATAATTATAAAGTCAATAGTGAAGGAAGGTGCTAAGAATCAGAAGGATTATTTCTAGTTAGAGAGATTTCAGTTCATATAGGTTGATAAAACTAGATGTAATTTAAAATGTCACTAGTAACCTTGGTTCTGTCAAAATTAAGCAGATGGAAATGGGAAAAGTTCACTAATCATATTTCATATTTAAAAAATCTGTCATTTCGGTTGATATGTGAACTTCTACCATTGATACAGTTTGCAATGCACAATTGTACTTTAATAAACAATAGAATGAGATGCTGTGACCTACAATCTCTGTATACTAAGGGGCAGCCTTCTGGAGGTAAACACCTCTAACCTTAGCCAGGCTGGTCCTCAGAAGACAGACAGTCTCTCTCCAGAACCTATATTTCAAGCTTTTCTAACTCGAGAGAGCCACCATAACTAAAGCCTGTCAAGGCTTTCAGGATACTCATTCAGGAAGAATGAGAGGGAAAGTTGGGGGGGGAAGTCAGTATCAATGACAGCTAATGTAAGTGTCCTTTTAATTCTAAATTTTGCAGTGCAGAAAATTAGTGAAAAGGGAATGTAGGAAAAGTAAAAGATGCTTTAGTTTTTCCTAGAAGTTTAGACCTAACTGGTAAGGGAAATTAATACTATCTCATTTAAAATCCTGATTTTATAGAAGAGGAAATCAAAGGCTTAAGAGGTAAAGGGACTTAGCCAATGTTATGTGGCTAGTCAATTGAAGAACAGGGTTTAAATCTTTTGAGTCCACTTCTAGCCACCTTCTCTATCATGCTTACCTCTAGTTTATATGGAATGATTTCAAAAATATAAAATGTAGATAACACAGACACACAAAAGAATATACCAAACCTGAGGTCTTTTCTTCATCAAGATGAATTGTATGGAACCACTCCCAAAACCATGGAATCTAGAACTAGAAGGCAACTTAATATATAGAATATCTGGGCTTGGAGGGACTGTAGAACATGTAATATCAGAGATGGAAAGGATATTGGAGATGGGCTGATTCAAACTTAGAACTTCTTACAGAAAAATACTAAAGTATCCAGAGATCAAAGTCTCATAAAATTGTTAGTGACAGAGCCCAGACTAGAACCAAGGTATCTAGCTTCTTTGTCCATTGTCAGAATGTGAGCTGCTCTTTAATTCTAAATTAAATTATTCCTCAGATCCCATCATTATCCTCCCATATAATTTTCTAAGCTCTGAATTCAATTCAAAAAAGTGATCACTGTTTATTGAATTTGAATTATTTAGAGTGGAATCCATTAAGGGTAGTAGAAAGAAGACTAACACTATGGATTCAGTTCTTGCCTTTAAGTTCATAGCTAAGTTTGTCGAAATTAACATTCAGACAATGAAGTTCCCACACTGAAACAGTATAAGAGTGAGCAATGAATTCTGCTTAAGATTGCAGAAGATTGCTTAATAGTTTTGTGACTTTGGTCAAGTAACTTAATTTTTCCAGCTCTCAGAAAGATTATCTTTGAAGGTGAACCAGATGAGGGACAATTATATAGGGAAAAGACCTCTGTATCAATAGGCAGAGGGCTCTTGGTTAAGATTTTAATTGTATTTAATTAGGCAAGTAATTTCACTTTTCTAGATCTTTATTTTCTTATCTGTAAGATGAGGAAGCTGGACTTATCTCCAAGGTTCCTTCCAGTGTTCAATGATCCTTCTTTGATCTCTCATAATTCTAAATGCCTTAATATTTGTTACCAAAGGGTTGAAATCAACCCTTTCAATTTTATGAATTTTGAGATTTGGGAATTATAAAAAAATTTAAGAGATCATTAAATTCAGGAGTCAGCAAACTATGTTCTGTGAGTCAAATCTGGCATGCTACTGTTTTTGTAACACCAACAAGCTAAGAGCCATAGTTTGCCAATCTCTGATCTAGTTTGCTCCCCTCATTTTTATAGATATAGGTATATCATTTTCTAGAGATATTGAAGATCATAGATAAGTAATTTGTCCCTGTTGATGGTCAGTGGCAAGGATGAGATTCCAAGTTGTTTTCTAGCCCTATACTCTAGCTCCTAGAAGAGACTGTTTAGATATCCAAATTCACATTTAGATGCCCTTCTCTGGTATATTTATTTGTATTTTAAGATTATCCCACAGAAAATGACCAGACTTGGTACAAAGCAGTGAACCCTTAAAGCTATTCCAGATTATATTAAGAACAGATTTTTGGCAAAGACACAGGACCCTTGAGAAGGAAAATCCATGGAGAAGTGGCTTAAGGTCTTAAGCTTAAGGTCATGTAGGTAGTTAATAGTAGAAACAGGATCATAATTCAGATTGCCAGCTTTTCACATCATTTGGCATTGAACTTCACCATTTTGAGAAGAGTGGACATAACTGGAGCCTCTTAAAGTACAGGGGAGACATCAACTATCTTAGCAAAAACTCAGCTTTGGTTGGAAATAGTGCCTCCTTCCCTTCTCTTTGCCTTTCTTCCCTCTAACCATGATTATTTAAAAAAAAAAATTAGCCAGGAATGCAAGCTCCTTCCAGTATAAAATAAAATAACCCTGGCCTAAGGGATGAGTTTATCATTGAGAGTCAGAGAGAACCAGAAGAAACCAGACTGGTGTCAATCCCTGCTTCAGGCCTGTTTCCCTTTTACTGTATTTGTATAAGGCCACAAACATATTGTTTTGTTTATTCTCTCTAAGTGAGAGCTAGCAGAGAAGGTCATTTTTTTTGCATGTTCTTGTGTTACTCTAAACAGAAGAATAAGTATTATTGTGAAGAAAAACTCAGTTGAATAAATTGAAACTGAAAATTTGGGGAGAAGGGAAAAAATTAAAGCTATTAAAATTTACAAAGGAAATACATAGAAACTCCAATAGTGCTTTACAAAGAACTTCTCTCATAGAAATTCTTATTAGGACCTAGTATAAATAGTATTATACCCATTTTGCAGATGAGGAAATAAAATCAATGAAGATGATTGCCCACCATCACATCACTAGTAAATATCATAACTAGAACTTGAAGCTAGGTTTTCATACCCATAATTCCATTGCTTTCTTAGGTTAGTTAAATTTGGCAAACATTCATCAGACATGTACCCTATGTACAAAACTATGTCAAGGGCTATGGATATAAAGGCAAAGATGGACAGTTTTTGATCTTAAAGAGGTTGTACCCTACGAGAGGGGGATATGACATGTATGTATGTATATTACAAGGTGTGATGGGGAGATAGGAAGGATGAAGACAGAGTATTCTAGGGATTAAATTTGAAGAGAGAATACTTTCAACTAAGGATACAGGGAATACTATATGAAGGAGATGACATTTGAGCTAAAGCTTGAAAGAAGAGAGCTATGAAAGGCAGAGGTGAGGAAACACATTGAAGATTGCAGATGATTTGTGCACAGATGCATAGGGGCAGGAGAAAGCATTCTGATTCCAGGCAACACTAACCATGCGGCCTCTCTTTGTTGTTCACTTGTTTCAGTCATGTCAAATTCTTCTTAACTATATTTAGGGTTTTCCTGGCAGAGATTGCTAGAGCTTTTTGCCATTTCCTTCTCTGCTCATTTGACAATTTCTGGGGAAACTGAGGCAAACAGAGTTAAGCGTCTTGCCTAGGCTTGCACAACCAGTAAATGTCTGAAGCCAGATTTGAACTCAGGAAAATGAGTATTCTTGATTCCAAGCCCAGTGCTCTATCTACTGGACCACCTAGCTGCACAATCCCAATACTCTGCCATTTTACAGATGATACAATGGAGACCCAGAAAAATGGCATCATTTGTTCAAGGTCAAACATCCAATAAGCAGTTTTAAGTCAAACATTTATTAAGCATTTACTATGTGCCAGAAGCTATACTGTGCTGTTGTTGTTTGTCTTTCGTTCTTGAAGAAGGGCCGTTACACCAGGGATATGATGCCATGATATGCAAGTGAATTTGATTTAGGTGAGGGAGGGCTGTGCAAGGTCACCCACCTCACTTTCCCCTCCAGAGCCATCTGGGTTCAGTGGCAAGATACAGATCAGGACAACTGGAGATGGCCTTTGATGTAATGGGAGGCTTTGATCTTTTAAAGCTAAGGTCTTTAACAGGTTTCAGTTTGATTGAGGCAACACCCATCAGTGATTAAGGCTAAGTATCATTTTTTTTTTCTAAGTATCATTTAAAGCAAAGAATCTCCTCTATACCTAGTCCAAAAAAAAAAAAATCTAAATAAATAATCGCTATGCTATACAATACAAGATACAAAGAAAGGCAGACGACAGTATCTATCCTAAAAGAGTTCACAATCCAGTGAAAGAGAAGTCTTAATCCAACTTCCTTGACCATTCTGATATTGGTTAAATATAAAAATTTTGTCAAGTAAGTGAACCAAATCATATCCATTTTTTCCTGAATTTAGAAGTATAAAAGAGTTAAATGTGAAATAAATCTTGAAAGTTAATTGAGTCCAATTGTAGAGATTCTTAAATGATGGACTCCTTACTTAGTACTTTATATTGTGGTCAATAAGGAGTCAATTAAGGTTTTTGGAAAAGAGAAATGATATAAATAATCAGACCTGTGTCATAAGGAACTTGTAAATTTTATTTTAGAGTATTTTAGAAGCTGTATGAAGGACAAATTAGACAAGGGATAAGCAAGACAGAGAGGCAACAAGTTCAGTAATCTGGACAAGAGTGAATAAGTTCTATTTATGATTGGAAAGATGAGGATGGACGTGACAAATTTCATAGAACAAAATTGATGGGACTTGGCAAATGACTGGACGGGGATTGGAAAAAGGGGAGAGGTTAAGGACTTAAAAGGGCAGACAAAGATAGGTAGCAGTAGCAGCAAAAAGAGCGAAGTTAGGATAAATCTTTGCTCAACTCCAGAATCTGGACTACACAGAATTTGAAACTGACCAGAGTAAAAACTGAAACGGATCTAATTTTAATCATGAGGATGTTGCCTGTCACCATATGAAAGAGAAATAGCTTGAAAAGATAAAAGAGATAAAAAGAATATGCACTTGTTACCCAGAAATAAGTTGAAGTGACATTCTGATTTCATTTTGTGTTTCCTCATCAATTAAGGCTGGAAGCTCTGCTGTGAGATTACTTGAACGGGAGGTGAGCATCCTGAAAAGTGTGAACCATGAACATATCATTCATCTAGAACGAGTGTTTGAAACACCCAAGGTAAGGTTGCAAGAGTGAGAGTATTTTGAAAATTGTAATTAATCCAGAATAAACATTGTGGGAGCTTGAGATAAAAAGAGTAACCACAAATGCCTTACCAGAGAGAGGAAGAAATGGAATCTCAGATGGGTTAGGGCCTTCTTTATGGTTGGTCAGACAGCCAAGAAAGTGGCCATACTGCTCTTTTAATTCCAAGACTTCTGTTCTTATTATCATGTTACTATTCCATGTTATGAAGGATTTCCTTATTATTATTTATATATGTGCACCTTCACGTAGTCAAGACTTGTGGGTCCAATAATGTCTCCAAGTAGTACAAAGAAAAAAAATGCCTTTTGTATTGAAACAATCTCACATGCAGTTGTAATTCCTTTGGGAATCAAAGATCATAGAGTTTTCTAGTTCTCATCACTCAGTCTCCCTTATCCTTTTTTTTTTTCTTTTTCTTTTTTTACAGATGAAGAAGCTAAGGACCAAGTGGTCACATATTGAATTAGTTAAAAAATAAGAGCTAGAATTAGGCCTCCTGACACTTAGAATAGATCCCTTTCTACCATAAAACACTGCCCTTGGGTTCTGCCCACTTATTTCTTTAGAGGTACACAAAATTTTGCCTGATGCAAGATGATGAAGTAAGAGTACTGTTTATACTCGACTAACCAGCTATGATTATGATTATCATATTCAGAACATGAATTCTCTCTCTTGTTGCAAAGGGAACAAAGGCTGGATAGACCCTACAAAGATGTGCCCCTTTTAAAATTTTAATTAAAATTTAATTTAATTTTTTAATTCCCTTCACATTATTATAGTTTCATTCAAATACCTGTTGTTTTCTGCTCTCCCACTGATTGGCATGGTGATTTGGGGCTTAGTTTTTCTGCTTCATAGAATAATAGAATTATAGCGTTAGAAAGGGCCTTGAAGAGAATCCAGTCCAATCCTCCCCACCTCCCGCTACCACCTTGTCCAGGCTCTGTTTTACAGATAAGATGCGGTTCTAATTGCCACATCTTATGAGGAACATTCATAAACTGGAGCACATTCAAAAGAGTGTAATCAGGATGACGAAGCTCCTGAAATTTATGCCACAAAGAGAGTTCTTTAATTTGGAAAAAAAAGATGTCTTCAAAGAGTGGAAGGATTGTCTTGTGGAAGAGGAATTAGATTTGTTCTGCTTGATCAAATAGACTGAAGGAGTTTTTAACATGGAATCTGTGAACTTGAATTCTTTTTTACCCCAAGGCAATTGGGGTTAAGCGACTTGCCAGGGTCACACAGCTAATAAGTGTCAAGTGTCTGAAGCTGGGTTTGAATTTAAGTCCTCCTAACTTCAGGGCTGGTGCTCTGAACTTATGTTCTTTTAAAAAATATTTTGATGACTTTTCTTTCAATATATATTAAAACTACACTAAAAATTAAAACTACATTAAGATTTTTGGGAGGACATCTAGGCAGCACAGCGGATAGACTGCTGGGACTAGAGTGAGGAAGATTTCTCTTCCTAAGACATTTACTAGTTGTATGACTGAGCAAGTTACTTTACCCCATTTGTCTCAGTTTTCTCACCTATAAAAATAAGCTCAAGAAGGAAAGGTCAAATCATTTCAGTATTTCTACCAAGAAAGTCCGAAATGAGGTCATGAAGAGTTGGACACAACTGAAAAATGACTTAACAACAGCTGCAAGACTTTTGGAACAGCTTGCATTTATATTTTAGTTTATTCATTTAAAACTATTACTGCTGGAAGGAGTCTACAGACTTCAACAAACTACAGGAGAATTCATGACACTAAAAAAAGAACCAGTTTGATTTAGAACCAGTTTGGGGCTAGATATTTGGAAAACTTCTTAATAATTCTTAAGCAAAAGTGCAGTGGCCTGCCTCTGGAAGCAATGAGTTTTCTACCCTAGAGTTCTGCAGGATGAAGGGGAAAACTACTTACTAGAGATGTTAACAAAGTTTGTTCGTGAATAAGGACTAGGAAACCAACGAAGATCATTCTACATCTTTAAGTCTTAAAAACTGACCACACTAAATAACCTCTTTTCCAAGATAAATGGCTCTTTCAACCTGTCTTTTGATGGCCACATTATCCTGTTCATCTTCCTTTGGATACATTCTACGTTTAGAACTTTGTCATTTTGCTTTAAAAGGTTGAGGAACCAGAAATTGATCCTTGGCCATTTCCAAAGTTAGTGTTCTGCCCACTCTACTGCTTTTAAGACAAACACATGGTATTCCATGTTGTATACAATAGTAATATAAATGGTTGTGCTTTCAAAATGTTAGATATTTTGGTTATCCTTCATAAAGGGAAACAACCAGTTCTCCTTAGCATTCATTATTCTGAGCTACCCACATAAAAGACTTGATAATTATTGTTACCTGTTGCCACCAGGAAAATAGATGAATTTATAGTGTTTATTTTTTTTAGTCTGAAATAGCTGAAGAAAATTTTAAGAAAAATTGGCTTACTTAATATTTCTGTGTCCTCACATTTGTGTTGTTTGCCTTTAATTCAGTTAGGCTGGCTGCACACATCCCAATATGATTAGCCTTATCATTTGAGCCATCTGAATGATTGATGGAATGACTACTTGATTGATTAGGCTCCCGTGATTGGTATTGATCCCTCAAACTGCCAATATGACATGATCAGCTGTGCTGTGGTCCAAAGCACTCTCTGAATAGAGACATTGCCTTAGTTTAAATAGATGTTTCTGAATATCAATTAACCAAATTCTTTTCTGTTAGTGGCATTCTTTTTCTCCTCAAATTTCATTTAACTATACTGTGTCATTTTTTTTTTTTTTTTGCTGAGGTAATTGTATATAATACATATATTTAAAATTACCATTTTGTCTTGTGGGACTAAAATGCATGACAGGTTGGACTATGTAAGTGGGCTACTTATCACTTTTGGTACTAATGAGATTGAAACATGTCTGATCAGTGCTATCAACTAAGAATATGGACCCACCATAGAAACTTTTTTGATGACCTTTGAAATGAATTTGGACATTAAAAAGTCTAGAAAATCTGGAGACTTCTGCAAGCCATACTGCAATAGTCTAGGAAGTCTTGACTATACCTACAATATGAAAACACATTGGCCTCTTGTTTTTTAGTGATGGGCATAGGATCAGAAGGTCCTAGGAATTAGAGCTGCATAGGATCTTAGAGTTCATCCAGTATAGGCCCCTCATTTTATAAATTAGCAAACAGACATAGATGATAACTTGGCAGAGATCATCCAGGTAGTCAGTAGCTGAGGAGACTCTGACTTTTCTGTCTCTTTCTCCTAGTAATCTAGTAGCTTTTTCCTCATTGCATTAATTCTTCTGAATTATTTTTTCAAATTACTTTACTTTTTTGATTTTTGGGTTTGTGTTTTCTTTTGTAACATGGCTAAAAATTTTTAAATAGCTTTTTATTGACAGAACATATGCATGGGTAGTTTTTCAACATTGTCCTTTGCACTCACTTCTGTTCCAACTTTTCCCTTCCCTCCTTCCACCCCCTTCCCTAGATGGCAGGCAGTCTCATACATATTAAACATGTTAAAGTATATTTTAAATACAATATATGTGAACAGATCCGTACAGTTCTCTTGTTGCACAAGAAAAATCGGATTCGGAAGGTAAAAATAATCTGGGAAGAAAAACAAAAATGCAAGTAGTTCACATTCATTTCCCAGTGTTCCTTCTCTGGTGTAGCTGATTTTGTCCATCACTGATAAATTGAAACTGAATTGGATCTTCTCATTGTCGAAGATATCCACTTCCATCAGAATACATCCTCATATAATCTTGCTGTTGAAGTGTATAATGATCTCCTGGTTCTGCTCATTTCATGTAGCATCAGTTCATGTAAGTCTCTCCAGGCCTTTCTGTATTCATCCTGCTGGTCATTTCTTATAGAACAATAATATTCCATAACATTCATATACCTCAATTTACCCACAATTCTCCAATTGATGGGCATCCACTCAATTTCCAATTTCTAGCCACTACAAAAAGGGCTGCCACAAACATTTTGGCACATACAGGTTCCTTTCCTTTCTTTAATATCTCTTTGGGATATAAGCCCAGTAGTAATACCATTGGATCAAAGGGTATGCACAGTTTGATAACTTTTTGAACATAGTTCTAAATTGTTCTCCAGAATGGTTGGATCCATTCACAGCTCCACCAACAATGTGTCAGTGTCAACATGGCTAAAATTTAATGTCTTGCCTGACTTCGCAGGTATAATAAATATTAAATTGTTTTCAGGGAGGTGTGATGGTTAAATTTTTTTTATGTGTAATTGGGGAAATAGTTAAAAAATTAAAATTTATTTTAAAATATAATAGAGATATACTTGACTTGATAAACAACACTTCTTTCAGGTGGTTTGTATGCTTAAGAAACCATATTACAGATCAGAACATTACTTACCAAATAGAGTTGGTTAATTTTTTTCCTCAATAGTATTTTATTTTTCCAAATACATGAAAACATTCAACATTTATTTTTGTAAGACTTTGTGTTCCAAGTGTTTCTCCCTCCTTTCCTTACCTACCCCCACCCCAAGACAGCAAGCAATCTGATATAAATTAAATATGTACAAACTTTTTAAATGTATTTCCATATTTGTCATGTTGTGCCAGAAAAATCAGACCAAAAAGATGAAAACGATAAGAAAAAGAAAGCAAATAAACAAATAGATAAAAAGGTGAAAATACTATGTTTCAATCCAATTCAGTCTCCATAGTTCTCTCTCCGGATGAGGATGACATTTTCCATTGCAAATAAAGTTAATTATTAAGACCTATTTCCATCAAGAATTAAGTTGGCCCAACCTATGGATTTATATTTTTTAAAAGTGTTGATTGGCTAGAATCAGAGAACCCCTTCCTTGTTCAATACTCAGTAAATATTCAGGCAACAACAAGCATTTGGATCATTATGCAAGGCATTGTACTGTTGGGAAATAATAAAGATCACTAGAACACACAATCTGAGTTCCAACAGTCTGTACAATCCATCTAGAATCATCTCCACATTTTCCTTAGCAAGTTGTGATCTACTTCCTGCCTTCATACTCCCAGTAAAGGGAAAACTACTCCTTCCTCCATCAAGCTATTCTTCTTTTAGACAGCTACACATTGCAACTAATTCTGCTATCTGGGGCAAGTGGAATAAATCTGGTTCCTTTTATGTAGAGTAGTTTTTCAGATATTTGAAACCATTGTTGTGCTCACACAAGAGTTCTTTTTTCCAGGTCAAAAATACATAGATCTTTTATCCAAGGCAGAATGATGATAGCACATTCTTCAGTGCTGTCATCATTCCAATCTCCCAACGTCCCTTCCTTCATTCTGTACGTGATGGCTTACAATGCAGCCTTGGATAGCATTCAGCTTTTGGTCTGATACTGTTTGCCCTGTCATCCTGTTGACTCATATCGAGTCCACTAAAACTTGATGTGTTTTGTTTTTATAATATATGAATTTCTGAATATTTCCCTCCCCCTTATTTGCCTCTCACATAGCAAAGAGTTAAAAAGTCCAGCAAAACCAACTAGCATATAGTCAACTGTTATGATCGTGTATTTTAAGATCAGCACGAGACAGGAATTCAGGTTAGGGGAAAATTGTCAGTCTTTATTTTCAGTGAAGAAGGATCGGAGGTGGAAGAGAATCGGCGATAGCAATGTGTGCAGCTGAGTCAAGAAGCTAGCTCGACCAGCAGCCACACAACCAGCAGCTTCGGAGTCTCGAACTCAGCCCAATCTCTCCCACTTGTCTTGCTCCTCTCTCTCTGCCTCCACCCACCAAAATCGTCATTTCCTATACAACACATCAGGACTTGCAAGGAGAGTGGGCAGGGACCATTCTTAATCCGATCATGTATATTAATAGAGTATAGCCCAATTACTATCTAGCCTCATGTACTTGGGACCTCAGTGCATCAGCTCAAACCTCACCCCATTACAGTCAACCTCTAACAGTATATTCGATATTCCATATTCAGATTAACTTACCTCTGAAATGAAAGGAAGTGATGAATTTTAACAACTTTTATCCAGGTTCAAGAATGGAAATTATAATTACACAATATTTAGATTAATTTTATCATTCTTTCAGTTTACATTGTTTTAATCATCATGTATATTGCTTTCTGGGTCTACTTGCTTCTCTGAATTGGGTTACATAAGTCCTTTCCTTGAGTCTGAATCCTTCATATTTTTACAGCACAGTAATATTCCATTACCTTCGTGTACCTCGTTTAACTATTTCCCAGATGACATGTTCTTCCTTGTTTCTAGTTCTTTGCCACCACAGAAATGCTGTAATGAATATTTTTCTCTTTATGGGACCTTTCCATTTTTGTTCTCCTTGGGGTATATGCTAGTAGTGGAATCTCCAGGGTAAAAGGATACAGATATTTTATTCATTTTTAAAAACATAATTCCAAATTGCCTTCCACAGTGGTTGGACCAATTCACAGCTCCTCCAAGAATGTATAAATATCTCTGTTTTCCCATAAGGCCTCTAGCATTGAATATTTCCAGCTTTTGTTATCTTTTTCAATTTTCTGCCACTATTGTATTAATTTGTATTTCTAATATTTGGAACATTTTTTTCATATGGTTGCTAAACACTTTTGAGAACTCTTTGATCTTATATTTTGACCACATATCCATTGGGAAGTGGCTCCTTATTTTTTATATTTCTATTAATTCCTTATTTACACATTGAATATGAAGACCATATGAGAAATGTTTAATGAAAAGATTTTCCTAGTTATTAATCCTTCTTTTCCCCTAGCTTTCTAGCTGCCTTAATTTTATTTATGTAAACCCTTTTCAGTATTCTGTCATCAAAATTATTTTATCCCTTGTCATTCCCTCTATCCCTTATTTAATTGAGTTTTACCCCTAGTCATAGTTGTGATATATATTTCTATCCATTTTCTTCTTATTTTTGTGATTGACCTTTTCTATTTTTCAAGTATTTATTTGAAACTGATTTCCCCTAGAGCTTTTTCACAAGAACTTGCCACTTATTTGTTCATTATCCTGGACTTCTGAAGTTATTTTTTGAACCTAAGGGTTCCCCTTTTGAATTTCATCTTTTTTTTCCATTTAGCCCATCATTCTACACTCCCAAGATATTTTTGAACTCTATAACCTAATAAATTGGCTCTGAGACCCTGCTCCAGAGGAGTTGATTGGATACTTATTAATATAAATTTATTATAAATTAAGATCAAAAGGTCATAGTTCAAGAGCTGAAGATCCCTCAGAGACCATCTAGTCCAACACTTTCATTTTACAGATCAGGAGACTGAGGTCTAGGGAGGTGAAAGGACTTGCCCATGCTTAAACACCAGAGGTGGGCCTTGAACTCAGTTTCTCTGATTTCAGAGCCAACACTCTTTCCATGACATAGTGCTGCCTCCCGAAAGTGAGAATATGATGGGTGCAGATGAGTACAGAAGGGCAGGGACTTATACAAGGAAGAGACTCTTTTATACAAGAACTCCAGAGGTAATGTTTGATGTAAGCCTTGAAGGATGAGAAGAAAGTTAGCAGTCAGGAGCATGGGGAATGATTTCAAAGTGGTAGAATTGTCGACACAGGGCATAATAACATAAGCAAAGGCATAAAGATAGAAATAAATCTAGCACTCTTACTCCTGTAACTTCTAGATGCTGCTGTTCTTTTTGTGAAAAGAAGACTTTCAGTCATGATATTGGTCTTTTGTTAAACATTTTACAATAGGATTAATTTACAAAATTGATTGTTTAACATCTACTTTAAAGAAAACTGAGGCTAATCACATGTCAGATGCTAAAGTGAATGAGCTTTTACTTAAAATAGGGGGAAGGGAATAGGTCTTTTCAGTTGTAACTCCATTTGGGATTTTTATTTTTTAGCAAAGACACTGCAATGGTTTGCCATTGCTTTCTCTAGCTTGTTTTACTGATAAAGAAACTGAGGCAAACAGGGTTAAGTGATTTGCTCAAGTTCACACAGTTCACACATTATAGGAAATTTGGGAAGATGAGTCTTCCTGACTTCAGGCCTGATAATTGTGCACTGTACTACCTAGTTGCCCTTCTTTTTATGTTAGTTTTTAACATATTAATAATGTGCACTCTGTTTTTATATTGCTTTCTACTTAATTGGTGACTCTTTGATAAGACTTGAGGAACACATTCACCTTAGCTGCCCTATCCTTATTATTTCTCAGAGTAAATTTCTTTGAAAGATATTCCTATGAGTACCTAATCTTGGTCATTGTGTGCTGATTCTTTTTAGTTTCCACTTCAGAGGGTAGGAGTTTACTGACCTATGTCCTGGATTCAGTGTGCCTTAGTTAGAAGCCTGCATCTCTGTACTAATTATCATCAGAATTGAGAGTATATCATATCCAAAGGCTTAGTATAGCAATAATACCTTTTTGGTGAATTGAACTGAATTCTATAGTGGGAGCTATGAAATCTCCAAAGAATAATACAGAGACATTTTTGAATATTTACTTGGTAAATCTTGCAGAGAAATCCAAATTAAGATTTTGTTGGAAAAAAAGATTCATTTTCTATTCCAGTCACTGAAAACAGTCTTTATTTCTAAGCATTTAAAGGTTATCTTCAGTAACTCAAATATCTTGATATAGGTTCCTACACACACACACACACACACACACACACACATGTCTCCTGGAGTATAAGGTAGAATGACAGGGTACACTTGTCTTACTATTCAATATATTTGAATAATTTCAATAAATATTTGAAATTAAGTCTTTTAATTTCAAGAAGCAACCAGATAGATCAATACTTATATAATTAGAACATTATTCCATGGAAAATAGGCTAAGCAAGAGGTTGTAAAGAAACAACAAGGCTCTTTGGTTCAGCACAAGAATAAAATATGAAAATAATTTGGGATCACTCTTATTCACATCGTGTTCAGCTGTCAAAGCAAACCATTGAGTAGCATCTTACCCATTCTAACCTATCAACTCAGTTTAAGGAATATGGTTAAATAAAAGAGCTGTCTTGTCTTCTCAGCAGGATAAGCTGATCTACCTCTTTTCTCAGATATAGAGACATCATAGCATAATGAACTAGGAGTCAAGAAACCCAGGTTTTAGTTCCAATTCTAACACTAAATTGCTGTGTGACCTTGGCAAATTACAAACACTACAGATCTTAGTTTCATAATGTGTAACAAAGGAGAGGGTAAAACTTAATGCCCCTAAGATCACTTTGGCTTTGAAAGTCTGTGGTGGTCTGACATCTCTGAAATTTTCCAAGACAGAAGGTAGGATCTAGAGTAAAATCATGTGATGGTGCTAAAGGATCAATAGAATTCAAGGAGAAAGTCAAGAGACATATGATATAGGACCAAAAAAAAAAGTGTCAGTTATTGGGAAAAGAAAGACAGGTCTGTCCTAAACAGAGAGTATGACACAACTTGCCACATTACTTATCCTGCAATCATGTGTACATATTAATGCTCATACATATGATATTTACCTGTATTCTAGATTCCCCAAAGTGAGCTTCTTCTGAACAGCTCCCTAAGTTACTAGTAGCTGTGAATATAAAAAGTAGTCAAGATGTCAATTAAAAATCAATTGCCCCAATAATGTAAACTATATCCAGAATTGGGAAAAGCACAACTCAGTTACTGATATTACATAAGCAATCTGAGGAACACAAATCTCTCTGACTCCTCCATCAGAGGGTTCAGAAAACCAAGTATTTGAGCACACATATGTAGAGGGCAGCTCATAACATTACATCTACACCATTATATCATAAACATGAATCCTACCTTTCTTTTCCCTTCACTTTCTTCTTCACATACTTCTCTTTGAAATAATGGCAGTATATTGGCCAATTTGGATACACCAGTGTGATTTCTAGAGCCCCTTCTGCTTAAATACCTTGTGCTTGGCATGGTCTCAGAAAGATCAGAAGCAGTGGGGACAGTCTCCTATATTAACATCACCTGTATTTTCACCTCCACAAACAGGATTGTTCTCTTCTGTCCCATGCTCATAGTTGGAATCCAAAGATTTGTAAAAATCATTTGAACATAGTTATCTCCCTCTCTTAATAATGTGGTAGCATTTTAAATGAAATCACTCATCTTAAAAAATCCAGATTGATATGTTTTATTTTTATTATCTATGCATTTAAAAGCTTGATCTCATTTAACAATCCAAAAATTATCCTAATATCCTGTGCAAAAAGCTAAATATCTTTACCTGCTTCCTTTAAATATCAGCGGATGTACCTTGTGATGGAACTCTGTGAGGATGGAGAACTTAAAGAAATATTGAACAGGAAAGGGCACTTCTCAGAGAATGAGACGAGGCAGATCATTGAGGATCTTGGGTCAGCTATTGCATATCTTCATAAAAAGGGTAAGGAGGGAGCACATTGGTCACATGTATTCAATTAAAAGGATAAAAATGATATTGACAATACATTATATTTGTGTATTTTACATAAACTAACTCATTTGATAATTTAAAAACAAGTGCAAATTGTAGATAGTAGAAGAATTATTGTTTGTATATCACGGATGGGTAAAGTTAGAGTCAGAAGACTAAAAGACCTTTCTCAAGTTCACATAGCTAGTTATGGAGGTCACCAGGTAGAAAGTGGCCGAGCCATTATTCAAACCCAGGGTTAAGAAATTTTAAATTCAGCACCCTGCATTGATCCCTAGACCAAAGATGAAAAGAGAAACAAAATTATAGAGTGTATAATTTGGATGAATAAAGTAAAATTTTCTAAATGGAATACAGAAAATATTTTTAAATCATCTATCACTAAATCATAGATTTGTAGTTGGAGAGGGTTTTTAAAGGTTGATAGTCAAACCTCATTTTGTAGGTGAGGAAATTAAAAAATTAAAACCAAAGGACAGAATTAAGAATTAAAATCTAATGCAGCTGATTCCAGATCTAGCATACTCCCCCCTACACTATGCTGTGCAAGTTGGGTTAATTCCAGGAAAATAACAAATATGATAAAATTTATTAATGAAAAAATAAAGGCTACACACATGATCCTATGTCGTATAAAGAAGCTTATCTCATTGTTTGAAGAAAGCTTTTGATAAAATATAGCACTTGTGTAGATTAAAATAGTTGAAACCATAGAGATAGAATAATTTTCCAGAATACAATCAAAAGTATGTATCTGAAACTAAAAGCTAATATTGTATATAGAAAAGAAACACAAAAAACATTCCTTTTAAAAATGGGTGCTAAATAGAGATATTTTCTCTCATCATTCCTATTTAACCATTTAAAAAGATCTTATAAGTAGAAATAGGACACAAAAAGAAATAAAAGGAAAAAATATTAGTAATGAAAAAAATTGAAGTATCTCTTTTGGCAGACTGTATGCCTAGAAAACCAGAGGCAGTCAACAATAGCAACAAAAATTAATGGAGCAATAACTTCTATAAGGGAGTTGGATACAAAATAAACCCACTAAAATAATGTTTCTAAATTCCTCTACCAGAAACTGATACTAAAGAAATACCTCTTATGATAATGAAAAAAATGTATCTAGGATCTTAGCATTCCTTTATCAAGACATATGAGATCTATACAAATACAATTTTAAAATGATTGACAGAAATCAAGGAAGAACCAAAGAAATGAAGGAATTAGTTCGAACATAAGGAATCATAATGAAACTATTTCTCAAATTTACTTATAAATTTAAAGTAATATCAATCAAAATTCCAAATAGCTATTTTGTAGTTTTAAATAAGATTGTAATAAAATTCATCTGGAAAAACAAATGGGCAAGAACATTGTGGAAAAATTATGAAAGGGAAAACTGGTGAAATGGAATTAATATCGCCCAGAAAACAAAATTATAAAACTTTGGAGTCCAATTCCCTTAAGCAGTGTGAAGTTACCAGGTTTGCTTTTAGGAGTAGTGACTAGAGTAGGAATAAGGCCATCAGAGAAACAGCAAGATTAATAATGATGATGAATCCATCCTTTTTTCAGTTGGGCAGATCAGCATGCTTAAAGGAAAACAATGCCAGTCAAATTTACCAATAAAATCACTGGTCCAATCCCTAGTCCTATCCCCATTGTATTTTTTTTCTGAGGCAATTGGCATTAAGTGACTTACCCAGAGTCACCCAGCTAGGAAGTGTTAAGTGTCTGAGATCAAATTTGAACTCTGGTCCTCCTGACTTCAGGGCTGGCGCTCTATCCGCTGCACCACCTAACTGCCCCATCCCCATTGTAGAGCTAAGAATTGTGAACCACTTGACATATTTTTCTTTTTTCCTCACCTCCTAAGAAAATTTAAGATAGATCATGTCAATGGTTTTTTCAGGTTTTTATCACTGAAGTGCCAGCAAATGTGTTTTTAGTGGAAAGATACCAATAGTAATAATGAAAACTCCCTTTTACATAGCACTTCATGGTTTATGAAGCACTCTCTTTACAATAGACTTATGGCTATTAGTAGGACAGTTGTGTTTATCTCCGCTTTACAAAGGAGAATGCAAAATCCTAAGAGGTGAAGTGAGTGATTTGACTAATGTAGCTAGTTGGTTGTTGCCCTTCATTCTCGAAGAGGATCTTGTCATATAGCTAGGAGCTAACCAAGTCAGGGACAGACAATCACTCTTTGAAGTTCAATTATAATGCTATGTGCATTATCTCCCTCTGGAATGAGAAAACAGGAATGGGGATAGAATTCTCCAGCCTGGTTTCTAGAATCTCCAAACTTATCTTACAAAGTTTTACAATGGCGATCCTTGGGGTGTTTTGTAAGATTTCATTGGCAGATTCCTTTGACAGTCATTCAGACTTCCCTTGGTATCCTTTCCAAAATAATTTTCAATTACTGACCCCAAGTTATCTGCTTTTTTTCTTTGTAGATATTGTTCATAGAGACCTAAAGCTGGAAAATATTTTGGTTAAAAGCAGCTATACTAATGACAAAAATGAGACCAACTTTAACATAAAGGTAAGAAAATTAGTGCTAGAAAGGATCTTGGAGATTATCAAGTTAAACCTAAGAAACTGTGGGTGTGGAAAGTGATACCCAAGTGTCAAAGTCATTATCTCCCTCTAAATGCATATTTGTAGCATTTTGAACAGAGACTAAATGGTTTTCATTTTTAAAAAGACTTCTCACAGATGAAGATGTAACTGACACGAATAATTTTAGAAGTTACATATTCTTCAGCATAAGAAAGCCTTTCAGCAATACCACTTAACTTCTCCAATTATTCTTGTCAGTTACATACTCATCTATGAGGCTTTAACATTTTAAAAATAAAAACCATTTACTCTCTGCTCAAAAGCCTACTTTATTAATGTACATACACATTTGGATAACTCGAAATCACTTGTTATGCTGAGCAAACAGATGCTCTGAACTATAATTAATTTCTAAATTTTGCCTGACATATAATGTAAATGTGTTTATAATTTAGAGAAAAGCACACCTAGATTATGCTTTGATTCAGCCAACAAATGCATTTCAACAAACATTTATGAGGTGTCTGCCACATGAAAGGCCTTCACATCGGTCCCCCTCTGGTGCTGCATTCATGATATGGAGGTTTCTGAAAAGCCATGCCAGCAGAGCATAATTTAGACAGCTTTACCATGCTGTAAGGACTTTGGGACTGGCAGAGGCAAATTTTGCCCGATGGCTTTCAACCAACTTAGGTAAGTAGGGAGAGGAGAATCACCAATAATCTGACCAGCTGACAATTAGATGATAATTATTTGGCTATGACAGCCAGCAAAGCAAAACAAAATAATGTATGCCTTTTAGTCCTATGTGACCTCTTTTTGTTTCTTCAATACTATTGGCAGAATAGTGAAAAAGAGACAGAAGGTCCTAAAAAATCACAGCAGTTTTAGACTCACATTAATTTAACTAGTTATTTTAATGTGAGATTTTTGTCCAGTTACAAGATAAATGACATAACATTGTGGAACCGAGTTATGTTAATCTTGATATTCTTAGTATAAGTGAAACTAGAAAATAAGAAATTGCAGCAAAATGGAATGATAGGTCCCAGATTCTATTTGGAGAGGCAAATCAAAGAATCAGTAAAGGTGGTTTCATTGTTTATACAAATCCAATTTGACAGTTTTTATTATTGTTTGAAGGCGATAAGAAATAATATTTCAGGGGACTATTTAGTTATCCATTGTGGTACGCAGGATAAACATGTGCAAAAAAAAATCCATCATGAAAGAAATTACATTTTGTGAACCAACATTTGTCATTTGTTGCAAAGAATGAGAAAGTAAAGAAATTCTAGGAGGAACTCAAAACCATCAAATTAAATTGACATATACTTTATTATTTAGTTATTTCAGTAAAAAGGTGGGCGTAGAAGAGGACAATGAGAATTGTGTTGGAAAATATGATTCAGGGTTAAGAAATTAAAGAGGTCAAACAAATCTTTCATGTATATATTATTACTTTTTTTTCAAGAAGGCAGTCTGAAGCTGACCAAGAACAAAAATTCTTTCATACACACAGAAATTGGTTGTGTTTTAATAGATAGGAACTGACTAATCACTGATGATAAATCAGCTATCTGTGACTAGATCACTGACTTGTTATAATGAAGGTGAAAATCAATACCAGTTTGGGGGAAAAGGGTCCAAAAATAAGATGAAGATGTAGTATGCAATTAAAATAGTTCCCACCTGACCTATTCAAATAGACTATTTGATGCCCCAAATGGAAAATGGATAAAAGAACAGATATAAAAATTATTGAAATTTACTACATACCTCTAACTGATGTATTTCTTTAACACGAAAGACAAAAGAGACTAGAAACCATTCCACCCTCAAAATATTTAATTTCTTTCTCAAGTTTTAAAAGCTGACAAGGAAATGTTGGCTTAGAATACAAGCTCATTTTCAAAATCTTGTGGTGAAGAATGATCTAAGAATTTGAGTAACATGACCTTGTCTAACATCAGTAAGAGATAGAAGGAAAAATTAGGTCTGGGAAAAATTTATGGAAAACTCATTAACTTAGGTCATTCATTCCAAGAATCTCTTAAGGATGAAATACAAAAAAAGATGAAAAAAAGAAAGAATCTATAAAACTTTTGATAAGAAACTATTTTCTTCATCGACATCAAGTAAAGCCCAAACACCTGGATTTTCACCATTTCATTTACTAAAGTTCTACGTGATGAAGTAGGAATAACACTGAGGAAACAAAGACAAAATATAATCTAAGAAGATTCATGCCAAAGATGACAAACAACTTTTGAAAGTCTTGAAGGTTTGATTTTCAAGATATCAAAAAAGGAGAAAAAATTATAATTAGAAAAATAATTATTGTCCCTTTAGCAACTAAAATGGCATTATTACATAAATACTGATTTTTAAACATCAATATTCTTCTGTTAATCTATATGATTACAAATAATTGTATACAAGAATCTCTGAATGAAACAAATTTAAGGTCATGCCAAGGGCACCGATGAGATGTGTGGTGGGCCCCTACATATTAGCAGTGATGAACTACACACAAAAAAGACTTAAACATGCAAGAGAGAGATGCGTAAATAGGAAAAGGAACAGGCTGACTTACATAGTCAACAAAAGGAGAGGGTAACAGATGGATTGGTATCCACAAAATATTTCGAGAGTTAGTGGAAGGTTTCCAATATGTTGACTTGGCCTGCCATAGAGATTTATGGAAAGTGACAAATAAAGAGTCACACAGAATGAAAATCTATGAATGAGTTATGAGCTGCAATATTGGGGGAAGAACTTACATGGGTAAGATCAGATTCATTGAAGAATTTAAGTATATGAAGAAATTGTTTGAATCTATATTCTTTGATAGAAACTGCCTTTGTCATTGTAGACTACAAGGATCCAGCATAAATTAAAATTAATACACTAAAATAAATGTCTTATTGATTCTACACCTACAATATTTCTTTTATCTGTCCCTTTCTCTTCCCTTACAAGGCTACCAGACCAATTCAGGGCTTCATTATCTTTTATCTGGATTACTGAAATGGCCTCTTAAATGGGCTTCATCGTCTTAAGTCTCTCCTTTCTCTAATTCATCCTCCTCTAGCTGATAGTCCTAAAACACAGGTCTTACTGTTATTTTCTTATTCAGAAATGCCATTGGTTTTCTATTCTCCAAGGTAAAATACAAATTCTTTTATTGGCATTCAAAACCCTTCACAATCTAGCTTTAGCCTACTTTTCCTAACCTACTATACTGTACTCCTTTCACACACTCTATAGTCCATTCAAGACAGTCTATTTGTTCTTCCACACACATACCATTCATGACCTTGTATTTATACAGGCTGCTGCTCATATTTAGAATGCACTCCCTCCTTGTGTTGTATAGCTTCTTGGAATTCTTAGTTTCTTAATAAAGCTGGGCTCAAGCTCCACCTTCTACTTGAGTTCTTTCCTGATTTGCTCAGCTGGGAGAATCTCTTCCCCGAATTATCTTGTATTTACTAAATTTATTCATATGCATAAATGGTGTTTCACAGTATGAGCTCCTTGAGAGCAGAAACTATTTTGGATTTTGCTTTTTTATCCCCATTGTCTGATAAGCAATAGGTGCTTAATGAATACTTGTTGATTAAATGATTAATCAAGAGTTTTTGTCAAATTAACCATTACTTTAATTCTATGCAACAAACATTTGTTAAACACCTATTCTGGACAAGGCACCAGAATAAGCATGGGTAAAGGTGTCAAATGCATGGTCTTTGGGTTGTAGGCAGTGCACAACATTTCTAAGTCTGGCCCAAACCATATTAAAATGTAATTGAGAAATATTTAACAAAACAAATAAAATGGAATAAAATATTTGCAGCCCACAGAGGTCCTTATATATGATTTCATGGTCCCTGTTTCTATTTGAGTTTTGACATTACTATCCTGGGGCCTGGGTGGCATGGAGAAACAAAAAGAAATACCATTTAAAAATAACTCCAATATATATAAAACAAATGAGAGAAAACCTACCAAAACACACACACTGGAATTATATGAATATAGTTATAAAACAATCTTTACAGAAGTAAAGAATTAAATAATTATAGCCATATTAATTATTTGTGGTTAGGCTATGCTAATAAAGCAAAAATGACAATTTTTAGTACTTGAAACTATATATATTAGTGTTATAAAAGCCAAACAAAGGATTATTTAAAAGAATTAGATAAAATAATAGCAATTTTTCTACAAGAACAAAAGGTTAAGAATCTCAAGGGAAATAGGAAAATGGTAAAAGGGGCTTACAACTATTTTGCAAAGGAATAATCGACAAGATATTCTGGTACTGATTTTAAAAATAGACAAATTGATTAGTGGATTAAAATGGATACTAAACATTCAGATCCAATTGAACATAATGCATAGTGATCCACAAACCCAAAGACTACAAATATTGGGGAAAGGACCCACTTTACAATAACTGCTGTGGAAATGGGAAAGTGATCTGGCAGAAATTAGGTTTAGACTACCATCTAACACTTTAATAAGCTCCAAATGTCCTTCTTACATGTCTTACATGCAAGAAACAATATCTTAAATTAGAGAATGGAAGGAGATATTTGTCAAAATCATAATAAAAATGGAAATTTGGAAGTAGGAAATGAGTAAAATGTCTTTAAAAGTTTTATCTGCTCTAAACTCATTTAACAAGTGAAGAAACTGAAACTCTGGAAAATTAAGTGATTTCCCACCAATACACAAAGGTAGTAATCAAACTGAGTTGCAAACCATAATTTTTAATGGGTTTCTTTTGAGTGTTGCTATCTTTACATCTTTGATATCTTCTGAGAAATTAAATACTGGAAAACTTCCTTCCTGAAAATTAGAAGTCTTTTCAGAACAGCAATGGAGCAGAGTTGGAGCAAAAGGGAAAGAACATTGGATTATCAAGATGATAATCCTGCTGGCTCAGTTACCTTGAGTCATATTTTTCCTGTCTCTGAAATAAGGGGATTGGATTAACAGTGAGATAAGATGACCTCTGTAATTGTTGCTGTTCAGTTATGTTTGACTCTTCTTGGTGAAGATAGTAGAGTAGTTATCCATTTTCTTCTCTAGCTCATTTTACAGATGAGTAAACTGAAGTAAATAGGGTGAAGTGACTTGCCCAAGGTCATACAGCTGTCTGAGGTCAGATTTGAACTCAGGAAAAGGAGTCTTCCAGACTTCAGATTGAGAACATTATGTATTATGGCACCATCTAACTGTTCTCTGTAATAACACTTTTATTTACAAAAGTTACAGAATCTTATAACTGGAAGGAATCACTAAGGCCATCTAATATACCCTGAACCTGAACAAAATCCCATTAATACAAGCTGGATAAATAGTCAAGCTTCTGCTTGAAGACCTTCTGTCAAGAGGAACTCAGTACCTCTTTAAGCAGTACGCCTCACTTTTGTATAACTTTAATTGTTAGAAAGCTTTTTTTTTTAAATGTGAATCCTAAAGTCACTTTTGCAACATCTATCAATTGTTCCTAATTCACCTCTCTTGGGATTAACCAAACAAGTTTATTCCCTCTTCAATATGACTGCTCTCCAACTTGAAGAAAGCTATTATGCTGTCTACCCTCGCCATACTCCCCCCTCACACACCACAAGTCTCCTTTTCTCTAGGATTAACATTCATTCTAAGTTCTTTCATCCAGTCTTCATATGGCATGATATTGAGGCTTTTTACCACCTTGGTCTTGTTCTTCTGACTGCTTTTTATTTGATCTATTCTTCCCTAAAATGTGATAACCAGAATAGAACACAAGACTCCCTATGTGGTCTGACCAGGGCAGATCAGAAGGGCTATCAGCTTCCTGGTGCTGAACATTAAGCTTTGATAAATACAGTCTAAGGACTGCATGACTTTTTTTGTACCTTGTACTAACATTGAGTCTATAATATTAATAGCTAATGTTATGTGACATTGAAAGTTTAGCAAAGCAATTTATGTATATAATTCATTTGACCTGCTCTAATGTTGTAAAAACAACAGGTTTTTTGAGATAGAATGACTGAGTACCCGCCACCCCCATCTCATACTTGTGAAGTTGATTTTTTTGAACCCAAACATAAGACATTTATTGTTGTTTTTATTTTAGACCTGTAATTTCATCTGTGTTGATTATTGCTGGTGTGAAAACTTCCTCTACCAGTACAGCTCAGGAAATGTCCTAGGCCTTGTTTTAAAGAGCTGCCTGGGGCACTGAGAGATTAAAGTGATCTGCCCATAGTCACACAACTGAAATGTATTGGGCTGGTCTTGAACCTTCTTTTCCTGACTTTGACAGTCTCACAACTCTCTGCCATAGCACCTCTCACTTTATGTTTAGTTCTATTGTATTGAATCTAACTGCATTCTGACCTGCTGATTTTTTATTGGATCCTGATCTTCTTTCTGATGTGTTACTGATTCCTCCTAACTTTGTGCTATACATAAAGATGATAACCACGTCATTTCTAACTTTATCAGGGTTAAAGGTAATACACAGAGTTAAGCACAGAGAGACCGTATTCGGAAGTTAACCCAAACCCCTTTGGGCTTGGCCATTCAATTAATTCCAATTCACTTAGATATTTGTTGTTTGTCCTTCATTTTCTAAGAAGAACGATGACATCATGGGCGATGTCTTCACTTGTGCATGAATTAGCTTTAAATGAGGCAGAGTTGCACAAAGAAAGTTGCACATTCTCTCTTTCTGAGTCATCCAAGTCCAATGGGAGGACAAAAGTCAAGATTACTGCCCATGGTCCTGGGTGGATTGATATCTGACCGAGATCTAAGCTCTCCATTGCACCATAGCCATCTGCATGTTTATTGGAACACATTTTTCCCATTCACCCATTCTTCTGGGGAAATCTCCCTTCACATGCTTAGGGTAGATACACATTTGAGATCTGTTGATTACTCTCAGCCTTTGGAGATGGTTTACCAGGAACTGACCACTGCAATTGCTACAGTTTCTTGGAGCCACAAGTGAGAATTGGGTGCATTAGATAGACACTAAAAATCAATGGGCAGTCCTGAAAAGGGCTTAGCAATCCCTCATACCAGAGGTGCTAGATTTTTGGAACAGTCCATACAACTCACTTTGGTACTACTTAACTGTACTGTTGTTTAGTACACATGTCTCTATCTGGTTCGCAAGAATAGTCTAAGAGACTTTTTCAAGATACTTTGCCAGTCTAGATATTTAACCCTCTAAAGAAGATAATTGAAATTACTTTGCATGACAGATCCTTTAAAATTTTAATTATGAGTAATATCTTTTGTTTTTAAATTTTCTTTATTAATAGCTATAACCTTTATATAACTACCTTCATATAACTATAACTGACCCTTTCCTTTTCTAAGGGAAATATCACTCATAATGGAAAAAAAAAAAACAGTTTAGCAAAACTAACCAACAAATCAACTGAATCTTATAGTATGTATGCTTTTGCCCATCCATAATGCCTCAACTCTGTAAGGTGAATAGTCTCACCTCTTTCTTGGGACCAGAATTCATATTTACTATGTAAATACATAATATTCAGTTGTATATTTTTGTTCTTTCTGTTTATAATATTGTAATCATTGTGTATATTGTTTCCCTTTTTTCTGTATTATTCATATTTATTATTTTTATGGTACACTAATAATTTATTATATTAATGTACTTCTGTTTGTTTAGCCATTCTTCAACTGATCGATAACTACTTTATTCCTAGCTGTTTGGTTATAAACATTTTGTGTATATCAACTTTTCTTTCTATCCTTGAAAAAGATGCTTAGTAGTAGAATATCTGATTCAAATTATGTGAACATTATACTGACATGACCTATTTTGATGAAACCATATGTACTTTGTGATCACTGCTTTTTTTCTAAATATTCAAAACCATTCTTTTTAATAACATCTTTTGTCCATTGCTGCTAATTAACAAAGTAACTCAATCCCCAGAATACCCAAAGTTTTTGGTTGTATATTCAGTGAGCACACTGGCTTTTCTACTCATGATTTTTAACACTGGAATCCAACCATCCCCCTTTGGGTTTGGACTCTAGGTTGGATTCCAGTGTTAAAAATATATATATAGCACTGCATGAAGAGGTCAGTGTAATTACAATTGACTTACAGCATTGTTGATTTGCATGGGCATAACTTTTTGTTGATTTGCATGTACATAACTTTGCATTAATTTGCTTCTTATATTTTAATGATATATTACTTATATTTTTATGTTGTAAAAATAAAGGGAAATAAGAATGAAGAAAAGAAATGATAAACAAATTATGGTTCTCAATGACAATAAAACAGTAATATTCATGCATACATGGAAAAATAATTGGCTTTGTTTTGATATCCTTTTAAAGTAGTAGAAACATGGTAGAATTTTAGGAATAAATATGGCAAAATCTGCTATGTTTTACACTGTAAAAATCAACAAAGTAATTTGGTCTTTAAAATTTTAAAGATCTTGGAAATCTGACTGGCTTCTGAGCCCTTTTGTAGATCCAGGGAGTTAAATTAAATAAAAGATAAGAGTCTCATTTATTAAAGGTTGACAAAAATGTATGCATATATTTACACAAAACAAATACAAAGTAATGGGGAGTAGATACAGGGAAAGAGAGGAAGCAAGTCTTGCATCTGGGGATCTGGAAGGAGGTCATGCAGAAGGTAGTCCTTCAGCTGAATTTTACCATCTGAGTTTTGAAGAAAACTGCTGTAGAGTGGGCAAAGAGAATACTCTGTAACAAATCTAAAAAGACTGGACAGGGCTAGAATGTGAAGGGATTAAATGACAATAGAGGAGTTTGATCTTAGAGGAAGTAAGGAGTTAGTGGAATTTATTGACTTGAGAAGTATGATTGGGACAGTATTTCAGGATCATCATCTGGGTAGCTATATGGCATTGGATGAATTAGAATAGGAAGAAACTTGAGCCAAGAAAGCTAATTAAAAGATTCAGGCAATCTAGATAAGATGCCTAATGAATTGATGGTCTTCTAAACTAGGATAGGGTCTATGTGGGTAGAGAGAAGGGGACAAACAAATTTGAGAGACATTTTGGAAGAAGAATTGACATGATTTTGGACCATTTTGGAAATGTGGGATGAAGAAGAGTACAATTGAAATAACACTGAGGCTGTTTATCCTGGATGACATCAAGTCAGTGATGCTCCCAATAAAAGATAGGGGAAAGGGTATTTGGAGGAAAGATTGCAAATTTGGTTTTATACTATTGAGATGCCTTTGAGACACCCATTTTGGAAAGACCAGTAGGCAGTTAATGATCCACCACTGAAGGTTTAGGAGAAAGACTACTCTTTTATATAGTTTTGAGAATAATTGATGCAGAGATGATAATTGAACCCATTGTTGATACATATAGAAAGTGATGAAAAAGTAACTAGAATAGAGTCGTAACCTCATTCATAGTGAATATATGGAATATGAATACTGATCATGCAAAGGGGATTGAAAAGTATCAGTCATAAATAGGTAAGAGAAGATTAAAGTGAGAATTGTGTCACAGAAATCTAGAGGAGAGAGTATGCAGGAAGATGGGATTGTCAGTGGTGGCAAATGGTAAAGAAAAGTCAAGAAGGATAGATATTGAGAAGGGAAGCTTTGATTTGGTGATTAGAAGTACATTGGTAATGTTGGAGAAAGAAGTTTCAGTTAAATGATGATGTCAAAAGCCTGATTAAATTAAGTTTAGAATAGAGGAAGTGAAAGAAAAGTATAGGTAGCCCTTCCAAGAAATCAATGAGGCTATAGAGATAAAACCAAAGAATTGTGAAATGAATATAGAAGGAGATGGCAAATTATCCTGAGTTTTATCATCAATGTATGTTAAGGCCTTATGTAAGAAGTGGGAGAAGATGGGAGTGGGTACTGTGGGAATCTACAGTAGGGAAAAGGAAATTTATAGCAGTCATTTAATGCCTCATTGTTAATATGTTTAAAACTATAAAATAGTCATTGGAACAGAGAGTACCTTTACTTTATCTGTGTTTGTGGTAGGAA
Source organism: Sarcophilus harrisii (assembly GCF_902635505.1). Taxonomy (NCBI): domain Eukaryota; kingdom Metazoa; phylum Chordata; class Mammalia; order Dasyuromorphia; family Dasyuridae; genus Sarcophilus; species Sarcophilus harrisii. The sequence goes on along the minus strand of NC_045431.1, from coordinate 200,839,157 downwards.
AGCTTCTAGTGTTTTTACACTGGAAACAATATCTAGTCTTTGTTTTAATTATGTGCTTTTAATTATATTAAAGAAAGACCCATCTATGTCTATACTTTTTAGGGCTTTTAATGTGAATGTCCATCCAATTTCCTGCAGAATTCTTCCCCTTCCACACAGAAGAGGAGCAAACCTAAAGGTGAACTCTTAAGCCCTCATCATCTCCCATTTGAATTATTGTAGTTTCATAACTGGTTTCTCTACTGTTAGTCTCTCCCAACATCAATCCTTCTGCATTCATCTACCAAAATAGTCTTACTAATATGTAGTTCTGAGCATGAGTAATTTTTGGTCAAAAACTTTCATTGGTTATACCATTGCTTCCTGAAGAAGATGCATACTCCGTAATCCAGCATTCAGTGACTTCAACAATCTGTTTCCAACCTACCTCTCCAGTCTTATTAAATACTCTTCTCCTGTAAATTCTCCATGCTCCAACCAAACTGGACTACTGATTGTTTATCATTCTTTTACAATTTCCCATCTCCTTTTTTCAAACCATTCTTCCCATTTAGAATGGATATCTTTCCATTTCCACCTATTGAAGTCTTTCATGGTGCCCAGCAATTGGAGAATGACTGAACAAATTATAGTATATCAATATAATGGAATACCATTGTACAGGAAGAAACGATGAAAAGGATGGTTTCTGTGAAAACTGGGAAAACTTTTGATGAAAAAACTGATGCAGATTGAAGTGAGCAAATTAAGGAAAATAACATATTTGAGTACAATAACAGCAATATTATAAAAAACAACATTAAAAACCTTAAAAACTCTGATCAGCACAATGACCAGCCTTGATACCAAAGGACTAATAATGAAGCATGCTACTCACCTCCTAACAGAGATATGATGGACAACAATTTTTGGACACGGCTCATGAAGGATTGTTCTTGCCTGAGTAAGCATATTTGTTACCAGGATTTTAATTTTCTTTTTTCTTTTTCTAATGGGGAGATGGTTGGGGGAAAAAAGCCCATTTTTGTGAATTGGAAAAAAAATTAATTTTTTATTTTTTTAAATTTAATTTTAAAAAGCAAATCCATTCCTTCAAGAATGGCACCACCATTCTTAGGCACCACCAACTCTGTGAAGCCTTCCCCAAATTGGTCTTTCTCTCTTAAAATGTCTTTTACAACTTTGTTTAGTCTCTCCTTTGTATTTACCATTTTCTACCTTGTAGTTATTTGTATGCAGGAATACTCCAAATAAAGTTTCCATAAATAATAAAAATTTTCAGTAATGCTATTAATACATTATTAACATGTTTCTTAATGTCACAAAATCCCAGTTTCTTTTAATTCATTCAAGAAGTAAGAGACAACCATAATGCAGTGTATCTCAGAATGTTAACTTCAAAGACAGGAAGACCTCACATATGATCCTGAGCAATTAATTTAATCTCTAATTAATCTTTAGACAATTCTATAAGGCTTCCAAGCTGCAGAAAAGGTCCTGACCTGTGTTGGCAAAGGGAGTTTCTTCACCTGAGGTTCCTTCTGTGAAATATAGGTTCAGTACCTCTCCTCTATCTTCTTGATAACTAAAGATCGTCCTTATCTTCCAGCCTTTCTCCTTCAGAATCTCTCACCTGCCTCTCCCAGTCAACAGTTGTACTTAAAACAATTACCATGAACTGCTTTTTCTTAGCTAAATCTCAAACCCCATGACATCATTCCCAACTTTGCCCTGTTTTAGACTCAAAAGATGGAAGTCTTCTTATTGTTCCCACTGGCATTCCCTCTGTTTGATATAAAGTCTTCTCCCTAGTCTTCTTTTTCAGATGCTTACAAAATAGGGACAAGCTTTCCCCATGCTTAAAAAAAATTCCAAAAGCTGCCTATGTTCACCTCTGTTTACTCCTTTTTGTTTGCTTCTCAGTGCCCTGCATTCTAGCTTCCCACTATATCACTTAACCATCCAACCCTTCTATTGAAAGTTCTCCCTCAGAAGTTACCAGTGGTCTCTTAATTGTTCACTCTGATGGTCTTTTCCTAGTCTTCATTCTTCCTCAACTCTGGAGCAGTTTCTACTCCTGACCACACTGTCCTTTTAGAGTGTACCATTAAATGTCATTTCCATCATTTTCTCTGATTTTCTTTTCTGGCTCCTTTTTTTTCTTTCTTTCTCTCTCTCTCCTCTTCCCTTTTCAGTTTCCTTTGCTAGCTCATCATCTGTATCATGCTCATAACTAAGAGTATTCTCCTTCCCAGGTGACCTACCTAATCCCTATGGGTTCAATTTCATTTTTATACAGATAATTCCTAAATTTATATCACGATCCAGTCTCTTGAACTCAAATCCTGAATTTTCCATTGCCTATTAGGCATTTTCAACTGAGTATCTCAGAGGTATCTCAAACTTAATTTGACTAAAACAGAATTTATTATATTTCTGCCAAACCCCACACCTCTTTCATGTTTATCCTTCAGTCATTTAGACTTCCATTCTCCCCATTCTCTTCAGTTCTTTTCTCTTATTTCCAGTAAGTTGACCTAGCACATCATTTCTCAAACCTGTGCTCTTCTCTCTACTCACATGATCATCAACCTAGTTAAAGTCTTTATCTACTGTCAACTAGATCTTCCTAATAGTTATCTTGCTTCAAGGCTCTTATTATTCCAGACACAGATGCCAAAGTGATTTTCCTAAAGTGTGGATCTGATCACACCATCCCCCTTCTCAGTAAACTACAGTGGCTTCCTTGTTACTTTCAGTATCCACATAAACTCCTCTGTTTGGTTTTTAACATTCTTCACTACCTGCCACAACATACCTTTTTCCATCTTGTTGAGCATCATTCTCCTTTCCTTCACTTCTTAGAGTGACTAGTCATCTTCTTGTTCCTCTCTCTTTTCACTCCCATTCCTGGAATCTACTCCCACTTCACTCCTTCCTCTTAAATTATCTCATTTATGTCAAAAATCTAGCTTAAACACCACTTTTTAAATGAAGCCATTCCTGATCTTTCCCTGTTCTTCTGCCATATTTCACCTACATAATTATTATCCTGTATTTATCTTAGAAATGCTTTATATGTAGCAATATATGGGCGTGTTGTATAAGCTTTTTGACATCAGGGACCGTTTCATTCATATTTATATATGAATATGCACCATATAAATACGAATAAATATGTACATACATACACATAGCCATATTTGTGGTTTTGATCTTCAGGCTGTACATATGCAGACATGCTTGGATGTGAACAGGAAGGTTGGCAGATTCTGGGTATACTAGTAGCTAGGGGTCCTAACTGGGGAAGACCAGGGAAGCTCTGACAACTCTTATTCTGGAGTCAGATGTATATGTACACAAATATACACACACACACATATATATATAACCTATTCATAATGCTATTGGTATGGCTCTAAATATCCCCTATGACAATTGTTTCATCAGTTAAAAGTCATGTATTTTTGAAACAGATTAATGCTAGACAGGGTAAACCTGTAAATGGTTTTTTATTTCCCTCACTGAATCATAAGGTTTTTTTTTTTTTTGTTTGTTTGTTTTTTAGGACAGGGGCTCTTGTTTCTTCTCTGAATTAAGTGAATTGCATTTAGTGCTAAATAAATGTTTGCTTAATTGAATTAAGAGCAATGTATGTGTGATTAGTGCTCCTTATTAACTTAGTGATGGAAGTACAGGAAGGCCTTCCAAAAAGAGCCCTGTTCCACTGTAATCTGAGCTCTGAATTTCTACCACTGGATTTTTCCAGTTGGAAACAGACCTGCCTGGCAATCCTGCGCCTTGATACTCTTGAGTTTCTTCTTCTAGGTGACTGATTTTGGTTTAGCCGTGCAAAAAGAGGGTGGATGTGAAGCCATGTTGCAGGCAACTTGTGGAACTCCTATTTATATGGGTAAGTTCAGCATTTCAAAGTTTTAAATCATGAAAAAAACTTATTGAAAATAAACTATAAAGCTTTACTATTATAATGTGGTTTTCCCTTAACCAGTGAAAAATAATAAGGAATTCTTGTGACTTAGATTTTTTGAGATGGAAATCATCTTAGAGATCATATAATTCAATTGAATCCATTCATGGTGAGGAAATTGAAACTCAAAAGACTGGGAAGGACTTGCTCAAATTATTGGCAGCATCAGGACTTGAAATTTTGTTCTGTCCCAGGAGTAGTTATTGAGCACCCCTTGCTTTGTGTGAGGCTCTGGGGTCACAAAAGAAAGCCTTGCCCTCACAGAGCTTGGGGGGTGGGAGGGAACAACATGTGCATCTATAAGTGAATTCATCTAAAGTGATTTCCAGAGGATAGAAGTAAGAGCTAACATGCAGAGAAGATTGTTAACAATATAATAGGGGATCCATAAGGCACAATGGAAAGAGAACGATAGGGATTAGAGAGATGGAGCCAACATGAAGAAGTAGAAAGGAGCTGGTAGTGTGGGTCAGAAAGGAATTCTCAATCTAGGCAACCTAAAAGTCAGAATGACAAGTTGAACTATAGAAATTGCTTTTTCCTTTTTTTTTTTTTTTTTTTTTTTTTTTTTTTTTTTTTGTTGTTGTTGTTGTTGTTGTTGTTTTTTTGTCCTGAAGCAATGTATATGTTGATTTGATTATTAGCTCCTCAACAAGAAGCAGATATAGCTTAGACCAGCTAGGGGTCCTGCAGAAGATAGTTTTGGTTATCACTTTCATTCACCAGCTCTGCAATAAGGCTCAGCTCAGGGCTGAGTAGATTATTCCCCTGTAGGAAGTACCCCACAGGAGGAGGATTAGGATTGCCTCTGCACTTGGATGGATGGACAGTGTGGAAGGAGACAGGTAGCAAAGCAACAGATGACCAGGCTCTGGCTCTACCTGAAAATCAAGGCAGGGGTCAGTGCAGTTCTGTAGCCATTCTGGCCCTGTTTCCAAACTCTAAATCCATTAAATTCCACTTATCCACTCTACTTCCTATCCTTTTCAATGTACTGAAAAAGATAGAGTTGGTCTGTGGTCCAGCTATAGAACTGTATGCAAACATGCTGGATAATCTAGAAGTCATGTTTCACATTACCTGCATATGTAGGAGATGGCAAAAAACTAAGAACTAAATAATCAACTCAAAAGCACTTATTAAGCACCTATTAGTTCCAGACATTATGGGATAAACACTAGGCATATAACCCCACTCCCTGATATGAAACAGTTCCTGCTCTCAAGAGGCTTATATTCTATAAGCAGGTAAAACATATATATATATATACACACACATACAAAGTAAGTAAATACAAACTAATATTGAGGGGAAGGCATGAGCAGCTGCGAGGATCAGAGAAGTGTCATTTTGAGCAGAAAAGAGGGTGTGGTTGAGAGAGAGAAGTAGAGACCAGTTCCAAGACTATTGCAACAGTTCACTCGAGTTGTATTGTTGGCTGGAATAACAGTGGTGAGAAGCAACGGATTGGAATGGAGATTGTGCACTTAGAATTGGTAAGCTTTGACAACTGATGACTCCAAGTTATAAAGCTGGCCTTGGAAGAGATAGGAAAGCTAGGAAAATAAAATCATTGGCTTTTGTTAGCTCCATTTTTCTCATTTTCTGAACGTGCTCATATTGTGCTCAACATAATTCCCAATGCAGAGCCAACAATGATAGTGCAGTGATTGGGCTAGGTAATCTTTCAGTTTCCTTCTCACCCGAGACTGTTTTCTGTGATTCTCATTTCACCCTAACTCAAATTGTCTTTCATATATCTCAGACCCAGATCTTAAGAGATCCATTATTATCCCCATTTTACAAATTAAGTATATGAGCCCTTGAGAGCTAAAGTGACTTGTCTAAGGTTACCAGGCTATTCCTATGAATGATAGGGCCAGTAGTAGGGGTCCTTGATGTGAGAATATAAAGAATATTCATTTGGGGAGAACCATGCCAGAACCTGCCATATTTGGGAAGATGGGGACTGATATAAATATGAATATTTAATGTTTCAAAATGGAAAGATGATCAAATAGGTATTTTTCATATAAATAGTTTCACCAACCTTTTTTTTCTCCTTAAAATAGTCATTTATCGATGCTTAATTATTTGGGATTAGGTTATCCTTTTTTGTCATCGTTTTTATACTTCATTGTCCTCCTCCTGTACTTCTTCCTCCTCCTTCCCTCCTTCTACTTTGGGTTTTTTCTACCATCAAAAGAAGAGTAAGAAAGAAGAAATAGAACTCAACCCAGAGATTCAATGTAGTATTTAAGAAATGAATGTTGGATATAGAATCAAGAAATATCTAATTTTCATTATCATTTCTGGCTCTTAACTAGTTGTGTGACCACAATCTATAAAATGGGGATAATATTTCTAATATCACAGACTTGTTGTGAGGATCAAATGAAATAATATGTGCTAAAATACTCTGCAAACTTTGAATTGTCTAATTCTTAATTGTCTTTCTGTGTCTGTGGGTAAGAGACTTTATTCTGAGTCTCATTTCATTTATCAAGGTGTACTATACCTACCTCATTTAGTCATTGGAAAAGTCAAATGAACCAACTGTAATTTCCTCAAAGAGAACAGCTAAATGACCCACTGGAGAAAGTACTGGGCCTGAAGTCAGAAGACCTGAGTTCAAGCCTAGCCTCCGACACTTATTAATGATGTGATACTGGGCGAGTCACTTTACCATGTTTGCCTCAGTTTCCTCATTTGTAAAATGAGCTGGAGAAGGGAATGACAAACCTCTCCAGTATTTTTGCCAAGAGAACCTCAAATAGAGTCACAAAGACACAGCTGAACAACAATATCTTAAAACACCACTAAGTATGATTATCGTTGTTAATCCATTTTTATTCTTGTTAATTGTTTATTAAAAGATGCATGTGGAGACATGAGGCCTGAAACAATTATCTAAAATGCATTTTCTGTACTGCGTGACTTTTGTTTAGGATACTACTTTTCTCTTTAGCAAAGAGAATTCAAAGTTGATTTTATAAGTGTGCCTCATTTTATGCATGTTCCTTAAAAGTTGTGTATCCTATATGCTCAGTCTAGGGAAGATGAAAACTTTAAAGTAGCATAAGATTTTAGAAGTTGGGGGTAAAAGATTATGGGAGGATAGGACATATGGTTCTGGGACTAAATAGCCTCAAAAGAGAATATTCCCTATTTCCTAGTTCTAATCCAAATAGTTGGATAGTAGGGATAGTCATTAAAACCAGCCTAAGACATTTTATTCAAACTAAGATGAGTCAAAGATGTAGTGTTTTTTAAGCATAAAATCTTTGATTGAAATGTCTAAGATTTTGTCTTTTTATGTAATTGGAAAAATAAAATATTTTTGAGAAAAAAGGAAAAAAACCTTTTATATCAATCTTATTTAGGTAAAGCACATTTTAGTAGGGAAGATAGCTATTCTAAGGCAATTGCTTATGGATCCTTTTGTTAATAAATCAACAAGCACTGAATTAAGACTAAAGAGATTATTTTTGGAGCCTATTCTCTTGTTAACTCAGGTCTAATATTAATAGCTATATGACCTCGGGCAAATCATTTGACTGCTCTCATACATTTTGTTGTTGTTGAGTTGATTTGGTTGTGATGAATCCTTCATAACCCCATTTAGGGATTTCTTGGCAAAGATGCTGGAGTGGCTTGTTTTTCCTCCTCCAGTTCATTTTATAGATGAGGAAACTGAGGTAAACTGGATTAAGTGACTTTTCCAGGGTCAAACACTGTCTCATGTGTAAAATGATAGAATTTCCTAGCTGAAATATCTTTTTCAAACTCATAGAGATTTGTAAGGGTTTCTCCTAACTCCAGCATCCTGTGATTCTAAACCATGTGACCATATATGTCACTGAAACTCTTTACTGTAGTTTTCTCTTCTGTAAAATGGAGACATTGACCTGCCTATTTCAAGGACTAAATGAGATAATACTGTAAAAATAGAGTAAAAAATTAGAAGTAAAGAACAGGCCTTTGGTAAATGAATACATAAAGCCAAATTTTTGCATATTAAACTTATTCAAAGCAAAGCACACCTGCATAATACTTCAATACTTCCAGGATGATTGGTTTTATGAGTGTAAGTCCATTTTCAACTTACGTCAGTCACAGCCTGTCCATACTCCAAGAACATCTCAGGGAGTTGAAATGGCTGGAAAAAAGTTTACTATCTGGTGCCAGTCTAGAGATAATGAGCAACTGAGTGAGGCAGGTCTTCAGATAATGAATGTAGATCTCTTTTCTGGAGCCTTTCCAGCCAGAGCTGCATTAGTGACAGCTGCTACTGACATCCCAGCTTCTTTCAAGGTTGATCTCATGTGCTACACACCTCTCCAGAAAGTCCTTGCTTTAACCCTGGTATAAGCACTCTCTCTTTCTTTCTCTCTCTCTCCTTATCTTCTCTGGTATTGGCTTATTGTTTGATGGTTTGTATCCTCCAGTAAAAGGGTCAGCTCCCTGAAAATAGGAAATTTGCATTTCTGCCTTTCCTATAGGAAGCATTTAATGAATGTTTTTAATTGAATTAAATCAAATGCAAAAACCTTTGTTAAAGTAAAGCTTTTGTGGAGAATCTCTGGAAAAGTGGTACCTCCACACTTTGAAGAATCTGTGGTCTCAATGCTCCATTACAGATCACATCCCATCTATACTTTCTCATCCCATGAAATGTTTGTTTAGAACTTCCCCATAATTCCTCCATAGAAGATCCATCCAATGTGCCAGAGGCTTTCCTTTGTTTCTTTTCATAATAAATGGTGACATTTAATTATGTTATTTTCTTATAAGAAACATGACTTCATTGTCTTGCATTTGGATAGGCTATTAATCAACAGGCATTCATTAAGCCAGGCACCAAAGGGATACAAAGACAAAAGTTTGTTTCCAGGACCTTATAATCTGTAGAGAGAATAGAGATCATTTTGTTTTTAAAGCAAGGAAGTCCTAGGATTTTTGGATTCTATTTTGTCATTAACTCAGTCTGGGTTCCAGTCCCAGCTCTTATATTAAATAGTTACGTGAACACAGGTTAGAAGTCTTTGACTCTTCTGGGTGTCTGATTTATAGAGCTTTCTCATTACAGGAGACCTTGAGGATCATCTATTCCAAATTCCTAGAGATCTCTAAGATCCTCTAGATCCAGCATCCCAGATTTTGAACCATATATGTCACTGGAGTTCTTTATGCTACATTTTTTTCATCTGTAAAATGGCAACAATAAGACTCACCCTGTTTAATTCACAGAGATGTCCCAAAGACCAAATAAGATAATGTAAAAGTAGTACAAAAAAAGAAAAATAATGAACAAATACAATATGCCTTTGGTAACTATCTGAATTAAAGTAGGGAAGTAGGGAATATTCTCTTTTGAGGCTATTTAGTCCCAGAATCATATGCCCTATACTCCCATAGTCTTTTTTCCCCACTTCTAAAATCTTATACTACTTTAAAGTTCTCATTTTGCCTTACACTGACCATATAGGATACACAATTTTTAAGGAATCAAAAAAGATTTCATTTAAAAGGTGTTGCTCAGTCTCAGTCTTGAAGGGAACTAGGAATTCTAGGAGGCAGAGGCAAGAATAGAGTTAATTCCAAATATATTGCAGGGAATGAAGGAAGGACAGACAATGCAAAGATAAGGAGATAGAAGATGGAAAGACATATGAGGAAGAGAAAGTTAGATCTGACCATAGAATCTGTGAAGGGGAGTGATGCATAATAAAATGAGACAAGTTCAAGCTAGGTTGTGGAGGGCTTTAAATGCCAACCAGATAGGTATATGTTTGACCCTAGGGTGATAGGGAACATTAGAATTTATTAAGAAAAGGGGAGGGAAGAAAAGAGCTGGAAAGGGAGTGAGAATGGGAGAGGGACTATGTGAACATAGCCAGGCCTAAAAATTTAAGAAAATTATTTTGGCATCTGTGAGAAATGTAGATTGGAAAGGGGAGATACAGTGCTTCAAGGTCAATTGAGAAATCATTTCAGTTGTTCAGATAAGTGAATAGAACCTGAACTAACTATATCGGTAGCTAGAAGGGGACATATGTGAGAGTTGCTGTGGATAGAGAAAGGAAAAGATTTGGCTGTAGATCATATTTATGAAAGAAATAAGTATGAGAACTCAAAGATGAAGCCAATTTGTGAACTTGAGTGATAAGGAGCATGATGATGCCCTTAACAGAAATAGTGAAATTCAGAAGAGTGGATGTTAAAGAAAAGATGAATTCTGTTTTAGACTCATTGAGATGCCTTTGAGATAGCCTATTATAAATGTCCAATAAGCAATTGTTGATTCAGGACAAAACCTCAAAAGAGACAAGAAAGCTTAAGATATGGATCTGGGAATCTTCCATGTAGAAGTGATAATTAAATCTGGAGAAGGGATGTGGTCACTAAGTGAAAGTGTAAAGAGAGTCTTAGGACAGAACCTTGAGGAACACCTTCAGTTGGGAGACATAAACCAGCCAAGGAATCTGAGAAAGAATGGTCATCTAGGTAACAATAAAACCAAAAGGGGAGAAAGAAATATCCAGGAAGAAAGAATGGGTGCGGTAACAGATGCTGCAGAGTGATGAATAAGGGTGAAGACAGAGAAGTGGCCAACAGATTTGCTGTTAAGATAACCCTGGTAGTTTTAGAAAGAGCACTATCAGTTGAATGATGAGTTCAGATTATCAAGGAATAAGGAAATAAATGAGAGGAGAAATAGAGATAATGGGGGAACACAGCTTCCCCATCCTCCAGGATTTTGAGTAATAAAAGGGGAGGAGAGATAGAAGACAAAAAATTTGAGAGGATGGTAGGGTATCATGAGCTTTTATTAAAGATTATCAAGAATTATTAAAAATTATCAAGGGATGAGGAAATAAATGAGAGGAGAAATAGAGACAATGATGGAACACAGCTTCCCCAACCCCCAGGATTCTGAATAATAAAGGGAGGAGAGACAGAAGACAAAAAAATTGAGAGGATGACAGTCTCATGAACTTTTATTAAAGATTATCAAAAATTATCAAGGAGATAATGGTGGAACACAGCTTCCCCAACTCCCAGGAAATTGAGTAATAAGGGAGGAGAGACAGAAGACAGAAAATTTGAGAGGATGATAGGGTCTCATGAAGTTTTGTTAAGGAGAAAATTAGGCATGTTTACAGCCAGAAGTAAAGGAAGCAGTAGATAGGGAGAGACTGGACATTAGAAGAAAGAGGGAAGTAATGGAGTCAACTGGCTAGAGAACACAGAAGGCAGTGAGGTCAAAGGAACACTCAGAGTGCTTGCTGAGGAGAAAGGCCAACTCAGTGTGGAAAACTGGAGTAAAGCAAATAGTGAGGATGATGTCAAGGGCTTATGAAATGGGGAGAAGCAAGAGCTTACAGTGAATTTCTTCTATTTTCTCAGTACAGTGAATCAAGGTCACCTAAAAGGATGTGAAAGAAGGGCACATTAGGCTTAAGGAAAAAGAGAAAGTTTGGAACAGCCAGGGAGTGGAATAGGATAGAGGATCAATGAGGAAGGAGTAAAAGTCCTTTCATGGTACAGTAAAAGCCCAGATGAGATTAGATAACAAATTTGTAGTATCCCGGTTAGCTTGGCTGCATGACTACCTCTAGCTTTGCAGAGTATGAATACAAGCAAAAGAGGCAGACAGCAGGAACAATTCAGAACTTATGAGACATGAGTGGAAATAGGACTCGGGAGCGAGAGATTTGAGAGGAGAAGACAATGCAGAATTGAATTGGTTAACTAAAAGCATGCAGAATTTGATAAATCACTTTTGACCAGTTACAAAGAGAAAACCAAATCCCATTTAGTTACTCAGTATGTCATCATCTCATTAGGACTTGACTGATAGAACTAAGGACACATCCCCATGGATTTTTAAGGCCTGTGCATTATTCATTTAAAACATCTGCTGGTTCTTGTTTTCAAAGGAAAATCAATGATATCCCATCCATGCATCCTTCATGCTCTGTATTTAAGCTTTTCAATCATTTTTTGCATTATTAATATTATTGTTTTCTGCTTGCTTGGCAGCACCTGAAGTGATCAATGCCCATGACTATAGCCAACAGTGTGACATCTGGAGCATAGGTGTCATTATGTACATGCTGTAAGTAGCCAGCAAAAAATGAATAAATGGGACTTCCTGATGGACAGGCTCATAAGTTTGCTTTGGTTTTTTTGGTCCTGGATCTATGAATTCAACAAAGGGGGCAACAACTTGGTGTGGGATCTCTCTCAAGGAGTACCAATTGACAATGGGTCTCCAACCTGAGTATTACATGCCTGAGGCACTGAAAATTACCTTCCCATGGTCACATGGCTAATATGTGTTAAGGATGGGTTTTAAACCCAGGCATTCCTTACTCCAAGATTGGTCCTCTACTCTATCTCATACTGAATCTTGATTTTGTATTAAGACAAACAAGTATTTATTAAAAGATTAGTTTAGCCACGATCTGGAAAACTATCTTCAAATAATTGACAGTGTATTTTATCAGTCATCAGTTATGTGTATTAGAAATGCATTATTTTAAATTATGTATGTGATGGAAATATCATAGGAATTACAGAGGGAAGAGATCTTAGAGAAATGAGTTCTCTAAATTGCATTTGAGGAAATTAAGGCTCATAGACAGGTTGTAAGTTACCCAATATAAACTAAGTTGCAGAAGTGGTATTTAAATCTTGGTCTTCTGATTCTAAATCCTAATATGCTTTAATTACTTTTAGCCCTTTTATAATGGTTGATGTAGTTTTGAATACTGGATGTGGGGAAGGTAAAAGAGCCACTTCCCCCAGCCTTGGCTCAAACTTGACTCTCTACAGCTCCTCAAACCATTGTTCCATTCTCGCCTGACTTTTGCAGCCACATTTCTAATAAAATAAAACAAACAAACAAACAAAACAAATGAAAGGAAAAGAAAAAAGTACCATCTCCATTTTCCTTTCCTTATACTCACTTCTCACCTTTTTGCTATCTGACTTCCAATCCCAACATTCTACTGGCGGCAATCCTCCCTATTGCCAATGATTTCTTAATTGTTGAGTTCAGGGGCCTTTCCCCAGTTCTCCTTCTTCTTGACCTCTGCAGTTTTTGACACCTAAGTCCTGCCTCTTCTTGGATACTTTCTTCTCCCTGGATTTTCATGGCATTGCACTCTCCTAGTTCTTTCCTTACCCTGGAAGGATCTGCCTCATACTTTTAAGTCTACTATGCTTGATCATCACCCATATCACAATCCTTTGGTGTTGTGGTAACAGGGCTCTATTCTGGGATCTTGTTCTCTTGTCATATAATTTTTTTACTTGGGAACTTTGTTCAATTCCATAGGTAAAGAATCCTAAAATCCTAAATCCTAATCTTAAATCTATATTTTCTAATTCTCATCTTACTCCAGATTGCCAGGAATCATCTAGACATCTCCACTTAAATGTCCCATAGGCATCTTAAACTCAAAAAATCTAAAACAGAACTCATTATCTTTCTCACAACCTACCCTTATTATTGACTTGCCTATTTCTTTCAAGAACACCATCATTTTCCTAATCACCCAGATTCCAAATCTAGATGTCTTCCTTTACTTATCTAGAAGTAGCTAGAAAATGTTTCATTATCTTGGATGAAAAAAAACAGCTCAGAATTTTTAAGACACAAGTCAGATAGAAAGTCACAAAGGATAAAGAACTGGACTTGTAGTCAGAGAGACCTGAGTTCAAATATCATTTCAGACTTTGTATAGCTGTGTTATCCTATGCAGTCATTTGACCTTATATCTACCTCAGTTTCCTTATTTGTGGACAGAAATAATATCATTCACCTTCCAGGACTGTTGTGAGGATCAGACTAGATATTTCTAAAGTATTTTACAAACCTTAAAGAGCTATATAAATGCTAGTTGTTGTTGTTATTTTTGTATTGTTGGTTCTATAGCAACATCTCTCACTTCTAGCCTTCTTTTCTGCATTTGTAATCAGTCACCCTAGTTCAGCCTCTTACTGACTTTAACTTGAATTATTGCAGTAGCAACCTATCAATTGGTTTCCTTGGATCCAGTCTTTTCTCCCTTCCAATCTATCTTCCACTCAGCTGCCAAATTGATGTCCCTTAATCACAGGTCTGACTAAGCCACTGCCCTATTTGGGAAACTTTAGTAATCCTGGTTTACCTTTAGAAAAAATGTATAGGAGGTGTTGCTTAAAGTCCTTCACAAGGAGACACGAACTTATCTTTCCAGTCTGATTTTATATTAGTATCCCTTGTGCATGTTTTTCCCGGCTAAACTAATCTATGTGAAGATACTGTACACAGCACCCCATCTCCTGTCTCTATATCTCTTGCCTCCTCCTGGAACTCAGTAAATGCCTTGGATTGGGTGCTTCCATGCCTGGAATGTTTCATTATCTTGGATGAAAAAAAAAAAAAACAGCTCAGAATTTTTAAAACACAAGTCAGATAGAAACTTTATTTGAGTTATTATATAAAATAACATAGGAAAGACAGTTTCCATTATAAATAAGTGATCTCTGATTATAAACTATTTCTAACCCATGCATGTGGAGAGAGAGAAACAGAGAGAGAGATCGAGACAGAGAGACAGAAAGAGACAGAGAGGGGGAAGGGGAAGGGAGGGAGGGAGAGAAGGAGGGAAGAAGAGAGAAAGAGAAAGAAGGAGGGAGGGGGAGAAGGAGGGAGAGGGAGAAAGAGAAAGAAAGAGAGAAGAGAAACAGAGACAGAGAGACAGAGGCACAGAGAGCAAGACAGAGAGAGGGAGACAGACAGACAAGGAGGGGAATCTTAAATTGTTACTAAATACATGACAGTGTCCTATATAAGAGAGATAAAGACAGAATACACAGTTCTCAGATGTGATTTTTCAACTTTTTAGAGACTTGTTCATTGCAGTGATAAGGACATTGGTAATGATAAGAACTTATTATATAAAATTCTCTAAGCATACAACAGCGAATGTAACATTCAAACCCAGGAGAGTGAACATGACTTTATTTTATACCATAAAGGAATTCTTTTAAAAGATGGAGTCACTCATGCTGAGAATAAAGTAAAAGCCCCTCTCTTTGCCTCTGTGCTCCCTCTCTTAGCTTTCCATTCTTTCTCCTCAAAGTTCACTAAGTGCACCACCTCTCCAAAGCCTTTTCTGGCTCCCCCAGTTTTGAGTGTGTAGTAGTCCACACAATGCTTTGTATTTACTTGATATGGCTAAGTTGTTTCACTCAATAGAATGTAAACTCCTTGAGAGCAGAGATAACTTTGTTTCTGTCTCTGTATCTCCAGTGCCTAGTACAATAAATGGCATATAGTAGGTATTTTCTAAATGCTTATGACTTGCCATTGAAAGTATGACAGTCATAAATGAAGCAGAAATAGAATTAATAACCTCTGCCGTACCAATTCAGGCCATTTTTGGTGTCTGAAGAGTGCATTAGAAAATGAAGAATTGCTGTTCTGCCCTATTGAGTTCCTAAAGATCTGGATACCTTGTAAAGGCCAGAACTGAAAGAAGCATGAAAAGGATGGCACGTTAGAAAGGGTATTAGATTTGGCGTAGGAAGCCCTAGGATTGAATCTGGACTCCATCCTGGTCATCCTTAGAATGAATGACATGGTTCATACATAGCCCACCTCAGAGAGTTGTAAGTATAACTATAACTAGGAATTTTTCACCTGGGGCAAAAACTCTTCATGAGAATAGGTTGGCACAGAAGACAATATGGTGGTGGTGATGTGTAACCGTGTAGAGGTCAAACCAACATCTCTCAATATCCGATGATGCTAAATCTCCCTTCCTTACTCTTTCTCAGGCTTCCCTAGTCCATCTTACAAGCCATGATGAGATATAAACCAGTTTGGTTAAATCAGAGAGAGAGAAGATAGCCCATCTCTTCTTCCTTCTCCAACCATTGCTGATCCAACCCTGCTTCCTCACCCTTTCCCAGGTTCTTCTTTTTCCTTCAGGCCTAAGTTCCACTTCCCCCAACTTTTAAAGGGACACAGACTCTACTAGGGGATGTAACGATTCATCTTATCTCTGCTTCCTTCAATTTTCCTCAGTCCTTGCTCCCTTTCCAGCTTCTGGAGTCCATCTCTTTTCTTCCAGTCCCCAGGAATTACATGATGCATGGAGGAAGCATGGCATTTCACCCTGCCCTCATTAATCTTCTGGTCACCAAGCTTCAGTGAGTTCATGAACTTAAAATACTTGGTAAATAACTGTAGTGTGGTATAAAAATGTAGGTGATTATTGTTATCCATCCTGTTGATGCCTTGGAGAACCAAACATCCTCTTGTTATGGCGATGGCTTTCCTTTGTGGACTTTGAGGTTGTGACTTAGGGTAGAGAGAAGCTGAGTAGTAAAGTAGGCAGAGTGCGGAGTTTGGGGTCAGGGTGTTCCAGACATAATCCTTCCTCTCTCATTAGTCAGTTATGTGACTCTAACCAAGTCACTTCTCTTGGGGTCTCAATTTTTATATTTATAAAGTAAAAAAAAAAAAAAAAAAAAAAAAGAGAGAGCATCAAGTCCTCTCTAAGAAGTATCCCTTTTCTGACTTGGTTGTTATTGTTCAGTCATTTCACTCATATCTAACTCTTAATGACCCCACTGGGGGTTTTCTTGGCAAAGATACTAGAGTAGTTGGCCATTTCCTTCTCCGGTTCATCTTATACATGAGGAAACTAAGGCAAAAACAGTGACATGACTTGCCCAGGATCACACAGCTAGTAAGTGTCTGAAAGTGAATTTGACCTAAGTTCTTCCTGACTCCAGGCCTAGCACTCTATCCTCTGTGCCACCCAGCTGCCCCTTCTGACATTCTGTGCTTCCTTAATAACATGTAACATCCTAAGAATGTTTAAAAGCCTCAAACAGGGTTTTGTTTCTTAGAATTTAAATTATCTTCTCCTTAAAAAGAGAAAGTATATTCAATGTGCTTTCTTGGTACATGGGAGTAAGTGTAGTTCTAGAGATTGAAGGGACCTCAGAGGCTTTCTGGTCTAATTGATGCAGGTAGTAAGCATTAGAGGTAGACTAGGAATTTGGAACCAGTTATCTTTTCTCTGGGACTGTCACTTTCAGATCCTGAGTGTGTATCTGTCTGGGCATGTGAACCCAGGTGTGTACATACATGTGTGTCCTGTATGTATGGGGAATGATCAAATTCAAAATTAATGAGTTAAAAATTACATTTAACTATGTCTACTTTGATCTTTATTTATCTTGACTTGCAGATAACTGCAGAAACATTGAAGATTTGAAGGCTATGCCAGTAGAACAAAATCTCTGTTAAGTTCTACCAAGTAGAAAAAAGCTCTAGACATATATCTATAGGTGTATAAATATATATGTGTATATATGCATATTTATATGTACACATACGTAGATACGCATACTTGATGATAGGTAGTATATCTGTCATCTAAGAACCATTGTAGCTAGGCATATTAAAGCACATTGTCAGGAGTTCTGATCCATTGGAGGCCACAAAGACTACTGGGACGTATAGTGATCTCCATTCAAACCTGTGAAATGATACATTCCCAAGGTATTACTGTTTTAAATGATCTAAGGATCCATGTGATTAAAGAACCTTATTGGGATTTCCTTTCAAAAAGCTAAGAATACTGTCCTAGAGTATGGGCCATATCCTCCAGAAAGGAAGAGAAACAGACTTTATGACCTAATTGTTCAGCTCTGCTTTTTCATCAATGTATATGCTCCATGTATAATAATTGTCCAATGGTCATATACATTGTGTCACTTGAGTTGTGTGATTTTGAAATCTGTGATGTGTGCAGCTTGAATAATTTGTGACTTCCCTCCTCCTATAAGAATGTAAAATGTTCTGCGTGTGTATACATGTATGCGTATGAGAATCTTGACTTTTATATCTCTGAGAATGTGAATCCCAGAGGGGGAAGGGACCTTAAAAGTCATCCAGTTTATTTCCTCCCTGACAGTAATCATTTAGCCTCTGCTTGAATATCTCTGTGAAGGAGAACTCTCCCCAAAGATAGCCCATTCCACTTTTTGGATGGTCCTAATCGGAGGCTTATTTGGATAATATTTAATTATTAAGAAAGTCTTCCTCATATCCAGTCAGTATAAAGAAGCCAATAAAATTAACTCAGGGTGGTTGAAAGAATTTGGAGTAAGAGGGCCTGGATAAAAATTTCACTTTATCTTTATCTTATCTTTAACTTCTTGTGGAAACTTGTATTAGTTGCTCCTTTCTGGGCTACACAGGCAAAATGAAGGTGTTCACAGGATAATGGGATCATAGTTAGACTTGATGTTATCTGAGGTTCCTGCCATCCCTTAACCCATGATCTTACAAATATCTGCCTCTCCATAATGTCTGCCCATTGCTCTCCTAGTTCTGCCCTCTGGGAACAAGCAGACTATATCAATTTCTTCTCTTCTACTTGACGGATTCTATCATTCTTAAGTCTGCTTTTCTTCAGGCTGAACTTTTCTTGCATAGTTCTTTATATGATTTGGTCTTAATTCCTTTTAGCATTAATTTTTTTCTCTTAAAATTTTTTGTGTCTTAATTCAATTTTATTCCTCTTCCCAGCATTCTTATTGGATATGTTTTATTTCTTTACAGTTGTTCAATCATTCAGTAGATATTTATTACAAACCTACTCCATACTAGAGGCACTGTTGGCCCTGACAAAGTACTTGGGACACTAATCTCAAAGTGAGAGTCCTTGCCTTCAACATGGTCATAGATAAGTAAATTCTATCTTTCTTTTTCTTTCCTTCCTTTCTTCCTTTCTTTATATACATACTTATATATGTGTATAAACACATAAAGAAACACACACAACAAATAAAACAAAATTTAATTCGGGATAGTCCTGAGGATAGGCCAAGAAAGCAATGGATAAAAATGGGTGGAGATGGTCAGAAAGATATAGAGAGACACCCACAGGAAAAGAGAAACTGAGAGAGAAAGAGACAGATACAGAGACAGAGAGACAGAAGAAGGGAGAGGGAAGGAGAGAAAGAGAGACAGAGACAGAGAGACGCAGAGAGACAAAGACAGAGAGAAAGAGAGAGAGAGAAAGACAGAGACAGAAGGAGGCAAGGAAGGAGAAAGAGGGAGAGACAGAGAGACAGAGACAGAGGGAGGGAGGGAGGGAGGGAGGAAGGGAGAAAAAGAGAGAGGGAGAGAGAGAGAGAAAGAAAGAGAGCAGAGAGAGAGAGAGAGAGAGAAGCTTTGGGTTATGCTCTCCTGTTGGGAGGCAATGATGAATTCTTATCACCTACAGAGGTGACTGACAATAATGAATCAGACCAGTAGGGAGAAATCATTAAGTATAAGGAAAAATAAATAATAGAATTGCTTCAGAAGAAGGAAATAAACAGTATCAAATGCTTCAGAGGGTTCAAGAAAGGAACCAAGAAAAGGCTATTGGATCTTGTAATGAAGAGAGAGCCATTTCAATTAGGGTCATAAGACAGATTACAAGAGATTTAAAATTACAAGAAATCATTAGGAGAATGAAAAAACAGAGCTAAGGAGACAATTTTCTTTCTAGTATTTGACTATAGAAGAGAAAAAAAGATATAGGATATTAGTTTGAAGGTATGGTAGGATCAAGTGAAGGTTTTTAAGTTTTAAATATCTATAACTGAATTGTAGTATCCATAATTGGACATAGTTTTTTAGATGTATTCTGATGAGAGCACACTCAGTGCCATAATTACCATTCCCCTTTCATTTTGCACACCTGTATAATTCTATTAGTATAGCAAAGAGTTTCATTAGTCAGTTGAGTAATGCATCTGTTTCCTGTGAAAGGCGGGAGGAGGGAAGAGAGGGAGAGAAAGAGGGAGAAAGAAAGAGTTAGCTTTCCCCTTTCTCAACTTCAGATCATGGCTAACATAGTATCATAAAATTATATGTACATTTGCACATGTTTGTCACAAAGTTAATGTATTAATAATTGATGAGCCACTCTAGCTTGCATTCATATGTATTAATTATCATTTCCAGAGGGGATACATTTTTTGGTGTGGTTACCCTAATGCTACCTTTGCTTAGCAGGACAAGTCATCATCCTTTCTTCAGGGTAGAATTCAGAGTAGTAAATATTCTCTATGTGTGCCCTTTCTTGGCTATTTTAACTTAGATTAATGCAACAGAAAATAATGGAAAGATTTTTGAGCTATTTCTCAGTTCTGGAACTTCCTTTTTTGTATGTGCAGAAAATTGTTGTCATAAAAAGTCATATCCTTTGATTGACCAACCATTAGATACCCTTTTGTATAGGTAAAATTTCAGGAACCAAAAAAGAAATCTGAACTTTAAACATTTAGCCCTTAAGCTACAATTATATGCTATCCAGCTATGCTGGAGCACCTGAGTGATCAGCTGATTTGGTATCATAGGATGGTAGCAAGCTCGATGAACCAGACCTTAAGATGGCCAGTACTTGCTGCAATAGATAGTGATTTCCCATAAAGCCTTTCTTTTCATTCCTTCTAGCAATGGAAAGGATGATGGGATGGTTGGGATAAGTTGGAGAAATAAACCATGGGGATCTTAGGATATATGTATACAAAACAATTTGCTAGATGCTTATTTCTTAACAGAAACCTTTGGTATGTGAACGAGTTTCATTATTTTTTTTTCCTGCAGCAGTCCAGTTCAGCTTGCACTAGACCACAGGAATGAAAGTCATTTATTTCTGAGAAAGTTATTATCATCATCATCATCCCAAATATAGCTCAAGTTGGTACTCGCTCACAAAGTGTTAGTGTCTGAGGTTTTCCTTGGATGCAGGAACAGAAAGATAGAGAATGTTGAGCAAGTTATGACCAGATTAAGACTTTAAAGATTTAACTAATTTCTTGAGGATTAAAGGGCTTAGAGACAATTGTACTAGCAACACACATCAATAAACAGATCACCTATAATGGTAATGCTGGTTTAATTCCATCAACAGTAAAATAGAAGGCTGAAAATATAAGAATTGCCGCCCAGAGTCAGTTCCAAGGCTCACCTGGCCCAAGACACTCTCTGATAATGGCATGTGTGGGGAACGTTCTAGAGCAAAGCATGGGTGCCCTCCACAAGATCAGCTTCACAGATTAAATATCCTGATTTCCATTGGGAGGCCATTATTAATTAGGTAGAACCAGGAATGGATACTTTTATATTTAACCAGACTTTTTCCTTCTTGGTATTAACAATTCTAAGTCTGTGTTAAATTTGGTCTCAAGGAGCTGTTAACTCTCCATCAACAGGGATCACAACCCCTCCCAAACCTTAGCAGATAGTTGCAGATTGTCATAGCCAAAAAAAAAGAAAAATTACCTGGGTTCGAGATTCTGCTGATGATTGATCCTCTTTGAATTCAATTGTCTGACTGCAGATACACCCTCTACCTAAATGAGATTTGTTGAAACTAAGCTTGTACAGTTCTGGAAGCACCTTTGTGTGTGTAGGAACACTTTTATACCACCATAAGATACTGGAAGAGGACAAATGTCACCGGAGAAAGAGATGTAAGGTGGTGATTCCTTTGCTGGTCCTAAAAGCAGGAAAGGAAGCACAATGAAGCAGGGTGGGCCTGGCCTTCTCCCCAAAATAGAGTTTTTGGAAGGAACTCACCATTGGCAGAAAGTGGCTATGTCTAAAGAGTCAGGAGACACATGGCCAAGAGAGGAATGAAGGGGCATTTGTGGTATGCCTTTGTTCCCATCTCCCTCCTCCCCCCTTCCCATCCCATTCCATCTTTCCACAGGAAGGTCTGAGGCTCTGACAGTACCTATGTCAGAAGAGGAGAGAAGCTCATGATCCAGCAGTTAAGATTCAGCCCAGGCTGCCTCTCTGTAAAAGGAATACTAGATTGAAGTGGTACAACTTGTGCCAGGAAGAGTGGTATTGGACAGATCAGAAGACCTGCACTTAAGTCCCAGCTCTTTAGCAGTGTGACCATTGACAGTTTTGCTTAACATTTATGAAGTTCAGTGTCCTCATCTGTAAAATGGGAATATCTGAAAGAATTTCTTTCATAGGCTTGCTGTGAACCAAATAAACACTTTGCAAAAGTGTCTTTAGAGTGTCATAAAAATGTAAGTCATGATTATCATCAATTTTACCTTGAGATTTTGGATATCTAAATAAAATGTTCCTTTTCTGGTAGATTATGTGGAGAACCTCCTTTCTTTGCAAACTCAGAAGAGAAACTTTTTGAATTAATAAGAAAAGGGCAATTACGCTTTGAAAATAGTGTCTGGGAATCTACAAGTGACCCTGGTAAGGATAATTTTTTAAATTTCCAATTAAAGCAAATATACAATGTTTAAAATTTTTAGAAACAATGGCAGTATTTTAAACATCTTTTTAGTTATTACATTTACTACAGGAAAGCTGTCTTAGTGATTTTTTTTAATAAAGGGAAGTTGAGATTGTTTATCTTATGGAATAACTTTGAACATGTATGGTCTAACCAGCTGACCGAAGCTTTTATCTTTTTTTTTTTTTTAAGCACAAGATCCAAATTGAACCATTTCATACAGTAAGGTTAGGAAGATCTAGAGAGCAGAGGAAGAAAGAACACAGTGTAGCTAGGTGGTGCAGTGGATAGAGCACCAGCCCTGAAGTCAGAAGGACCTAAGTTCAAATCTGGCCTCAGACACTTAACACTTCCTAACTGTGTGACCCTGAGCAAGTCACTTAACCTCATTTGCCTCAGCACAAAAAAATGAGAATTATTGCTCAGAAATTACTACCTTGATTCTGATACCCAGCAAGATAGCCACAGCCCCCCAATACAAGGTCAGCCAGATACAAGGGGAATCATTCCAATCCCCCAAATATCATCTGTTCTTTAAAATGCTCATTAAAACTATTTCTTTGTTTGAGGTTCATTTCCTTTATCTAAAAATCTCTCTTGAGAGGAGCCCTAGAGTTTCTCTAAGGAAGCCAGAAATTTGAAAAGGCCTTATGTCCTATTTCTCATTGGATAGGGGATGAGTACATCCATAGTGCGTGTAGTCCTCATGGGAGTCCAGTGCTTGCTGACTCTTAGCTCTGAAGAGGCCCAGCTCTTATTTTTACCCCCTTCTTTCAAACATTCTACTTTCTACGATGAAACAAGGCAGCAGAAAGCAAGAGCTAGATGGGGCTTTAAGGGATAGGCTACCTATTAAGGATAGGTAAGGTCAGAACAGCTCCAATATTCAGGGGTTACACTAAAAAAAGGAGATTTGTCTTAATATCTAATCTAGGTAATGCATACTGTATGAACCATGAAGTTGAAGAATGCAGGCAAAAAGAAAATCAAACCTCATGATAGGTTGAGAAAATTCTCTTGACCATCTACACAATCTAGTCAGACTTTCTACACGATAATTAAGATATTTATTATGCAGTTACTAGGTCTCTTCTCCCCCTTGTGCCTGGCAGACATGGCCAAAGGTAAAGTCTGGGATGAGTACCATTCATTGTTGTTAAAGAGAAATGAGAATTTTCAGGGACTTTTCTTTTCCTGCAGCTAAATACGTCTTGAAACAGCTTCTGAAAGTAGATCCTGCCCACAGAATAACAGCTAAAGAACTGCTTGATAACCGGTGGATAACAGTGAGTTAGAGTATTTTTTTTTGTTCTTACTCATTTATCAAAATCGAGTCTATAGCCTTATATACACTCTTTTATTAAATCAGACATATTGTTTTGTTTTCCAAAATTTTATTGAGAAATTAATTCAAACTAACAAGCAGCCCTGAAGTCAGGAGAACCCGAGTTCAAATCTGGCCTCAGACACTTAACACTTCCTAGCTGTGTGACCCTGGGCAAGTCACTTAACCCCAATTGCCTCAGCAAAAAAACCAAAAAAAAATATCCGAGCATTTTTAATATGCCAACTCTGATCTGGGTTTTATGCTAAGCATGGGGGCAAAATAAAGATCATAAAGACATAGTCTCTGTCCTCCTGGTGTTCACTGCTTAATAAGAGGCTACTTCATGTGCACAAATAACTGTAATACAAAATGATGAGACACGATAAATCCATGAGAGAAATTCAGTCAGCTCAGTCATCAAAATTTATCAAGCAGAATGATGGTTTGGGCACTTTACTAATCACTAGGGATAAATAAGCAAAAGGCTGCCTTCAAGAGGTTTCCATTAGGGAAGCAGGCAGATACATGTAGAGAGAGATACAAAGTAAATGAAGTGCTATTTTTCAGAGGAAACTTGATAGCAGTTGGGAGATATAGGAAAGTTTTCATGGAGTAGATGGCCTTTGAAGACTTAAAAAGAAAACAGAAACTAGGGATGCTGGGAGGAATGAGACAAAGTACATTCTGGGGATGGAGGCAACTGTTACAGAGGCATAGAGAGAAAAGATAGAGTGTTGTGTGTGAGGAACAGATGACCATAAGTGTAGCTGGATGACAGAGTTCATGAAGAGGAATAATGAATGTCTGATGAGTCTGGAAAGGTGAAGTGAGCTTTTTTATAGGTAGCACAGTGGATAGAGTGCTGGACCTGGAGCCAGTAAGACACATCTTCCTGAGTTTAAATCTGACCTCAGACACTTATTGTCTGTGTGACTTGGGGCAAGTCACCTAACCCTGTTTGCCTCAGTTGAGGCATCTGTAAAAGTGAGTTGGAGAGGAAAATGGCAAATCACTCCAGGATCTTTACGGCTTAGTAATTTAAAGCCATACAAAGACATGACCAATTTTTATTCCTCCATTAAGTTATTTCTTTTTCATTCAGGGAGAGGTGCTTATACTTCCAAACATGATAATGATGTTATCATATTAACACCTTAATGCTCATCATCTCTGATTGCATCCTATGGCAACTGGAATGAAGCACTGAAATCAAATCTTCCTCTTCCTCTTTCTCCTCATCTTCCTTCCCCTCCACCCTTTACATTGAAATTGCTACACAAATGTGGTTTTACTATTTTTTAAATTCTTCTACTATAAAATGTTTGTCTGATTATCTGAGCCATTGTTCTTGTCTCACCCTGCTTCTGACTTTCTCCTTTCATAATATATTTTCATTTAACATCCCATATTAAAGAATAATTTAATAACATTCAGATGGGGATGAATGTGTCCTCTTGGCAGACTGGGGACAACAGTGTTCCCAATGTACCATTTCAAACAAGCTAAAATAGACCTGGATTTCACTTACTCTCTCATGTTATTCTTGGGTGCAGAATGGAGAAATATGACTGAATGCTGAGAAAGAAACATGAACTCAGGACTGGTTGAATGACTAGACCCAGAGTTGTCATTAATTGTTGATAAAAACTTGGAGTGCCTCAAGGATCTGCTTTTATTCTGTATTCTCATTTTGTTTTGTTTTTTATTAAAAAAAAAATTTCCTATGACTGTGGCCTTATGTCACATGAGGATGATAATATTTAAATACTTAGACTCCTTGCCTCACAAATAGAGCTGATTAGATAGACCTGTGTCTTATAATTTTCTAACAAATATATTATGCAATATCATTTATTGTGACTATCTGAGTATTGATCTTGTTTGTCCATTCCATGAGGAAAAGGAGGGAATATTTTTTCCTAAACTGCATGAACTCCCCAGCACTGAGAACAGTGATTTGCACAAAAGGCTTAATGGGAACTAGTTTGACTAATACAGTTCCCTCCCCCAAAATAGAAACTCCCCACTGAACTTCACTGTCCCCATGTTTCCTCTAAGTAATCTAAATTAAAACTGATCCTCTGCAGTCTGACTCCAACCTATCTTTTATTTCATTTCATAACCTAGATTCATAGAATTTTCCTTCACTGGCTCTCTTCTAGACAAACTCAGCTCCTAGTGATTCCCCAAATATAATGCCCCCTCATATCTGCCTTTTAGAATTTTTGACTTCTTCCATGGATCATCCCCTTTCTTGATCTCCTAGCTGAAATTTCTCAAATTTTGTTTGAGAACATTGTCTAAATTTTCATTTCGCCTCTTTCATTCCCTCCATTAATCAGTCAGTAAACGTTTCTTTTCCTTTCTTTTTTTCTTTTTGCTGAGGCAATTGAGGTTAAGTGACTTGCCTACGGTCACACAGCTAGGATGTGTTAAGTATCTGAGATCAGATTTGAACTAAGGTCCTCTTGACTTCAGGGCTGGTGCTCCATCAACTGTGCTACCTAGCTGCCCCAGTCAGAAAATACTTAATAGACAATGGGCCAGGCACTATGCTAAGAGCTGAGGATACAAAGACACAAAGAAAGGCAAAAGATCATCCCTTCTCTAAAGGAAGTCACATTCTAATAGACTTTTAGTAAAGATGTCAGATATACAGCCAGGAGACTATATGCAACCCACAATACTCCCAACTGTAGACTGAACCAGATTAAAATGTAATTGGGAAAAATTTAACAAAATAAGTTAAAATGAAATAAAACAGATAATATTACATTTATGTAGTATACAGAGCTCCTTCTGAACACTCTCACAGTCCCCATTTCTATGTGAATTTGACACCACTGCTTTTCAGTATATTTATCTGCATATATGTTGTAGCTGTATCTCCTCCTCAAAAAACCCCCCACTCTTTCCCAGTTTCTTGATAGCAGGGACTATGTCATTTTATCTTTGTTATCCCATTGCCTAACACAGTACCCAGTGTAGGCACATCAAATGGGGAGTGCATAGAATAATTTAAAATGTTTCCAAAATGTTAGGTTTAATTTTTGCTTTGTACTGAGCTGTTTTGACACCAAATAATTGTCCAAATGAGGTAACAAGCAGTCATGACTATACTAAGCACACTTATAGTTGGACAAAATCCCAACTGTGAAGCTCCTTTTGAGCTGGTTTGCCTAGAGATTTCTCTGTTGTCAGCTGAAGACAATGCATGGCTTGGGCCCACAGGCTATGCGAGTGATTACTGATGAATCATTTAAACGAAATTACTAATTAATATAATCCAGTTGAGGGCTTGGATGATTTATCCAAGTTGCCTATCTTTGGATCCTTTATAACATTTTATCCCTTTATGGGCTCCTTTGAATTATCTGCTGCGGGAACAATGTGCCAGGAAGCGTGTGCTGAACAAGACTACCCTCAGGAGTTCAGTGTGTGAACTTTAGAAGAATATCGCCACTTTACAAACTTCTAAAAGACAAAACCCTTTGCTTAAATGTGTACAGCCCTGCGACATACACTTCAGAGTCTCTGTTTGAAATAGTCCAAAGCAAACATGGCAGGCCTCTCAGAGGCTCCCTGCTCCAAAGCCAACCTTCCCTGATGTAACAACTCACACAAAATGCAGCACCGTCTTTCAAAGAGTTCCATCAGATGAAAGATTTCCATCATTTGGTTGATGTTTTGTGCATTTTGTAATGTGTTATCTGGACTAAGGTGTCTGAAGAAAATAATACAAAGTGTGTGTGCATATAAATGAATATGACAGAATGTGGAAAAAGCTTCTGTACCTTTCTGAAGGTCAAATGCAGGAAGGACTTGCCCTTCAAATCTGGTGATCCTCACTGGCAGGACCACTCCATTTTCCCTAACTTAGTTCTTTCTCATTTATGATCAGTTTTTTTTAATCACTACCCCACCCTTAGTGCTCCAAGTCTCCTCAGTGATCTCTCTACTTCCATGTATCACCATCTCCGATTCCCTTTTCTATCCTGCACTCTGCCAGCAGATTCATCTTCCTAAAGCCTATTCCTTCCGGGACACCTAATTTCCAATAGGATCAAATCTAAACTCAAGGGCAGACATTTGTCAGTCTGTTCTCTGGCCCCTTCCTACTTTTATTGTTATATCTCTACTACCTCCTATACTCTAGGTAAATGCTATTTCCATAGCTCCCCCTAATCTTTCCTATCCTCTTCCTTTGCTCAGGCTGTTTCCTCTCCATCTCTCTTTTACAATCCTTTTATACCAGTTCAGATGCTTTTGACTCAAAGTATTCCCTGATCTTCCTTAGCAGATAATCTTTTCTTCCCTTAAATTCCTATGGTACCTGGTTCAGCTTCTTAGATGGCTCTTTCCACATGCTGCCATATTTTGTGATTGTTGTTCCTGTTCGACTATGAGCTCCTTGAGAGCAGAAGTCCTGTCATTCATCTCTATGTTCCTTGTGCTGCCAGATACAGTAGGGACTGTTCAATGAATCAGTGAATTATTCCACCCATGGAAAAAACCCAAATAGTTATTAAGAATTCTTTGTTTGTGGATCACTGAGCTTGGCAGTAGTTTAGATTAAACACTTTCCTGCACCTCAGAGTCTAGAATGAAGAGTCTAGTTGCAAGCAAAGTTAACATGCAATGCACAATAATGTATACCAGAGACTGGTTTAGAATGATAAAAAGTATGCTTATAATAGACTGCAGGAATCAAAGAAGGCTTCCTGGAGGAGAGAACATGAGTTGAATTTTGATGAATTGGTAGGAGTTTGAACAGCTAGGGGCAGATAGGTTGTGCAGAATATAGAGCACCGGGCTTAGTCAGGCCAGACCTCAGACACTTACCAGCTGTGTGACCCTGGACAAGTCACTTTACCCTATTTCCTCATCTATAAAGTGAGGTAGAGAAGGAATTGGCAAACCACTCCAGTATCCTTGTCAAGAAAAGTCCAAATGGGATCATGAAGACAGACCATTAACAACCACAGGACTTGTACAGATCAAAGAGGGAGGAAAAGATGTTCTAGGAATAGATAAACATTTAGGCATCAAAATAGAACAGCAAATAATACAATTTGGATATGTAGAGCTCTCAGATATAAGACCGAAAATGTCTGGTGGTGCAAAAGAGGGGAAGGCTTGAATGTCAGACAAAGGAATTTAAAGTTTACCTGATAGGCAAGAAGGGGACATAAAAAGAATTTTGGACAAAGGAGTGACATGACTAGAGATCACCCTCTGGGATCAGTAGCAAAGCCCTGGATTTGAATAACAGCTCTAATGCTTACCTATTCTGTGCCCAGAGACAGACCTCCCTTGCTCTCAGTTTCCTGTTTTGTAAAATAGGGAGACTAATACTTACACTACTTACCTCACAATATTGTTATGGGGAAAAGTACTTTGCAAACCTCAAAGCATTTATTCATCCCTCTATGCCCTACTGTGCAGGTTATTGTAATTGTTCCTCAAGTGATCTTGATCTCATTGCTATTATCACACTGAATGCATTCAATGTCTCCCTGACCTCCACTATCAACACAAGTGTTTCATGATTCAAGTTAGGGCTGTACATCTAAGCAAAAGTGGTGAGGGTCTAGGGGAAGCAGAAAATATTGGCAGAATCTTGATATCAACTCCTGAGTCATGGAGTTTACTTTGAAAAAATAAGAGTCCATAATGCCATCTTCTAGCAGTTTTCCAAATGTATTGTTAATGCTCTGATACTTAAATCAGAGCGCCAGCAGATTATAAGCTTGGGTGGGCCCTAAAAAGACTTGGAGGATAGACTTTGCCAGATCTCTGTGTCTCTGATTTGAGAATTAGTCTCAGAGAACCTCATCACCAAAGGGATGTTCATGATAAAGGTTGGGGGTGGCTATATGGCACAGTGGATAGAGCACCAGCCCTAGAGTCAGAGGACCTGAATTTAATCTGGCCTCAGACATACTTAATACTTCCTAGCTGTGTGACCCTCAGCAAATCACTTAACCCCAACTGTGTGAGACAGGTACTATTAGTCTCCCTATTTTACAAGTTAGCAAAAACAAAACAAAGCCACCCTAAAAAGCCCAAGACAAATGTTCAGAAAGACCTAGCATGTGGTTGCCCTGGTAGAAAAGGAACAACATTGAAGAATGACATATCTGTGAAATATCAAAATACAAGTAGTTGAAATCTTTCTTTAAATTGTTGCTGATCTCGGTCCTAGATTTGTGAATTTAGGAGTGTTGTTCAGTCATTTCAGTCATGTCCCACTCTCCGTGACCCCATTTGGGGTGTTAGTGGCAAAGTTACTGGAGAAGAGGCAAACAGGGTTAAGTGATTTGCTCAGGGTCACACAACTAGTATATAGCAGAGGCCAAATTTGAACTCATAAAGAATGGTCTTCCCGAAGAATCTTCTCTAGAAAGAACACTTTCTTTCATTTTGAGGGAGAAACTTTTAATGTCAATAATAGATTAGATGGCAGTGTAATATAGTGGAATGACCTATGGATTTATAGTCCATGGACCTGGGTGTAGATGCCAGTTTTTCCATTTAGTTTATATGGGATCTTCACCTCATAGGGTTTCATTTTCCTCATTTCTAGAAAAAGTGGTCAGAGCATGACCGATTTCTAAAATCACTTCCAGCTTCAAATCCCTTGATCTTATGTTATTTTTTAATGTAGTACTAAACATTCAAAACCTTAAATTTTCTATAAGAGTTGGGTTCTGGGAGGAGGAAACTCAGTATTTTGCTCATCATAAGGAAAAGTGATGAAATAAGCAACTCTGTCACCCAGGAGGACAGATATGAACTTGCTAGAACTGGGGCCTCTGTTTTCTGAACATTCTCAAAGCATCTAGTTCAACCCTTAGTTATCTCCCATTTACACATTCTGAGGAGATTGGTTCAATTTTCGGAATAGGGAATTCATGATGCTACAGGATGATTTTGGAAGTCCATTTGGGTTCAGGACTCAAAGTATCAATTCCAGATTGGCCTTTGAACCAAATTTACTTCCTGAAGATCCCCTAGAAATTGATCCTTAGCAGATTCAGAATAGGCAGCTCATATCCAGCAGACTCTTCTTGATCATAGATTGTTCCCTCAGGAACTAGAATGATCATATTCCTTTTGATAGGAAATCAGGATGGTGGGATCAAAATATTCAAACATGTGCTGGGGTTATGTTGTACTGTCTGCTTTTGTATTCAACTCTATTGTATATAATTTTTTGAATCCAGAAAGTAAGCCCTGGGTTCCACCAAGTTCTACCATTCCTTATATATTACTTTTAAGGATTTCTTTCTGTTTCTAGCTACTCACTTTTTGAATGTGTAACCAGTGATTAAGTAAAATATTACTTAAATACTTAAGACATACTTTAAAAATATTTTACCTTTGGAATCTGTCTTTCCATACAAAGAACTTTAAAAATTGATAAATTATGTGAATAATAATAGATGGCATTTTTATAAACATTTCATTTCATCCTCACAACCAGGGTAGATACTTGCCTTATTTTATAGATCAGGAAACTGAAGCAGACAGAGAGTAAGTGACTTGCCAGTTCCTTGAAGACCTAAGTTCAAATGTGGCTTCAGACACTTGCTACTAACTTTGTGACTCTAGGCAAGTCACATAACTCTATTTACCTCAGCTTCCTTATCTGTAAAATGAGCTAGAGAAAGAAATGGCAAAACCACTCCATTATCTTTGCCAAGAAATTCCAAATGGGGTCAGAAAGAGTCAGAGTGAACCTCAGTCATGACTGAAACAATTGAACAGCAACAACACATACACATATATAAATATGTATGCATCTGTGTAAATATATATACACACCCATATATATATATGGCAAATGTTAAAGATAAAAGATAAATTAGGCTGATTTTGTAAAAATAGAAAATAATTAGCAAAACTGTTAATTGAGATGTTAGCTAATTCTCTTATTTTTAAGACATAAGATAAATTAGGCTAATTTTGTAAAAGTAGAAAATAATTAGCAAAATTGTTTATGAGATGTTCGCTAAGTCTCCTTTATTTAATTCATAAGTATCTTACAGTAAACAAAAAATATACTTAGTTCCACAAATTACATGTGAAAATTACAAGTCTTACATTTTGAAGGAAAGACTCGGGCTTGAGCAATATTTTCATATATGAGTTATGACTATCGAGTATTGTAACTGATTAGCAATCAAACCAGAGGGCACATAAGTGAATACTATCTAATTCAAATTTATTACCTTGGGAGGCCTTAAGGATGACACCATTCTTTGAAACTTTGGGGAACCATTGCTTTCAGATCTAGAGCACATTCTTTGAGTGTTCTCTCCTTTGGTGAATCTTTGGCCTCTGAAGTTTGATTTTTTGAAACAAAAAAATGAGGTAAAAGCAATTATCATCTTGGTTCTGATTGATTATGCTCTTTCCATTACTTATGAAAAGAGTAACAGAAATTTCATTCAATAAAGGTGCTCACCAGAAAATGGAAAGCAGAATGTATATGGAGGTCAGGGTTTTTTACCTCTAAAACCAGGATTGGTTTTTTTTTTCCCTCTCCACCATTTTGTTTTTTATTACTTTGTTGTTTAAACTCTTTATGTTGTAGTTGCCCTCCAAACTTTAATTATTACAGCTTTAGCTTCATATGATTGTGAAGGCTGTGAGTTCTGAAAGTGCCTGTTTTGTTGTTGTTTTGACTGAAAATAGTATACATGCTATGAAATAAGATAAGATATGCTTCATTAAACATATTTTAAAGCACTAAATATTAACTATTAATATCAGGGCAATACACTGACTCCTGTGAGACCCACAAATGTTCTGGAGCTGATGAAGCAATGGAAAAACCAGCCAGGAAGTGATGAGGATGACCTGGAGGACCTAAAGGATGATCTGGCTACCAAAATACAGGTGTATTCAAGGTTCCCACAAGAGGAAAGTGTCAATGATGAGAATGTGGTTGAAGATACAGATGATAGGAGTGGCAAATCCCCTCTCCCAGTAAAGCAGGTAGGAGAAAAAGTTTCCCTCTCCTTCAGAGTATAGCAGAACCTCTAGGTCTGCAATGATTATTGATCTGTCTCTATTTGGAAAGACTTTTGTTTGCAGAAGAGTTTTACAATTCTAGATTACAGTACTGGAAAGTCCTCCCCGGAAGGGAATCATTCCATCTCCCCCCTGGGTAGGAATCCCCCTACAACTTCCTTGACAGATGTTCATCGTGGTTGAGTAAGGAGGAGTAGCCTGGGGTTGGCGTAGAGCTTTAGAATTCTTCATAAGTGAGGAAGGGGGGTTGATATCCAGATGGGAGGGGAATAGGAAAAAGGGAAATTAGGAGAAAGGTTGGGGGCAAAGAGAGATTGGAATATCCAAGGGAGGCAGCCTAGAACAAGGGGATAATTCTCTCTGAATTTAGCCCATTGGCTCTTCGGAGGACACAGCTGGCCACGAGTTCCATACTTTCAGCCTTTCCAGTCTGTAACTTGGTAGAATCTGTTTATGCTCCACTAATATAACTTTCAAGATCACAGGGTCACCTTCATGGCACAGTTAAGCATTGGAATAGGAGAAGAGGAACAGAGCATTACTGATAAATTAATCCAGGCTAACTGAGGTTCTTGCTGTGTCTTAAGATTGTCATTCTGAACATTTATCCTGATTGGCCTAGGTGAGATGAAAAAGAGTCAGAGGAAGCTGTGAGTGGACTGGGACTGCCAGAACCCTCCAACCTCTGATTACCAGGATCCTGTCACTTTTGATACAAGCTCAGCCAGGCATTTGGTCAGGTCTCAGGAATATATCGCTACTCCTCCAAACTGTTCTACTTCTTTGTGCCCTCGGACTTCAGGCAGCTGGCAAATCTCTGTTTTATTCCCCTTGGTCAGGGTTTGACAAAATTAGTCTTTGCTTCAGGACAGTGCCCAGGGATTCCCAGGAAACACACGTCACAAGTTAACACACACATAAACATAGAAGGAAAGTCACCAAGGAGCAACACAGCATCAATAGGACTTTGCTTCATAACTTTCTTATTGTGCTTCCTGTGAAGAAGCAGTGGAACAATGGGTGGATCTCGACATCACCTCACCAGAGCCTAAGTTCTCCCTGCTTTTATTCATTGCCTACCAGCATTCTCTGATGGCTAAAGAAGCCAGTGGCCTCTGGAGGGGTATTAGCAACAACTTGTGTCTTCACGCTTCACGGACCAACTGGTCCAACAGAGGGCTTAAGCAGAGAAGCAATGTCCGGACAGCAGAAAAGAGAAAGGGGCTTATCTGTGATGTACAGTGGTAGCAACTCATAACCTAGGTTAACGAACAGTGTCTGAGGCTGGTGTTAGACACTAGTTAGACAATAATGTTAGACAGTGGTGGTCAAGTATTTGTTATGTACATACTATGTGCCAGACCCTGTGTGAGATGAAGAAGAATCAAAGACAAAGATGGAATTGCTTCTTCTGCAGGGAGTTTGCTAGAATATACATAATAATTATATACAAAATATATTAAAAATGTACAAAATAAGTATGTGAAATGCATATATATGTGTGTGTATATATACATCAAACACAAAATACACCATGTACATAAATAAAAACAAGGTAAATTGGAGGATGAGTATTTAAGGAAACGAGCCATAAATTATGGCCTCATGTAGAAGATGCTGATTGAGCAGGAAGAAAGGAGGGTTTCTAAGAGGTGAAGGATATTCTAGGCATGGCAGATTTCCAGTGCAAATGTTGGGAAATGAGAGATGGGATAAGGACCAGGAAAAGGAATAAAATATTAAAAAGTTGAATAATTAAACAGATGGAGTTCTATTTTATTCTGGAAGCAATAGGGAACATTGTCATTTATTGAATACGAAAAGCAAGAGAACAATGAAATAGAAACCTAGAGAGTAGAGAGTATCCAGAAGTGATGATCAATAGTGTCAACTGCTGCAGAAAGTTGAAGGGAATGAGATCTTTGAAGTATTGATATAATTACGAACTATCTGCTCATTGTTTTGTTCAAACTCTTAAAAGAATGCTAGATGATGCCATTTAATTGAATCCCCCATCCTCTTTGAGTCATCTCCCTAGTGCTTATGTGGCTCTGGGAAAATCATATAGCTTCTCAGGACCCCAGCTACTCTCCCAATAGAAAATCAAATAATCAGCTAGCATTTGTTAAGCTTCTACTAAATATCAGGCCCTATGCCAAATGCTGGGTATACAAAGAAAGATTTAAAAAAGAGAGTTTCTGCCTTCACGAAGTCCCCAGTCTAATGGAGGAGGCAACATTGTGGAGAAAATAGTTCTGGAATGGAGAGAGATGCTCATCAAAAAGAACTCCCAACATTAATGAAATCATAGGTTTGATTTTAAAAAAAAAAAATCAACAACCCAATTTCACATCCTAGTTGTTCATATCCCAGACATTTATAGTTTTGTGAGTACTCAAAGCCTTTAACTAACTTCCTTGTGCTGTCATGACAGAATCCTTATGTGAGGGGGTATATTCTCTGCAGTCTTGAAAATCCCATGGTGGAGCAGTCTCGAGCTGAAAAACTAGCAAATTGTATATGTTATTCCAGGTTCAGCTTAGAATAGCCAATGAAATTTGGCAAACTTTTCTTTTAAAAGTACTAGCTTAATATAACAATGGTGTGGGGTTTGTGGGACCTCGAAGTAAAGACAAAACAACCTCTGCTTTTCAGAAGCTTAAATTCTCTTGGGGGAATGTGGATGTGGGAGGAAGACTACATGTTAATAGTTAAGTAAATTGAATATCATTTCAAAATGAAGAGGAACTTAACAACTGAGAGGCTCAAGAAAAGTAATCTTTGAGCTGAATCATGAAGAAGCACAGTGAAGAGGTGGGTGAGAGATGCAATC
Source organism: Sarcophilus harrisii (assembly GCF_902635505.1). NCBI lineage: Eukaryota > Metazoa > Chordata > Mammalia > Dasyuromorphia > Dasyuridae > Sarcophilus > Sarcophilus harrisii. The sequence continues at coordinate 200,803,629 of NC_045431.1, read as the reverse complement.
AAGTTCAGAGAATCAATCCGCTAGTGGGCCAATGTGGCTGGCATGTGAAAGACATGGAAAAAGTGAAAATCAAATTATGGAGTGCTTTCAGTGCTAGGCCAAGGAGTTTTCCTTTTATCCCAGAAGCAAAAGGCACTGAAAACTTTTGACCAGGAAAGTGATATGGTCAGACCAATATGTGATTTAGGAATCCTAATTAACAACAATCTGGAAGACTATAGTGATGGGAGAAACATTAGGAGCATCAAGGTTGTTAAGGAAGCCACTGTAGTAATCCAGCTTGATGGTGGTGGCGTGTGGAGTGAAAAAAAAGGAAGTGTGTGAATTACATTATGAAGGTAAAATGGATAACATTTTCAATATAAAAATTGGTGGAACATCATAAACGGGATACGCATGGCAGGCATCTGATGGCAGAATTGGGACTAAAGTTAAGGAGAGAGTAAGGTTAGAGAGACAGACTTGGGAAACATCTTTAAGGAAACAACTGAATCCATGGGAATTCACAAGAGGAAAAAGGAGGCCTATGACAGAGTTTTGCAGGAAAGCTTTATTTGATGGGAGGGAAATGGATGATGACCCTACAGAGAAAACAAAGAAGAAGTAGGAGAACAGGACAAGAACTAGATCAGAGCATTTTCACAGCAGCCATTGGAGGTGACAGAATCCATGAGGAAGGAGTGGTTGGCAAAGTCAAGAGCTGAAGAGAAATAAAGAGGACGAGTTGTAAAGTAAAGACCATTGGTAATTTTGAAGAAAAAGTATTTGTTGAGTGGTGAGATTGGAAGCAAAGTTGCAGAGGAATTCAGAAGTATATGGCAGGTAAGGAAATGAGTGTAAAATGAGTAAAATTTAGACTATGAAAGGGAGAAGAGATACAACATAATCATTTAAGAGGATCCAGGGGCAAGTGAAGATTTTCTAAGAATAGGAGAGACCTAGTCATGTTTATTAGGATCACAAAAGGAGATAATGGATAAGGAAATAGTAAAGATCAGGAAGGAAAAGAAATGATTTGCACTTCAAGTTCCTGAGATAAAAAGGAGGGAATGGTTTCAAGAACACTGGTAATAAAATGTGGAGAAGACTTTCATAAGAGGGAAGTGATGTTTTTGGTCATAGAAGTTCATGAAAGACTGTCTCCAAGAAGTTATGATTTGTATTGGTGATAGAAATATCCACACTAAAAACCACAGATCTTTTGAAATGTTGGAGAAATGCAACATAACACAACAAATGAGTTTTTTTTAAAATGTTTCCTCCTTCCTTTCCTTTTATTCTAGTCAGAAACAGCCTCAAAGTAGTGGCTTTCCAACTGTGTAGTTTAATAGTTGAGATTGGGGTTGTTTAGGCTCATAATTGTTACTTCTTTGGGACCAGGAACTGTGTTTCTAAGTCATTCTGAACTGTACAGAGTATTTATAAAAAGAGCAATAAAGAGTACTTCACCTTATAAGGCTGGAAAGGATAATGTTCTTAATGCATTATAGGAATCAATATGCATTTGTTGTAAATTACAGAAGTCAGGTTAATGTTAAGGAGTTACTTCTGTTCTTTCAAGTCCTCATTAACAGTACACAGTGGAGTTTGAACTGATGACCTTGTAGAGCAGCAAGAATTATTGATGGGACTGAGAAATTTAAAATTCTGAAGTGATAGGCCTGAAGTAGGACTGGCCATTTACTCTTGTGTCCACACGTGATTCATATAATAATTAATACACTTGACATTAAGATATTAAAAACATTTCTATTCAACTTATTCTCTGTATATTGAACTACTTTAGTCATAGAATGTTAGAGCTGGAGGCACTAAATAGATCATCTGGTTCTTTCTCCTTCGTTTTACAGAATAGCAAACAAGCCAATTAAGAAGGAGCAACTTGCACTAGAGAGAGACAAAGATAGATGGACAGACAGATGACAGACAGACAGACAGATAGATGGATGGATAGACAGACGGACAGATAGATAAGATACAATAGGACATGATAGATATCATGGTATTCATGTTTTACTAGAAATCTCACAGTTTTTTCATTTGGGATACCAGAAACTTAACAATCTGGTTTTTTTTTCCTTCTAATGAATATCTCAGCTTGTTTTAAGGAACCATTCTCTTTCAGAGCAGAAATGGCATTTCTTATGTATCCTGTATGGTAACTATCAGGCTGTGGACATTCAGTTAATGTTTCTCATTATTAGTAATCCTACGAATCCTCTGTGGTGAGCTCTTAATCAGCTGTACTGGATACTAATAAAATAAAGGCTTAAACTCCAGTAGTCATCAAATGAGGTACCTCGGAAAACGTTGCTGACTGCTCCAACATATCATTTAGCATTTGTTCCTTAGAGTAGATTGATAGGTGATAAAATTCTGTCATTATTCATTAAGCTGCAAAGACAACTGGAGAGAAATTATTGGCCTGCCAATTAAGTTGGTCCCTAACAATGAGAGGAGGAGAGAAAGGGTCGGCATAGGCAACTGCAATCATGTGAGGAATCGGAACTCTGTCTGGATTTCAGATTTCTTGCTTTGGCATTTCATAAATGAAAAGAATCCCTAGTTGTCACAGTAGTCATTGGACACAGTCTTGAATGAACTGATGTAATGCAAATATGAGATAAAATCCTTGGACAAGTTGTCTTATTAGAGGCATGCTTTGGGGAGAATATTGTCTGTCAGTGTAATTAACACTTTATGAAAAAGAAAAGATGATGCATCTGACCCTCAGAGACTTAAAAAAATAATTCTTGTATTGACTACAGTACTCTTTATATTTATGTGGTGTTCCTTTGAACGAAGATCTCTTCTTATAAGTTTAACTATGAAGAACCAAGCAAGATCTTCATAGTTTTCCATTATGTGTGGAAACTATTAACTATTTATATATATGCATATATATTTAATATTACTGTAAAATAATTTTCCGTTAGCTCAAAATTAAAGTCATTAAAAAGTCAAGTTTTTTTTAAATTTAATCAGTGAGATTTAAAACAGTAAATAAGAAAAATCTTATTTACAATTTTACCAAATCTACTCAGCTCAGTGGAGCAGTTAGGTGGCACAAGGAATAAAGTGTCAGATCTGAAATCTTGCCTCAAACACATTCTAGCTGCGTGATGCTGGGCAAGACCCTGCACTCTTTTGCCTAAGTTTCCTCACCTGTAAAATAGACTGGAGAAGGAAATGGCAAGCCACTCCAATATCTTTGCCAAGAAAACCTCAAATGGGGTCATGAAGATTCATGCATACTTTAACATATTTAACATGTATTGGTCTACCTGCCATCTGGGGAAAGGGGTGAAGGGAAGGAGGAGAAAAGTTGGAACAGAAGGTTTTGCAATTGTCAATGTTGAAAAATTACCCAGGCATATATCTTGTAAATAAAAAGCTATAATAAAAAAATAAATGAAATATAAAAAAGGAGTCATACAATACTGAAACGACTCAACAACAACAAGATATATGGACAGAATTACCTTAAAGCCATAAGATGTTGGAGTCAAAAAGAAATTTATAAATAATGGCTTCAAATTCCTCATTCTGCAGAGAAAGAGATGAGAGGAAGCGATTTAGCTCAGCGCCCACAATTTATGAGCAGGAAAGCTGGGAGGGATTCAGAACAAGTTTCTTGTCTCTTGGTGGAGTTTTCATTTAGCTTCCACTAGACAATGCTCCCTTGCATACCCCTATAGTTCTTTTAAAAAAAATTTCTGGACCCACAATTCAGCCTTTCTTAGAACATATTTTACACCATAACAATTTACTATCTCCTCCCTACCTAAAGACTCCCTCTGTTGTCACAAATCAAAACAATTAAGTCAAAGTAAGTTGGCATCTAGTGAAGATATATAACATGACTCCTTTCACCCATCACCCATCTGCCAAAGTAAGAGGGGCCCATCACACATGGTTAAGTGAACGTGCTCCTCTGTGGGTAGGGGTGTAAATCAGAATGCTTGGTGGGGCCTTTTTGTAGAAAAGCAAGCTATGTAACTTCCCTTTGCTTTCAAAGGCAATGTCAACACTGTTATCTTGGGGATAGCGAGAACTAGTCACGTGTGCACAGTAGTGTGGACACTACCCACGTGGTTATTGTGGTCTTGTCCCATCCGTTGGGCAGAGCCTTCTTAGCCTCAGAGGGTGATGGGAAGTCAGAGCGATTGGTCTGCGGAGGCAGGAGTATGACAGCAGCTGCTCCTAGCATCCTTTACAAGGCACTAGCTTCTCCATTCCTCCAAGGCTGCCTGTAGGCAACAGATAAAAGTGGGGAGAATCTGGGCTCTTGGGCTGCGGTTTAGGATGACCATTATTCTGTGCTGATTAAGCTGGGAATGTTAGAAGATTGAAGAACAAAAGGGGCAGCCGAGGCCTCTGTGTTGCAGAGTAATGAAATTCTGGATAATCTGGTTAGCATGATGGATTTTCCTGTGTCTCTTTGTTTGCCCTTTTGGCCAAAGTTTCATCCAGTGGGCTGTTCTGGCACATGCCCGAGGTCTTAAATAGAGAATACACTAAAGGGCATAGACCTTTGTGATGATCTGGTTGCAAGGTCCATTCTGCCCTGGCCAACAGCCTTAGAACTTTTCCATATTCTGTTGGTCATCCCTGGTCCTGGGAGCCTTCCTCAGAAGAGCCATCCCCATGCCCTTCTTCATTCCTTTATTCCTTGCATCCATTTGCCATTTAGTTTCCCAGCAGACCATTGCAAGACCACCAGTTTGGAGTGACATATCAGTCCCTCCTTAAAGCACATTGGTTTTCTGTTCTCCCTGAATGGTAGCATCTCTCCAACTACATGTATAAGAGCATCTTGGTTATCGTGCTTTAATCCGCTTTCCACCAAAACAAGATCCACATAGGCAGGATCCTGTCTTGTGGAGTTGGGTTGCAAGGAGTTTCATTCTTAGTCGGAGTTGTACAGCCCAATAGTTTTCCCTTCCTATTCTCTCTTTTGTGTACATTGATATAGTAAGGAAAATGAGCGTGTCTGAAGCTTGCTTTTAATAAAATTGGCCAGCTTGCTGTTTTAGAGAACTCATCATTTTGGATGGATTTTTTGCCCTTACGTGGGATGCATATGTCACAGGCATTAATGTCAGAGAGCTTAGTCCTACAAGCCCAGCTTCCTGAATAAAGACCATGGAATTAGTCCCCATATGCTAGGAATGAAAGAAACTGGCATCTCTGCCTAACTTGCAAGTTAGATTTCATTTCTATTAAATCCATGCAGAATTCAGATCTCTCAGGCTGGAGGTGGGACCTGGAAAAAGTTGGAGAACCAAGCTCCTCTGCTTCAGGAAGAAGCGATGGAGAAGTGTTCCTCTCATCTGCTCTTCTCTTGCCCTTCTGGAAACAGCAGGATTTTTCTGGGAGGTGAATGGCCAGTACCTAGCAAAACCACGGGGCAGAACTTGTAGTTGAATGTCCTGGCACTTTGGACTCCATATTGGTCTATAATTTTAATGTGACTCCAGAGATGGTTGCTATGGTGATAAACCACTTTACTTAAATAGCATGTATTTTTACTCAAAATTCAGAGAAATGGTAACAGTTTCTCGTAATCATGCCCTGGTATTAACTCTCAATGATATGCCTAGAGCTTACAGGTTTTGCATCCATTATCACCAGATGAGTTCATCAGGTTAAAGTTATGCCAGTGAATAACAAGATATGTATATTTAGCCCCAATTTTCTTAGAGCATATCTCCCCTTGCACACATGGAGTCCCCTTTGGAAATTAATCATCTGAGCTGGGGGAATTTGGCCCAGTGTACTTGAAGTCATTGAATTATAGAATCATAAGGTTGGAGGGAACTTTGAATGGTCACCCTATCCATCCTTTTGCCTCTAGCTAGAACTGTACCTAAACTTTTCTAGACAAATGAAAAGCTGTTAAACATAAAACATCAGCAGTGTCATAACCTGTCAGACCATGATCTATCCTGCTGGGATTTTGTCTGACAGTTCTAAAGACAGGGAACGGTGTTATTGGCTGGATGGAGGAGACTCATCTTAGCCCTTATTTTTTCATATGAAAATATTATTTTAAAGAAATAACTAATTACTACCTACATGAGCTCAAGCCAATGACTTAATGACTTGGTTGTTGGCTTTCTACTTGAAGAGGACCAAAATGACATCACTAGAGTAGAGTTTCAGGGTGTCCAGCTGTGGCGACCAGACCAATATGAGCACGGGATGCTCTGCCACAGGTCAGACACAAAGAGTCCATGGGAACATTTGGGGTAGCTTCTCTAATTTTGCCCATCTCATTTTTCTTTTGTCCAATTCAATTCTGCTTTAATTAATGAGTTAAACATCTCTCAGAGACTCAGTTTTCTGTCTAGAAAGTGGTAGAGTTGGACCCAACAATCTAAAAAGTCTAGAGCCCACAATATTTCACTCTTTCTCTCTCTCCCCCAATGTCTTTTTTTTTGTTAACATAGACAAGCGGGGAGGTTCCTCCCCTGGCTCCTATGTGGAAAGGTTGTTGTAGCCTCTCAGAGCCCCCCCTACCTCACCTTAAATTGGGATGATGAGGCTTTTGCTATATGCTTCTCAGGCTTGTGAAGGAGAGTACTTTGTAGACCTTAAGTCACTCTGAAGAATTAAGTTAATTATTGTGCTTTGGCTCCATAATCAATCCAGAATGTTTACTGAACACCAGATGTGGAAGCAGCATGACAATGAAATCTAGACTTCAGATGCTGACGGGTTTGTCTTTCTCACATGCAGAAACAATCACAGATCTCTTAGGATATGTAAGTTAGTTATATGTAAGCACTTAGATCTATGCAAGTCAATGTGATGTCAGAATGAACCTCAATGGTCATTTAGTCCTCTCTAACCCTGTTTTACAGATGAAGAACCTGAACCAGAATAAGGGGAGGTGATGTGCCCAAGCTGCACATGGGGTTTTAGACGTTTCTTCTCTTGCCCTCTTGGAAACAGCAGGATTTTTCTGGGAGGTGAATGGCCAGTACCTAGCAAAACCATGGGGCAGAACTTGTAGTTGAATGTCCTGGCACTTTGGACTCCATATTGGTCTATAATTTTAATGTGACTCCAGAGATGGTTGCTATGGTTGGAAATGTCATCTCCTGACCCCCAGAGCCATTATTTTTTTCCATTTCACCATTGTGCCCCAGCTTCCTACCTTGCTGCAGGGTATTAGTGTAGCCTGCCCCATGCCTGGAAAACACTCTCGCTTCATTCCTGCCTCCTGAAATACTTTTCTCTGAGACCCAATACAGGTGACATCTTCTCTATGAGGTCTTCCTTGATGCTTCTACCCCAGCCACAGTTAAAATGACTTCTTCCTCTTTAGTTGTTTATGTTGCTCTGAATCTGAATCCTTCTTTTGCTCCTCTTACATTCTATCTGGAATGATATTTATTGATGTTTATATGCTCTGTGAAAGCAGGAACTGTACTGTGTCCCCAGATCTTAGCCTCATGCTTTGCATATGGTAGACATCTAATAAATGCTTCTTGACTCAAATGGAGTTGGATAGTAAATTGTATAGTGGAGAGACACTTAGAATCAGGAAGACCTGGATTCATGTTCTGCTTTAGACACTTAGCAGTTGTGTGACCTTGAGAAAATCACAACCTTTCTGTGAATGCTTTTCTTCACCTATAAAACGAAGAGGTTTGATGTGATAGCTTCCATCAAATTCCATTTCAGCTCTAAATATAAATCTGTTATCTTTTGATCCTATGAAATCTCCTCTGTTCAGAACCTTTCAGTAGCCCCCACCTTGACTCCTCAGTCTGGCATTCATGGACTTCCACAACTAATTCTAGCTTTCTTTCTCTAGCCTTATCTCCCATATACTCTGCATATACTCTACCCTCCAACAATTGGACCCTTCACTGTTCCCCCAAAACAACCTATATGCCCTTATTGAGAAGTCTGTTTTCTACAACCAAAATATCTTCTCCCTCTCAGTGTGCTCTCCCCCAACTTGAAATATCAACATACTTTATTTAATATCCAGTTCAAATTCCATCCACTATGAAAGTTTCTTTGATCTCACTGGCTGAAAGTGATCTCTGTCATCTAATCTCATGCCATTTCATATTCCTGTTACACATGTAGACTCTGGAGATCCTTATCTCTTCCTCCATTTATAAGAACAGATTAGGTCTGCGGAAGGTCTGCAGAAGAAAGCCTTCAGGGTTTTGGAATAGCCTAGAAAGATTTAGGGGTATCTTTCTACTGTGAGCCCCACTCTTATGTATTTCCTTGTGATTATCAGTTGATATCAATTAGTCATCCAGATTTAATTAGCTTTTCAAAAGGAGTATTTACTGAATTCGTGTAATTGGTACAGGGGGTATAGACATTTCCCCCCCAAATGCCCATGTCATACCTTTCCATGGGCACATACAGAGTCTAGGGGAAACTAGACTTAAGCTTAGAGAGCATGTGTGGCAAAAGAGTAATTAATGGAATCTTCAAAATGTCCCTCCATGGGTGTGCTATATAACCTATCTGTTCTTGGTTCCAATTGCAGACACTGCTGTCAGCCATTCTGGGGATGCTGAGGAAAAAGTTCAAATCCTCTAAACACTTCAGTGTTCAAGCAATTTCTTTAGCCAAGGGTAGCAGGAGGGAAGATCTTTGTTCTTTCCTCCAGTTGGCTGCTTCTCAGAGGTTTAGCTGGTGTTTGATGCTATGTTTTATTTCCAAGGTTTTTCTGATGATCCCCAGCTTTTTGTTGGCCTTTGTAGTGGCAAAATCCCGGGCTTAAGTCTTCCCTGATTCTGTAATCCATTTTGGGTACAATTGTTAAAATTCTTGGTACAATTCTATAATCGTAACTTGGTTTATTTTTCTTTAATAGCTCATACTTTTTCATGTCGAAGCATGTCTGTCACATTTCTTCCAATATCTCATGAGAACTTCCTACTTTGTCTCTCTATTGGCTTGCATTTCGCCATTCTTAGGGCCTTAGAACATGCAAGAGGGAGGGAACAGGTGTTTGTGTGAAGTTGAAAAATTCCCCCCCTGGGAGATTACTGTCCACCGGTCATGCTGAGCCTTCACTGTTACACATGAAATGTGACTTCTTCAGTGCTTCCAGGGACTGGTGATTTCATCAGCCTGGATACGCCTTCTATATTCATTTCCTCTGAGCCTGTGCAATTTCTCTACATGTCTTCCCATAATTTAACATAGAAGAATATCCAATGAATTCTAGATTTTTTTTCTGGTTGTTCTGTAACATGTTATTCTTGTGGATACCAATGCAACCCATGGACTATCTACCCCTGTCCATCCCTTAACCTTATAGTAAGGCAGACCCATCTCCTTTTCTGGTCACACCAGTTCCTGATAATGTCTTCTAGGCTACATCTTAGATGCGAGTAATTATTGTCATCTTATATTTTCCATGAGGCTCTCCATTGCCACTTGGAGAGCAGTGCCTGCAATTTTTTATTCTGCTAGGATCTAGTACTCTGGGACTTATAGCCACATGGCATTGACAGAAGAATATTGGCATGAAAATGGGAGCTATTATGAGGAAGACCAATGACATTTGACTGAAATTGCTTCAGGCTTTCCCCAGTGCATTCTCACCCAAATGCCATCCATCCTGTGCAGTTCTGGGCTCAGGCAATGATCCGAGTTATAGGTACGGGTAAACTGTCCATTCGATTGCATGTTCTTCTTGGGTTTTTTTTCCCACTGAGGACCTGTGATTTCAATGAAGTAGGGAATCTCATCCACCAATATCCATTAGCAACTCTGTGACTTACAGTCTAAGAGAGTTATCTGAAGGTAGCACTGAGAGCTTTGATGAAGGACACATTTAGTATGTATCAGTAGGACTCTGAGCCAGGACCAAGGGTGGCTTTTGGTCCACTCTTTATCCCCATTGCTCTTGGGAGCTGGCACATCTAGGTTATCTTATCCCTTGGATCTCACTGATGAGACCTTGTTATTATCTTATCCCTTGGATCTCACTGAGGAGACTTTGTCATCTGGGGGCTTATTGAAATGAATATAGAATCATCCGCAAACAGAAAGGTTTGTGGAACTTCTTGGTGCTCAAGGAATTCCTCTTCTAGTTATACTTGGGGTAGGAGATCATCAATGATGCTGACAAACTCTTTTGGTGATAACCTAGGAACATATGTTCCTTTTGCCCTGTTTGATGTCTCATACAAATGAAAGGATTGAGCACTAGAAAACTTAGAGATCATATAGTCCAGTCCCCTCATTTTATTGATGGGGAAACTAAGGACCAGATAGACTAGATCCCAAACACAGATAGTAGCAAAGCTAGAATTCAAACCCACATATTTTGAATAAGATCCAGTGCTTTCCCATTATATCATGCTACTTTTCAAAATAAATATCTCTACTAAAGTTACAGAAGGTCAAATTTCCAGCATTAAAATGTGCGCATTTATTTTCTGACATTCTTAAAATGGTCTCTAGTTGAGCTTCTGTGATGCACATCAGGCGAATACCTACCTTTCCTAAGAATATAGATTTGGAGACTTCAATCTGAATTCTTTTATCATCTCCTTTATGAAGAAATGAGATAATCCTAGGCTAATCATTCATTTGGGGGAGAATTTCACAAGCCAGAAAGCACAGTGGAAAAAGAACAAAGGGAAACCTGGGTCCTAGATCATTCACAGCTTGGAAAATCAGACCTTAAATAATTTAGGATTGGTTGTATTCATATAGACAAGGATCCAAGTTGGTATCTTTATAGGAAAATTACTTTCAGAGGAAAAAATAATGCACTACCCTCAGAAAATAAAGCTATGACTTAGAAGGAACTAATACTGGCACTTATGTGACCTTGGTGCTTTATTAGGCTGTTCAAAGTCTCAGCTTCTTCATATGTAAAATAGGATATTAATGCTTGCATCATTTCCTTTCTAGGAATCTCATGAGGATCAAATGAAGGTATGGGAAAGTGCTTTATAATCATAGGTACACCCCCTTCATATGGAAGTGAGATTGGTGTTGAGGATGAGGATGGTTTTCTGATTCAATGTTTCAAGGTTTTAGGTTGGCAAGTGAAAATCTAAAGAGGATTAAAATAAAAGGGGTAATTCCAATCAGAGATGTTTTTAAGGAAAGGATTCAACGGTCCCTTGTGAGAACTCCCCCAGCCATCCCACGGTTTTCTAAACAACAGAATTAAAACCTAGCAAATATTGCCAACAGAAGCCACTCCTCATTTATAGCAAAGATGTCAAGATGAGAGAACCTGTAATAACATAATCAGTGAATTGATCACTTCTTCAAGTGAGAAACAGTTGTTCTGATTTATTTCTTCATAGTCGATTTTAAATTTGTTTTAGGATTAATTTTAAAATGGGATTTATGCTATTAATTCTTAAAACAAAAAAGGTACATGATCAAGTGTTTTCTAATTTGATGTGGAAATACTTCTGACCTCCCTCAAATGGATTTTTTCTTACAGCCAGCAGGGGGAAAAATACATTTTTAGAGCTATGATTTGAAGAGATAGGTTCATATGGTTCAATATAGACTGACTGATGAGGTCCCATCCACATCTGAAATTCCACAATTCTTTGATAACCTCAAATGGGTTTAAACAGTAGAAAAGAAGCACTTTCTAGTATTTTCTTGCCTAGTGAATACAGTTTCTTGTTTGTATTTTACAGGTCAGTAAGAAAAAAAATAATACAAATACATTAACAAATGGGACAGTGAAGAAGAAAAATGCAAACTTGAGGCCATCTAGTAATGTGAGTACATTTTTAAGTGAAATAAAAAGACTGCATTTTCATTTCTATTCTGATCATACTGTACATATTAAAAACATTTGTAATTCTATTCACAAGATAGCTTCAGACGAGAGAAAGAGGGGACCTCCTGCCTTTCAGTATGATTTGGATAAAGAATGGATTTTTATGAACTGATTATTTCTAAAAACATTCACCTCTTGATGAACACTACCAGAAAAGTGTATACCACGTGGCATTGCCCCAACCAGTGCTATTTTATCGTAATTACAATAATTGAAACATTATTATCTTAATTGGACGTTTTGGAGAGGTAGAGTGCTATGTAGCAGTGTGTTCTGTCTTGGAGCCAGGAAAACTGACTAGTGGGGTGACACTGGACAAGTCACAATTTTTCTAGGGATAACGACACTCGCCTTCCCTGACAAGTCTTATGAGAAGAGCCTTAAGATGCTCTTATTTTTATAACCAAAGCCCACTGTAATGTTTTTTGAGCAGTTACTTGAGAGAGGGTTCCCAGCTGCCTTCCTTTTTCTAACTGCCCCCTGTCAGTGTAGCTTTCCCCCCTAACATTTAATTAATAATATTAGGCATGCTATGTCTGCATTCTACAAAGCAACTAATCCTTAAATATACTGAAAGCAATTTATATGTGTACGTTCTCCTGCTGTTGCAAAAAGTAACTGAAGTCTTTAGAACCCTTTGGAAAATCTTAAAATCATACCCACCCCTTGAAAGGAAAGCAAATCAACAGTTTCTTTGGAGTGAAACTCTATAAGAGAGAGAATATTTTTATAGTTTTCAAATTCTTAGTTTGTAAGAAAGATTGTTTAAAAAGCAGTCAGCTCAAATATCAGATCATGCTACTAGAAAGTAAACTAGGGCCGGCATCTCTGGAAGGCAGCTGTTTGGTGGTAATGGTAAGGTTGCCCTGAATATCCCACTCTCCTTATCCCAGTTATCCAGATGAACCAGCCCTGTCTCCTGGCTACCTCTTCCTGTACTCTCCCTTCTGTTTGCTCTATTCCTGCTCCTCCCTACTTCTCACCTCACCCACCTTAGTTTCTACTCTTCCCTGCCCATCTCCTTTACTCTGTTCCACTGTTGATAAACCCCTCATCATCCTCGAGCTGTTCCCTGCTGTATTCCTTCTGCCACCTTGTGTTTCTAGAAGTGGGGGCTCTCTCCTGCGGGCTTCGAATCTGTGGCAGTCTCTCCATTGTTGACTGCTCACTCTCCCTGCTTTTGGCAAGGCCTGAGGAGAGAATTAGCATAGTCACATTCACCATGTCACTCCACAGTCACTGCCACATCCAAGTCTTTGCCCTGCCAACATCATTTAATAGCCTTTTCTCTTTTCAAGTTCATTTCATTCAATTGTTCCACCTTCCTCCCAATCTAAGTCTGTGTTGTAGATTATTTTGAATTCTTTTTCCATTTTTCCATGACCCTGGCACCTGGTTCATTTTTCCTTTCACCACCTTTTCTTATTATTAAGAATCATTATATATCCATTAGTGGATATCCCAATGACTCTTCTGACATCTTGTCTTCCTCAGGTCCTATTTATCTACTCTCAGCCTAGCTACTAGGGCGATTCCTCTTTTGTGAGTCATTTTCAGTTATGTCTAACTTGTCATGACCTCATTTTGGGTTTTCTTGGCAGAGATAATGGAATGGTTTGCCATTTCCTCCTCCAGTTTATTTTACAGATGAGAAAACTGAAGCAATCAGGTTTAAGTGACTTGCCCAGTGTCACATATTTAGTAAGTATCTTGAGGTCAGCTTTGAACTCACAAAAAGGAGTCTTCCTATATATTGTGTCAGCTAGCTGCTCTATTCTTTAGACTTCATGATTCCTTGAAACTCCAATATATCCCATGAGATCCTCCCTTCTTATCCAGAAAGGTATCTTTCCTGTTCTTCTTTATTTTTTCCATATTTACTTTTTCCCTTTTTAGTGATTTTTGTTCTTTGGTTTTTCCTTATCCCATAATATCAGTCCTGTTCTTACCTTACATAGTCTTGACTCTAAGGTCCACTATTTCAATAATGTCTTTTCCATTGTCCTTAGCTCATTCCTTGACCCCTCCCATTCAATCATCAGTACCTTGAAATCAAAGCCCAGATTCAGTGCATTTTTGTATCCTCTTTGCCTAGCATAGAATCTTGCAAATAACAGTATCTTAATAAATATATATAAAGTAGCATGCTCTATGCAAAGCATCCAGGAACAGAAGCATAATACAGGGTCCCTACCCTCATGAAACTTAATATATAGAGGAGAAGGAGGAGCTATTGGAGTATGAGACCCTTCACACAGATAAGTAGGGCTATTCAATAACTTTAGTATGGGATAAACCATGAAACCAACCCAATCCAGGGGACAAAATGTCAAAAGAGATAAGAGCAAGAAGAAAGCATTTCTGACTATGGACATCATGGAAACCTTTTCAAAAGAAGTAGCATTTTAATTTGGTCTTGAAAGATGAGTAGAGTTTCATAAAGCAGAGATGGCAGGGAAGATGAAGAGAACATACCAGTTAAAGCTATAGCTTGAGCAAAGACAGAGTGGGAAAAGTGTTGGACCTATACAAGGGACAGTGAGTAATCTAATTTGGTTTGAGTGTAGAGTTCATGGAAGAGTAGAATGAGACATAAGACAGGAAAGACAGGTAGAGCAAGATTGTGGCCTTTTGGACCAGATGAAGGACAAAAATATTGATGTCAGTACTTCTGAGTGAGGCTCATTTAAGGGAAAGATTGTAAGCTTTGTTTTGAACAAACTGAGCTTGAGGTGCTACTGAGATATTGAGGTGGAAATGGTAAGACTCTAGAGCTTGGGAGATAATTTAGTACTGAAGATATGGAATTGAGAATCATCTGAATAGAGCTAATATGAGATGTTGTGGGAATGAATTGCCAAAAGGGAAATCATATCAAGTCAAATCAAAGTCTTCATTCCCTTTTGTACCCTGCTCCTGCCTCTCTGGACTTCTTTCTCCACCATGCTGTAATAGCCCTTACCCTGAAAGCTGCCTTCACCACCATGCTCTAGTGGTCTTTTCACCCTAGATTTCCCTCTCAGGCCACTTCCTCTGATTTGTCATTTCTTTGTGGAACCTCCAAAATCCAGCCCTATCCCTATGTCTCTGGAGATCTTTCTTCACCATGTCCCATAGGGTGATCTTTGGACTATGTTTATCATAAGCAGCTTGATGGTGCCGTGGATACAATATTGAACCACAATCAGAAATGCCATATCTTAGACACTCATAAGTGTAACCTTGAGAAAGTTATTTAATTTCTCTCTATCTTAGTTTCCTCATCTATAAAATGGGGATAATAATAGCACCTACTTCAATGAGTTGTTGGCAAAAATTAAATAACACATGAAGCAAAATAAAAAGGTTAGTGGTTGTTAATGGGATATAGAAATTTTATGAAGAATCAGCTAGCAAAGGAGGCAGAAAAGGCAAAATCAGAGAAGTGAGAGAAAAGCCAGTTGAATATGGTATCCCAGAAGCTCGTCTTCCATGGTCTCTTCTTTCTTGGCTCAGATCAACTCATGGCCTTCTCTTTTCCTCCATCTCAAATGGCCATCTCAAATATTCCTAAAATTTCACCTCTTTGTAGGTGACTCTGAGATCTATATCTCTAGCTCTGACTTTTCTCCTGATTTCTTCACCTATAGTTCCAATTAATTGTATTCTTTTAATATTTACCCTAAAAATTTCATGAAATCAGTGTTTAGCTATATCTCATTTTGTTGATAAGTGTATTGCATATATAATATATTATATTCTAAATAACATATAATATAATATAGCATATAATCATATGTTATATTATAGCATATAATTTAACACACATTCATTAAGATTTTGTTGATCTCAAGGTATTATTTGGGGCAACAGACTTAAAAAGAAATCTAGGACATAGACTCTCCCCCCAATAGACCTAATTATATACATTAGGGAAGGAAATAATTGCAAACAAGTACAATACAAAAGAGAATAAATGCCACTATGGTGGCTGTCTTAAATGCTATAGAGTTATCAAAGAAGAAAGGGACTGAGAAGAGGCCTGAATGTTTAGTGATAAGACTTGGGTGACCTCTGCTGTATTACTCTATCAGTATCACATTCTCAGAGGACCTTGTTGTTAGCAGGATCTTGGTTGGTCACTGAAAATTTGTCACATGCAAAGTATCAACCTGGAATTGTTTTTTTTTTTTTTTTTTTTTTGATGGGGGCAATGGTAGCCGGGACTCATCTTCCCTAAGATGGTGATGAAGCAATGGAGATATCAATGTGGATAACTTTTCAAGGAATTTGGCAATGAAAAGATTAGAAACATGTGGCATTAGTAGGGTCAAGGAAAGGGTTTTTGTTTTTTAATGAATGTGAATTTACTGTGATACAATTTCCATTTAATTCCCTACTACTTATCCAGTTTCCTCAGAATAACAAGAAAAAAAAGAGTCCTCTTCCTAAATGCAGCTTGGTAACTAGAAGGAAATTGGTTTTACTTTTTCATACCAGGTTCATAATTTTTAAACATTAAAGGATAATTCAAGTCTTTAGGAGAGTGAGTAGATATGTGTAAATACTAGTATCAGTCTAGTGAATGGGGAGCAAATAGGAGACAGTCCAAATACATCCCCTTGATGCTCAGGGAACATATTTCTTGAGCATGAAGAAGAGGATCACTCTGAGAAGAGGTCAAAATGTACTTTTAAAGTCATTCCTCTAAATTACAGAATCTATATAGAAATGGCTCTAAATACCAATGACATCAGATAAGAGCTGTCAGGTCTAAGTGGACTTCATCAAATACGTGTTATTTTCTTTTCTCAGATGAGGATTTGAAACTGATCCTGTTTAGTTCCCATTGCATCAAATGGTTTACAATTCTGAGCTTCCATGGAGCTGTTAACAGGAGTTTTCATCAACATTTCATATTTATTTTATAGCTTGGTGCTGTAGAAACATTACTTGACAGAGAGTCAGGAGGCTTAAGTTCAAATTTCATCTCATCTCAGATACCTCCTAATTGTGTGACCTTGGAAAAATTGATTCCCTACTTGGAACCTCAGTTTGTTTACCTATAAAATGGAGATCAAAGAAGAAAAGGACAGAAAAGTGGTCTGGATTTAGTGATAAGAGGGTCCCTAGTGACCTTTGAGAAAGAAATGTCAGTAGAGTGAAATGATATAGCCCGAGTGCTGAATCCAGAGTGTTAGAGATGAACAGCAATTAACAGATCATATACCGCCTACGGTATCCTAGGCTTTTTTTGAAAAAAGCATTTTGCAAACCTTAAAGCATTCTAATATGTGAGTTATCATTGTTATTACATAACAATATTTTACATAGATATAGAAAATTGCTGACATTTATATGGCAGTCTAATAGAACATTATACTTACATTACTTCATTTTGCTTTTAAAAAGTCTATCTAGTATTCTAATTCTGAACTTTCAGAAGACTTTTGCAGTTGTTTTCTTGCTTATCAATATTTGAAGATTTAAAAAAAATTTTTTTTAATTCACTCTGCCCTTTTCTTTTGTGTCTAGGTCTCTACTAGTGGAAAAACGGCCAGTCCAAAGCGGAATATGGACAATTCCGAAAATGCGTTCCCTCAGGTTTCCCCATGCTCCAAAACAGTTACACCTTTATCAAAGATGGAGTTGGATAAGTCCTCCATGACCTCAAGCCCAGGATTGTCCAAAAAAAACTACTCCAAACCCCCTGCCACATCTAAAATCAAAAAGAAATCCTAAGGGATCCTTTAGCTCTGTGCAGCACAGGGCCAGGGCTGTGATTCCTTTTGGTGGAACAAGGGTATAAGGGACAAAATGGACAGGGCCACATTGAGCCTCTTAGCTCTCCTCCATCCTGTCAGGGCCGAATTCTCTGTCTGTTGAAGCATCAGCTTCAACCTGAAGCTCTTTCTCAAGCAGCGTGTACCCTGTTAACAAACACCCATTCACAGCAGTGTTGGCAGAGCAGAGTTGTCACTGACTAGAGGTATATGTAAGTATTTTTTTAGTCTAAGTCAGCAAGCCCCATTATGAGGGTTTCATGAGCCTTTCTGCTCTGTTTTACCTAAGATTCTTAAATTTAGCCACAAAAATTTATAGGGAAAAATATGAGAGGGCAGAATTGGTCCCTGGGGATACCGCTACTTATATGCACTTTGCCCTGGAGGACTTTGCTAGGAAAATGCTCATCACCTTGCTCTGGGCGTACAGCACAAAGGCTCCAGTCACCACGTGTATCATTGCTCTTTTAGGTCATCTTAGATTATAAACAACTCATTTTAAACTCGGAAAATGGGAGAAGTTGTTTTGTTTTGTTTTGTTTTTTTAACTACCTGCTGTTATCTTCCCAGTTGTATTGAGTAAATCAATAAAAAAACCAGATATTACCCATTCTAGTTAACTTTTACATACAAGAGGAAAGGACGAACATACTGAAATTGACTGAGCTCATGGACAGACTCTGAACTTGTTCTGCTGCTAAAAAGGGGATATCTATTTTTCTGTGTGCAGAATTTCTTTGTGGCTAGTCAGTATATTGAACTGAGAAACTATTTCCAGAAGGTTTTGTTTAATTTCCCTTAGACTTGTGTCACAAGCGTCTTCTAGCCAGCTGGCTGAGGGTTTGCCATCTGAGTCTGTACCAAACAATTAGATGCTTCTTCAGGCCTCTCACACAAATTAGAAACAGGCCACAAGGAAGAAGCAGTTACTTTTGTCCTCATCAAGAGTTGTAGCCTGGTTTCATTCCAAACCCTTCTTTTGAGATCATCTCAGTCTTCTAGCAGAAGTGAAACCTGGAAGTCAATATGCACTTAGCAGGCATTGTGTATTTACCTAATGGTCAGAGCTAATAAGGTATTAACCATCTGCAGGATGGGACCCCCTGGCCATCAATGGATCCACTGTCAAATCCTACTACCCAACTGTATGCTTCTGCCAGTAGTGTTGGGGTCAGCAGCTCTCCTCAATAATTGGCTCATCCAACTTCCCCTAATGGCCTTAACTTTCTTTTTCAAACTGGATTTAGTAGAGCTTCCTCCGAAAGCCTTCTGATCCCTGATTTGGACTACTGGGGGCCCACCACATTTCTATTAGCCTTTGTTCAGTGCTAAGTGAACCCATCTTTGAAGAGCCAGTTTCTATTCACCTGATTAGAAAGGTAGCCTCATTAGACCAGTGGAGATCGCCGTCACCTAATAATGCTCAAAGTAGTATAACCCACTAGTCTTTTATCTTCCACATAAAAGTTCCTGTAGGGTACCAACCCTGATGCACCAGAGTCTGGCTGGGGCTTTCTGTGAAAAAAAATAAGGCACAGCCCCTGCTTTGATTTTGCTTTTGGTTTTTAAGTTTGTCGATTCCTAAAACCTAAAAATGAAGGTTCTGTGCTCTCATTTTGCTCTTAATTTTTACAGCCATCTAGTTTTGAGTTATGCCCTTTTGAGGACAGAAAGTGCTGCTGTTAAATTGGGGACTAGTACTCTTTGGTCCTGAGAAATTAGTTATTCCACACAGTACTTTTGAATTGAGGTCCAGATGAAATCAGCTATTTGAGAAATAAAGCACTATTATACTATATAAATTTACATACGCTCTTCCCTGCCCTGGTTCTATTTAAGTTGTCTGTCAGTCACATATACTTAGCTAAAATCACACCAGGGGCGAACTCTTCTTTCTAAGAGTTACTTTTAAATATCTCTTGAGCATCTTGGCCCTATCTTCTTCTTGCCCTGCCATTAATATGCTCCCAGCTGTCAGGATTGTAAACAAACCGTTCCATTTCATGTTGACTTCTGATGACCATAAGCCAACTGCCGGATGCTTTAATTTTCTTGGCAGCACTTACATCCCATGATTCCTAGAGCAAGAGAAGCTTTGCAGTGTAACGGAGAGACATAATCGGTCAAGATGAAAAAGTAGGTACTGTTGTACCTACTGTGTAAATGCAGGTCCAAGAACAGCTTGGGTAAGAGATAAATAAAAGAATGAAGTCCAGGATAGTCAGAAAAAGAGAGAGTGAAAATAGCTCAATTCAGGAAAAGGACAAGTTAGGGAAGCAAATGAAATCAGGGAAGGGCTTAAACCTTAGCAGAAATGCAAGCAAAGAATAACTGATGAAGAACAAGATGTGCTATATACAGGGAAGGACTCAAATGGCCTCTCATTGCTTTGAAAGGATAGTCCATTCCCCATCAGTACCTGGAGAAGGGAGCTTTACACTGTTCCAGCCAGTTCCATGTATGGGTTTACTTTTGCCTGGACTCATGTAATAGAAGATATTTCCAGAGCAGATCTGACTGAAGTAAATTTTCGAAAGTGTGGCCAAACTCTCCATCCATTTTAAGTAAGAATATTTAAATGGAGTGTCTGAATGATGAGAGTACAGCAAAAGTAAATCTTTGCTTTTGAAATACTTTAATAATTCTCTTTGACTCCAATATGGAAGTTCCAGGTTAGGTGATTTCAAGGCATTTTTTTTTCTTTCTTTAACGTGCATTTCTTCAAGAGTCCAACCACTTTGGGGAATCCAGAGAAAATACTGTGTTCAGACATGCTTTCTCAGCATTAAATAAAGCTTTGGAATTGACCAAGGAAGTTTTATTCTCAAAAAAACTTCTCTTGAAGGAGAGTGATCTGTGTCTCTGAAAGAGAGAAATGATGCTTTCTTTTATACCTTTTCCATCACTTCTGACAGTACTTGGGAAACCCAAAGTAGAGAAAGGCACCCAGAAGAATACTTGCTATGTGTTTAAATATATCTGGCTTTTTAGAACTATTTTCCCCACCTTTGCTTCTAAGGTATAAGTAGAAGACTTATCCCTTAAGGACACTTAAGGACACTCAATAAGATATGTCACCAGAGAGCCAAATCCAGGCTCACACAATAAAAGCAAGAATGACAAAACAACAAAATTGGTGAGTGCCCAAACTTTGATGGCATGTATTCCAGGCCTTTTTTTACTCTGGTTTCTGAGTCAAGAAGACGCCCCATTCCCCCAAAAAACACAATGAATACCCTTTGGAGGCCCTTGCAGCAGATGGAGATGGCCAGGACATAGAAACTGCCCATTACTATCTCACCACCTTCAGACTTTCCAGACTAGGCCAATTTGGTGCTATGACTATTGCCCTGGGGTCATGTACAGCAAAAAAAAATATGAGTTCCCTGTGTTTCTCATGTAACCCAATTCATAAATTCTAAAGTCATCTAGCGAGGCAATTAGTTGATAATTCACTATTCAAGAGGGTTCCCTTGTAGTAAAATTTCCCTTTCAGCATCCTGAGTTCTTTTCAGTATTTTGGCTTAAATTTGATTTTGATTTCTGTTTAGGAAATAGCTTATCCCTTTAGTGCTGATTGGTGAAGCCAGTTTTCTTCACCTTTTTCCCTTTAAAGTAAGGCTATATGTGGTATTTGTCTTATAGTCATGTGGTTCCCTTCCTCAAGCTTTAGCCATAGTACAATAAATTTTTCCCTACCTCACTAGCAAAAAATCTGAAATTTTATTATCTAGAATTAAAAGATCAATAAGTAGAAGGCTGATGGTCTCCATCTCTGCAAAAAACAAAAACAAAAACAAAAAAAAAACCTGGTCTTTCCCCTTTTTATAATTGGTATCCAAAGATTTAGGTAATTCCTGTGGCTTCTATAGGCAGTTCCACAAGCCCTTGGTTCTCCCAAGGAATTCTCACTGATGCATGGGTTACTTCTGTCATTGCTCTCATAATCCTTATCCTTCCCCATAAAAAGAATGCACACTCTTTTGGCGTCCTCCTTCCTCTTACAGGGACAGAGGTTACAGAAGACCGGCTGCCTTCTATGAGAATCAAGTCTAGATTCAGGGCCCACAACCTCTCTTGAACATCTAGAATATCTAACTCTATGCAATGAATTCCACTCTTGAGCTGTTTGTATGTGGAACTTTATTGTATTTGGTCACAGAGACCTGTCCTGGGCTGACTAGCCAGCTAGCACTCCCCCAACCCTACAAACATCCAGGCGGAGTGACACTGCTTGGCTGAAACCAAGCTCCCTGGAAATCTAAGAACCTTTACTAGTGGAAGAGCATCTCTGAATTTTCTGAAGAAAGGTTCCCATCCAGCTCAGTTCCACTGGGCTTGGATACTTTTGCTCCCTCACAGTCTAGGCCTGTGACTGCTTGAGTTTGGGCCCAGATTTCTGAAAGGCTGAGCAATGGATCAAAGCCTGTGGAGGCCCTGCATCTACCTGGGAGAGCCCTACTCTCTGCACCAGGATTAAGTTCCTTGGAGCAAGCCCTGGGCCCTGGGGTTTACAAAAGGAGTCCATTTTAATTCCTGTCAAGTCACTGAGAAATTTAGATGAGAAAGTGCAAACGGGGGATATAATTCAGTTCTGTATTTAGTTTATTGCATTCTGTACTCTTTGAATGACAATATTTTATAATAAAGTATACTTGAAAATGTTTTAAAATACCATCCATGGCGCCATGACAGTCATTTGCAAGCATAAGGCTTCCAGCAACCTTGGGATGTGCTCCCAACCAAAGAGGGACCAGGGAGCTCGTTTCCTGGTCCGGCATTTCCATAGCTGGGGGCCTTCATGCGTGGGCTGCTCCAGGAGATTGATGCGAGCAGTAAGAAAAGTGTCGTAATTGCCTTTACAGGTCAGCTGGGGGTTGAAGAATCACTGTAACATTCCCATTTCCTATAATTCCTCATCAGAGGAACATGTGCAAGCTGTGCCGCCGGATAGATGGTCAGCTGCCGGAGCGTTTCCCTCCTCCTCCGCCTCCGTGGCTGGAGCCGCCGCCTCTCCCTCCTCGCTCCCGCTGTTGATCCCGCCGTAGGATAGTGTTAAGTGGAATGATGGTGTTTTCCTTATCAGGCGGACGGCATCCTGTTTCAGAGAGCGTAGATCATTGGGAGAGACGCAGAAACGGTACAAGATTGGGGAAAGCGTTCGGTGCCAGTGAGATAGCCAAGCCAAGTCTGATAGAGCAACCCCTCCCAATCAGATAACCGCCCGCTTTACTTTCGTCCCCAGAGAAGAAAAATGATTCATAATTTAGGATCCTGTCATCGGGTTTAAAACTCAGTTCTCACGTTGAAAGTTCATGAGTGAGGAGGAGTTGGAGAAGTGGAAAGCGGAACCCTCGTTTGGACCGGCACTTGTTCAAATAGATTTGTGGTCAACGTGATTTACTTTGTTGCGAGCTTGAAATGATTTCTTCAAGGCCCGGGCCTTGGCAATAAGGCCTGCTACCTAGATCCTTTGTGTCTCTCCCTTACCTGCTAATCCTGGATCTTGGTACCCAGACTTCTATCATACATCAACCCATGCCCAGGCTTGGATCTGAGTCGATTCAAAAATATAAATGGCCAGAAAACTCTCCCATTTGCTCGGAAGGAGAGAGAAGTTGTCCTGCTTCCTCCACTTATGCACCCCAAAGAATTCTGCTTCTAAGGTCATAAGAGAAAATTAATAAAGGGAAAAGTTAATGAAATCACCACATTCAAGGCCTGGTCCCTGGCTGTTAGTACGTTCTCTTTCTACACAACAAACTTTGCCATTATTAGAGGATTTCCTAACTAGTAAAACTTAGAGAAGTGGACACCATATTAAAATGGGGCAGTTGGATTACATGATCTCTAAAGTTCCAACTGCACATCAGATAAGCCTATGTGGATAATAAATCTCTTTTTTTTAATAAAGCTTTTTATTTTAAAAACATGTATAGTTTTCAACATTTACTCCTGCAAAAACTTGTTACAGATTTTTTTTCTCCTTCCTTTCTCCTCCCTCCCTTAGATGACAAGTAATCTAATATATATTAAACACGTGCAATTTCTCTACACATACTTCCATAATTATCATGCTGTACATGAAAAATCTGATCAAAAAGAGAAAGAAAAAATACAAGCAAACAAAGTGAAAATATGTTGTGATCCACACTCTCACAAAATAATGTTGTGACCCTCTGGGTGCAAATGACTCTCTCCATCACAAGGTTATTGGAACTGGCCTGAATTACCTCACTGTTCATCATGAAATTATCATTGTATAATCTTCTTGTTGCCATGTACAGTGTTCTCTTGGTTCTATTCACTTCACTTAGTACCAGTTCCTTTAAGTCTCTCCAGATCTCTCTGAAATCATCCTGCTGATCATTTCTTATAGAACAATAATGTTTCATAACATTCACACACCATAACTTTTTCATTCATTCAACTGATGGGCAGTCACTAAATTCTGAATAACAAATCTCACAGAAGGTGATGAAAATTGTTCTTAACTAAGGATACTTTTGTTGATCACCCAGTAAAGCAATCTAGGTTAAAGGAATTATAGTGATATTAACTGTTATCCAGTTAAAAGAGCCCCAAACTCATTGTGTGAAATTTGTCCTGCACCATAATCCATGTACTGTAGAGACCTCAATATGTCGATCATAGTAATGACCATTTTAAAGCAGATAAGTGGTGCAGTAGTGGATAAAGTCAGCAGGACCTGAGTTCAAAGCCAGCCTCAGACACTAAATACTGATTGTGGGACCCTGGGCAAGTCATTTAATCCCAATTGCCTTGCAAAAGATTAAAAACTATTTTGCCTAGAGATACCTTTAAAAAAAGATTGTGACTAAACTGAAAAAGTAGATTCCTTCTATACTTGGTGGCAAGTAATGTGCTGTGTATCTGTGTGTATTGTGGTATATATGTATGAGGAAAATGCTTTGTAAACAAAGTACCATAGAAGTTTTATCTACATATACATATATAAATATTCACATGAATACATAGACATATATAACACAAATAATGATTTTATAACTCTTTTAAGGTTTATGAAGCCCTTTACAATAACCCTGAGAGATATTATTGTCCCCATTTTATGGATGAGATCAATGAGGCTGAAAGGTTTCATGAAGGGTTTTTAGCACTATACTGCTTTAACAATCCCTTTGGGCTTTGGTTCAATTAAATGAATAATGACTGAAGGTCTGATTCATGCTCAACATTGTGTTTGACACCATAGGTGCTACAAAGGAAATAGTCCCTGTTTTCTGGAAGCTTAGCTGCTTGTTTCATGCACTCATAGGATCACAAAGGACATAAGTAGCTGCAAATAGCATCTTCCAAGTCATTGCACTCATAGATGCCAAATAATTGCATGATAATCTAGGACATTTGTGGCAAACCCCTTATGGAGATGTTGAAGGAATTTACAATTCATGTGATTTCTGAAGCACTTTCTACACTAAGATTCTCCTGTGTGATTAAGTGATGAGAGGAGTAATGCAGACTTAACAATTAATTCAACTACAGAGAAAAGAGAACACAGTGGACTATGATATTCAAGGAAGACTTTCTTGGGGAGATGCACTTAAAGTTAGGTTTTGAAGGATGGATAGAATTTTCCTTGGGGTTATTGGGAAAGATGGACAAACACGCTGTGTGGAAAGTTCAGAACAAGTATGGAAGAGGATATTGTAGCATGGTTTTCTGTATCTCTTAATACCCAAGAAGCCAATGAAATGATGGGGTCAGAAAAAAAAGGTCTGGTGAAGATTATAATGATGGAAATAATGGGAATGGGAATGGAAAGATTATACTCAAATACTGTTTGGAGAGAACATCTCTAGGAGCCTCATACCTGAATCATGAGTCTACAGCTGCTGCAACACAACTTCAAATTTTCCAATAAGCAATAAGTCAAAACAATATGACTCAGTATGGTTTTTCTAAATCCACCCAAATCAAAGCCAGCCACCATAGTTAACAAAGAACCAGAAATAGACTTAGATTCCCAGAATTCTACAATCTCTGAACTGGTGAGACCCCAGAGAACATTTAGTCCAAACTCCCACCCATTGGAAGAATACTTCATAGATCATCCAGTCTGAATGCTTCAAGTTTATATATATAAAACAGGGCAGTCCATTCCATTTTGCAAAACTCTGGGTTGTTAGGAAGATCTTTCTATTCTGACCTAAAAGATGCTTTTCTATAATTTTCTCTATTGATATTTATGCCATGTAGGACCAAACAAAATATAGGTAATCCTTGGAGTGATAGTCTTTAAACACACACACACTTGCACTCCAACTCCCAAATATTCTCCAGGTTAAATAAGTTGACCTATTCCTCCTATGGCATGAGCTCTAGTACCGGGCCCCACCTTGGTTGCCGATTTGTAGATTCCTACTATTCTTAAGTCTGGCACCCCCATTATGGAATACAGTGCTCTCGATGTAGTCTGATCAGAGGCTTATCGCTTCCTTTGCTCTGAACGGTAGACGTTTGTTAATGCAGCCCAAGATCACCTTCTTGTCAGCAAGTATTCTTGGTAGATCTAATTCGAGTTTAATAGGACAAGCTTTAATTAAAATGGGTCCCTGAAGCATATTTATTTTCATATCAGTGTTCCTGTAACACGGTATAGATGATCACAGCAGAACCTGCTTCCAATCGGAGTGGAATTGGGGGACTAACAAGAGCACACAGAGATATCTCCAAGCCTGCATTTATTAGCAGAGTCCTGAGATTACAGGGAAAGAAAGACTCATTTTCCTAACTATCAGGCTTGCTAATTATCTATTGAGATATATGGAGAGAGGAGAAGGCGCAAACTGAATTATAGGGGAGGTTGCCAGAGAATGCATTAGGGAGCTAGTTATCGCTGGTGTTTCAGGAAGAAAAATAGGAAATGAATTGGAAACATTGTACGGCACCGCAGAAAATTCAACAAAGAGAAAATGGGGCAAGCAAATGCTTGTTTGAGAGGGGACACGTGGGAACATGTATATGTGAGTACATGGGTGAATGAGTATATGCAAGCAGGCGTTATATGGGGATACTGTGTATGTATGTGGAAGCATTTGTGTAAAAGTATAGATATATGCTCTGGATGCATTGTATACATGACTAGGGGCAGGTAGGAACACACATGTACACTCCATTGTACATGTGAAAATACGTGTGAGTATATCGTGTTCATACATGAACCTGCCCACATAATACTAGCAGTTCCTGTAAGGGAAGAAGGCTGTTAGAATGATCGTTGTCTCTAAAGAAGGAGGATGCTTTTGGTGCACATTCATGGAGATAGGGAATAACTTTTGAATGGCACTATAATTGGAGCCAGAGCTCTGGAGGCTCTCTCATAGTCTCTTAAGTTTTTTCTCATCTCTATGCCTGGCATTAGTGAATCTTGACCCTGGCAAGTGCCTCCTACACGACAGAATGACAATGGATGGGGTAGGGAAATCACAGAAAAATCCATCTAATTAAAAACAAAAGGGTTTTTTTTTTATATATGTATATATCAATTTGGTTCCCTGGCAGTCTGGAAGAAAGATTACAGCATACTGTGTTTATAAATGGCATAGAACTGAGAGGTGGGGGAGGAGATAGATAGGAGCCCAATGCCCTTCCCAGGGAAAAAAAATCCCAGTGGATTGGGCTGAATAAGAAATGAGCCCTGGCTTGGGAGGGTAAAATGGCACAAAACAGCCTAGCTTCCAGTGTGAGAGTAATGGAGGCTAGTGGAAAAAGCACAGGAGATCTAGCTTCTGTAACCTTAGTTATCAGGTCTCTTTTCCAGACCTCAGTTCTCTCATTAAATCAGTTAAGACCTGCTGTTGAAGAACCTGAACTTGGTCTTCATTATACAGAGGAACAAAAGGCATCTTGACTGTGCCCTCAAGGAGCTGTTGGTTGTCCTTCCTTCTTGAAGATAACCATAGCATCAGGGAGGTAATTCCATGACATGAAAGTGAATTGGATTTGAGGGAGGGAGGGCTGTGCAAGGTCACCTGCCTCCTTTTCTCCTATCTGGGTCCAATAGTCACATACACTTCAGGATGACTGTGTATCATCCCTAGAGCTGCTCATCCAGCCTTTTCCTTGAAGGTCTCCAGTGACAGGGACTTCACTATCAAGAATGGGAATACCATTTTAAGTAGCTTTTTCTTATTTGCACATATTTTAACCTACATTAGATTGGTTGCTGTCTTGGGGAGGAAGGAAGGAAGAAAGGGAGAAAAATTTGGAACACAAAGTCTTACAGAAATGAATGGTGAAAACTATATATGTATTTGGAAAAATAAAATGCTATTGAAATTTTTTAAAGTTTTTTTTCTTATATCAATCCTAAACTTGCCCCTTTGCAACCTCTGCCCATTAATTCTAATTCTGCTCTTTGAGACCAATCAGAACAAGTATGATACCCCTTCTACGTGAGGGCTCTTGAAGACACGATGCTAGGGACAAAGGAGAGCAGAGTAACTGAAGGGGGATGGTATAAAGTAAGGCTAGACCTTGACTGCCAGGAACAAGAGCAGGCACTATATTCTGGAGACAATTGGCAGTAATTGAAGGTCTTTGATCAAGGGAGTGATGTCATTAGAACTTTGCATTAGGAAAATTATTTTGGTAATGTGTAAAGAGTGGATTAGGTAAGGGAGTTACAAAGACCAGTCAAAAGTCTGTCACAGTAATCAAAGTTAGAAGAAAATGCGGTCCAAATTAGGATGGTGGCAGTGGGAATGACTCACTGCGGGAGTGGGAGGATTGATAATGAAAAATGTTGTGGAGGTATAATGAATCTACTATGCCTCGGTAATTGGTTTGAAGTAGGGTTGAGGAAGAGGGAAGAGCCAAGGATTATTTTTCCCTATATTAGGGCGAATGTCTTTCCCAGCCATCCTGTGTTTCTCTGCAATCTCAGCCTTCGGATTCTGCTCTCTGCAGGGATGTGGCAAGAGCTCTGGGTTGTGCTGTTGCTAACACCATCCTTTTGGTGTCCCTTGTGCGATCAGCAGGGTGGTGGCACAAAGCAGCAGGGCCCTGCCTGAGGAATTAGACTCATAGGGAAAAGACAGGAATTCGTAGCAATTTTGCCATTTAGGCAAGAATGCGGGGTCCAGCTGGGCAGTGGGAGGAAATTCTCAGAGCTTTATTAACCCAGACAGAGACTGTACCATTCCAAGGCCAGCTTTTTCTTCTTTTTTTTCTTCAAGGCCTGCTTTTAAGTAGAAGGTGAAGACATTTCATAAAATCAAAGAATTCATGGGATGTACTGTAGGCTTAGCTTGGCATAGATATACGGTGATAGGACAAGATCAGTCATAGATAATCAGAAATAAAAGGACTTAAAACAAAGGATGTACAATGTCAGAGATGGAAGAACTCCAGCATGTAGAATATCAACATAGAGGACATAGAATCCCTGAGCCAAAAATGACCCTGGAACAGAGAATAGCAACCCAGATTCTAATACCATCATTTGCAGGAGAGGAACACAAAACCTAGAAAGGGCGAATCCCACCAAGGTCACACAGTAAGTCACGGCAGAGCTTGGACCTGGGCCCTAGTCTCCTAACTCCAATTTCAGTGCTCTTCCTACTTCAGCCATGGAGGCTAGTAGAAAAAAGCAGAAGAGATCTGATAGCTTGTATTTGGTATTTAAAATTATAAACATCTCAGTGAGATGATGATTACAGCCTGATTAGAAAATGTCAGCATTTGGGGGAAGTCAACCATGACTTCAATCAGATTTGTGGATGACATGTGGTAATGCAGAATGCCTCACCTACTAGTCAAAAGAATAAAATCTAAAAAGATCTTGCCAGGCTGGAATAATGAGCCAAATCTAATGAAATTTCAGAAAGATAAATGTAAAGTACTAATCTTCGGTTCAAAAAGTCAATGGCAGGGATACGAGTAAAAAGGCTTCCATAAGTTTCATATAAATTAATAGTGGGAATGTGGCAGCCAAATATATAATATAGTGTTCATGGTCAGACCATTTCTGCAGTATCTTCCCTTTGGGAGTTCCATGCTGTAGAAAGTACATTGACCAGTTGTAATAGATCTAAATGAGGATTACCAGCATGGTGAAGGGACTAGAAACTATACCATCTAAGGATGTGGTGAAGCAATTGGTGATACTTTGTTAGAGGAAAGACCATTGGCCAGGATGGAGGATGGTGGTACTTGATTGTTGTTTTCATGTATTTAAAGGGTTGTCACATAATAAAGGAATTATACTTAGCCTCAAAAGGAAAAATTAGGAGCCAAGGGTAGACACTTCAGGAATGTCAGATTTCAGGTTTATATAAAGAAAAATCTTCTAATAATTAAAGCTATCCAAAAGAAAATAAGTTACTGAGCTCTCTGATACTGATATTTCCAAATAAAGACTAGCAAGAGAAATTCCTGCTCTCTAAATATTGGACTAGATCATTTCCAAAGGCCCTCCAAATCTGAGATTCTACAGTTCTCTGATTCCCCGGATCGTTTTGTTGTCTTACAGCTGCCTTGGTGCTGAATCTTGTGAGTCCCTTTTCCTGCTGCTTGCCCATCATCACTGCCTCTCATTTTTGGCCAGAGTGCTAATGATGCCCCGTGCCCCTACCCTTCCATGTGGTGGTGGCAGGGACGTTAGCCACCTGCTCAGGGCAGGGTGAGCCAGGCTTCTTGAATGGTCTTTTACAAATCACTCTCGTTGTCTCATTGTACCTATAATTTCCCTTGGGGATTAGGAGATTAGAAATGAAGTACAAGCAGTAATTAGGCTGGAAAGCTTTTGCTATGTTATCATTATTATTATTATCATTGATTTTTTTAAATGTACCCATCACTCCATCTTTGGGAGCCCAGCTGCCGCTGCCACCACAGTATCCACAACATTTTAGCATCTGTTATCCAGTCATTATTTTCCATTCTAGATAGATGGGCATTGTCTGGAGCTTGTGATAGTCTTTGCTTTGTAGGTCACAGGGTTCTAGGATTCAGACTTTAGAAGGATTCAGGATAGTTTATTCCAACCACTCCTTTGACAGATGAGAAAACCAAGACCCACAGAGGGAAGAAGATTTATACAAGGTCACAAAGCAATAAACAGCAGTCTGTTAGCCCAAGTCCAAGACTCGTTTAGCAACTAAAGAAGAAACCTTGACAACATCCCCTAGAAATAGTCATCCAGCCTTTTCCCTGAGGATCTCCAGTGAGATGGGATTTTTTTTACAAACTTCAAAGACTTCCACTAATGTGGATACCTTGTTATCATTAAGAAGGGACCCTGTGCTCTCCAAATCATGAAGCACAAGCCTTTTCTTTGTCTCTGAAGCCAGGTTCTAGCCCTAACCTTCTGGAATCCAAAAACTTGGAAATTCATTCAGATCTTAGAGGTCGTTGCTGTGGTTTTATTCATGGATCAACCAAGCTGTGAAGAGAGAAAGGAAGGTGACTAGGAATGATAATTCATGTGTGGATGCTACTCCCATCACCCGATAACCCAAAACTCAAAGGGGATTTTCAGCCCTCAGAGGGAAATTCTAGGAAATCCCGGTTCACAATATAGCAGGAATTATGGAGGCCTGCACAAGTGCAGCTGCACTTGCAGAAACAACGTATGAGAAGATAAGGCATTTAAAACTAAAGTTACTTGATACTATCTCTCGTGGGCATTTTCTTTTTTCTATAATTCATCTCAGAAGTCCGGCCCCAAAAGCAATGTGCAACAGTGGAGGGAATAATGGATATTAACTGAACATCTGAATCCCACTTCTGACACTTAGCACCTATATGCCTTTGGGTATATCATCATCCTTCTCAGCCTTAGTTCCCTCATCTTAAAGTGAAGCTAATAATCTTTGTCCTTCCTACCAGGAAAGCCTTCAATGAGAAAAGTGTTTCATAGTCTTGGAAGTGCTATAGAAATATGAGTTACTGCTACTATAGTAGACAAAGTGACAGTTTATTCTTATGGCCTCCTTCTCCCCCATCCCCAAGTCCCAAAGGTCAGGTTTCCCCCTAAGCCAGAAAACTGTAATTTAGAAATAACAGAGTCATAGAATCATAGCTGGAAGGGACCTTCAAGGTTATCTAGTTTAATACCCTCAGTTTATAGATGCAAAAATAGGCTCAGAGAGATAGAATGCATTCAAGATCAGACAGGTAGTAAATGCCATCACCAGGATTTGAATCCAGGTTCTCTGATTTCCAAAACTAGCCAGCTTTCTTTCAACTGATTTTCTTGATTCTCAAGCCATTTTGAGATGAATTATAGAAAAAAGAAAATATACACAAAAGATAGCATCAATGAACTTTAGTTTTTATAAATGCCTTATTTTCTCATACTTTGTTTCTGAGAGACCAAGTGTAGCTGCACATGTGCGGGCTTTCATAATTCCTACTATATTATGAATCAGGAGAGAGGCAATATTGAGGTCCAGAGAGGGGATGTTGCATAATAGGACAGAAAGCCAAGATTTGAACTCAGTGCTCTTTCTAAGACACTGCAAATACCTCTATGGTTTATCTTTAACTATACTTCTACCTATAACCTTTTGTCTAAGTTGTCTAAATCATCAGAATTGGACACACTTGGGCATCTGGGTCAGCACAGCTGGCCACTAACTATACTGCTCCAAAGTCCACACTTGAAGTCCACCAAAGGGAAAGCTGAGCAGTCACAATGTATTGCAGATTTAGCCTGAGAGATTCTTGTTATTCACAAATAGAGCTCACTTGTGTCTCTAGTGATATTTTCATGTACAATTCTATCTCTTACTATTCCCTTCATGTATTTCTGTTCTAAGCAGTCTCTGTCCACCATTTTTGTTTTAGCCTTTCCTACCTTTACACCCTCCCAATCCTATATTTAAAGTTTGTTCTCCTCCATCTTCATCTGTAAATTTTCTCCTTCCTTCAAGACCCAACTCAAATGCCATCTTTTTCTTTTTTCTTTTTGACTAAAACTGTTTATTTCCAAAACATATGCCTAGATAATTTTCAACATTCACCTTTGCAAAACCTTGTGCTTTAATTTTTTTCTTTCCCTTCTCCCCATTCTCTCCCCTAGATGGCAAGTAATTCAATATGTTAAACATGTGCAATTCTTCTATACATATTTCCACAATTATTTTGCTGCACAAAAAAATTCAGATCAAAAAGGGAAAGAATGAGAAAGAAAACAAAAAATAAGCAAACAACAAAAAGATGAAAATACTATATTGTGATCCATACTCAGTTCCCACACTCCTCTCTCTGGATGCATATGGCTCTCTTCATCATAAGAGCATTGGAACTGGCCTAGATCATCTCATTGTTGAAAAGAGCCCCGTCCATCAAAATTGATCATCGTATAATCTCGTTGTTGCCTTGTACAATGTTTTCCTGATTTTACTCACTTCACTCAGCATCAGTTCGTGTAAGTCTCTCCAGGCCTCCCTGAAATCATCCTGTTGGTCATTTCTTACAGAACAATAATATTCCATAACATTCATATACCATAATTTATTCAGCCATTCTCCAATTGATGGCCATCCACTCAGTTTCCAGTTTCTAGCTACTACAAAAAGGATTGCCACAAACATTTTGCACACATAGATCCTTTTCCCTGTTTTAAGATTTCTTTGGGATATAAGTGGAGACACTGCTGGATCAAAGAGTATGCACAGTTTGATAGCTCTTTGAGCATAGTTCCAAATTGCTCTTCAGAGTGGTTGGATTAGTTCACAACTCCACCAACAATGTATGAATGTCCCAGTTTTCCCACATTTTCTCCAACATTCATCATTATCTTTTCCTGTCATTTTAGCCAATCTGAGAGGTGTGTAGTGATACCTCAGAGTTGTCTTATTTTGCAGTTTTCTGATCAATAATGATTTAAATCATTTTTTCATATGACTATAAATGGTTTTAATTTCTTCACCTGAAAGTTGTCTGTTCATATCCTTTGACTCTCTAAATTTGAGTCAATTCTTTATATATTTTAGAAATAAGGCCTTTATCGGAACTTTGGATTTAAACTTTTCCCTCCAGTTTATTGCTTCCCTTCTAATCTTACTGCATTGGTTTTGTTTGTACAAAAGTTTTTAAAACTTAATAGAATCAAAATTATCTATTTTGCATTCCATAGCGTTCTCTAGTTCCTCTTTGAAACACCATTTTTCCATAAAGATTTCCTTAATGTTCCTTCCCCCATCCCTTATCCAAGACAAAAGATAATCCTTCTCTTCTCAAACTTCTCATAGTGTTTTTCTTCATTCACCTTTGCTCCTCCCACATTTAACCTCATACTTTTATTTGTTCATATGTCCTGTACCCACCTCATTATACTATAACTTCTTTGGGAAGTGAGAACTGCACCATTTTTAATCTTTGTATCCCAAAGAGTATTGAACACAATGTCCTTTTTATAGTAAAGAATGTTTGTTGGATTGAATCACCAAGTTAAATGTTTCCCTTCTGATTATTAGACTTTATTCTATCTCTGGACACTGATGCTGGTCCACCTAGTAGTCTCTGTACCTCAATTTTTCCATTTTGGCGTGAGTCTTAAGAAAGTGTCTTGGCTCATTTACCTGAAACTCAGAAACTTGGATTTGGTTCCAAAACAAAGGTTCTCACCTTCCCTTCCCACTCTGGATTCATGGTATTCACATTGTCCATTATATAGTAACTGACTTCTCAATGGGATGGTCTGTAACCTTGCCTTAAACAAGGCAAAATCTTGACCTTTCTTTCTCGGCTAGTCTGGCTCTAGGTATGACCCTTCCAATCTACTTTAGCTCAGCCTGTCAACTTCATGAGACAAGCATAACTCTACCTGGGAAATTTCTAGAGACTTTCTAATATCCTTACATCTCATCATATCAGTGAATGGAGGTAACTAATGTTTACAAGAAAGAGCGCTGTATTAAGTGCCAGAAGATAAGGCTATCTCTGCTACTTGTTGTGTGACTATAGGCAATTTCATTCTTTGAAGCTCAGTTTTCTTAACTGTAAAATGGGAATAAGGATACTAGTCTATTTATATTACAGGTATGGATCAAATTAGGTAATATATGTCAAGTGCTTTGTAAACCTTGAATGCCAAAGAAATGTCAGTTCAGCTAAGCTAATTGTCATGGACAAGTTCATTAAGCACCAAATTCATCAGTATTTTCACTAGAGGGAAAATTTTCAGTGCAATTAAGAATGAAAAAGTAATTGATTTCCACAAATGCAATATTAATGCCCAATAATGGACTATCCCAACCACCCAGAAAGGATACATTCCTGATGACAAAAAAGTCTCTGTCACTCTTATTTCTTATTATTTCTTAAATAAAAAGTGGCAATGTGATTATTATTAGAGTGTATTGAGCCCGCTAAACTCCCAAGACTCACACAGTCACCAGCTTCCTCTAGCATTATGTGGGCAGGAATCTGACACAATCAACACTATCTATGGCTGTCTGGAACTGCTGGGGATGGGCACAAATCCCTTATGACCTAGAGAACCTGGGTAAAGATTTCAGCTCAAACACCTTCTAGCTGTATGACATTGGACAAGTCATATAACTTTCTCATCTGTAAAAATGGTATTAATCGTACTGATACTACCTGCCTCACATGCTTATTGTAAGGAACGTGCTTTAAAGCATTTTGTAAATGTGAGTTATTATTATCACAAAACATAGAAAACAAAATCCTAACCCTCACTTCAATTCCTACTCTAAAGGCTATAGAAAGAATCTCTTTTTTTCTGACATCCTTTCCTCCAAACAACTTCCCATGTTTCCATCTTTTGTGGAGGAGCCATAGTCAGTTAACTGATTATGAAATTGAGATACCAATATTTACCTAAAAGTTTCTCCTGGGACCCAAGACTGATAACTGGAATTCTTTTCTCTTACCATTTAGCTCCAGCCTGTCTTGGGAATGCTGATAGGACCTTAGAGTTAGAAAAACCCCCAAAGGGCATTCAATCTTGTCCCATTCAATCCAAGAACTCCCTCTATACTATTTGCCCAAAGCACTCATCAAATCTCTGCTGGAGATCTTCAGCAGGGAACTCATCAAACTACCGATTTCATTCTTAGTCTGCTTGATCATTAGGAATTTTTTTCTTCTAGTTAGCTAAAAATCTGCCTTCTGTATACCTAAATTAAACTAGTTAAACTGTTGACAAATCAGAGGGGGAATTAAAGAAGGAGGGGTACAGGGAAGAGAGTGTGTGAGAAGAGGATTAAATTAAAATAGATTAAGCAAAACTAGGTCTATTCAGAGCAGCAGAATTGCTTCATCTTCCATAGTGGTCAGCTATGATCCATTCTCCAGCAACCATGACAAAAGGACCCACAGTTGGCACTAATCTCGACTCCACTTAAAGACCCACAGTTGGCACTAATCTCAACTCCACTTATTCCTATATGGAAGTCTTCCCTCACAGAAAAGTGGAGATCATTGCTAATGACCAAGGTCACAGGACCATCTCAAGCTACATCACCTCCATCAACAAAGAACATTTGATCAGTGATACTGCAGAGAATCAAGTTGCGATGAGCTCCCCCAATACAGTTTTTTATACCAACATCTGATTGGTCTCAGATCTGGGAAGTAATACAATCAAACATGAAGCATTGATCTTTTATGATGGTGAATGATGCAGGCAGACTTAAGGTCCAAATGGAGTACAAAGTTTCTATCCAGGTGAAGTATCTTCTAAGATCTTGACCAGAATGAAAAAAATGGCTGAAGTTTGAATGGTCACAATGCCAGCCTATTTCAATGATTCTCAGTGTCAAGCCACCAAAGCTGCTAGAACTAGCACTGGTTTCAATGTGCTCTGAATCAGCAATGAGCTGCTATTGCTTATGAATTGGTCAGAAGATTAGTGCTGAGAGAAATGTGGTGGAGATGAAGGCGGTACTTTTGATGTCTCCATTCTTACCATTGAAGATGGTATTTTTGAGATCAAGTCCCCAGCTATGGACACCCACTTGGATGGAGAAGCCTTTGACAACTGCATGGTCAACCATCTTATTGCTGATCTCAAGTGAAAGCACAAGAAGACATCAGTGAGAGCAAGAGAAATGTTCACCATCTGCACAAGGCTTGTGAATGATTAAGTAAAGCTGATCATAGTGATAATAAAGGGCTACTAAATAAGATGAAGAGAAATTTAAAAATCCTAAAACAATAATAGAGGCACAAATGGAGAAAAATATAAACCTGACTCTCAAAACTTTAAATGAAAATTGCTTAAACAATCCAATAAAATGGAAGAGTGACATATTGAATAAGAGAATGAAATTACATGAAACACATTTAAAAAGCAAAGGTAGATCTCAGACTCCTCAGAGTACAGAAGCAGAGTCCAGTCCCTTGTTATGGGCAAGATGAATTTGTCAGTGTAGCTAGGATGTTATGTATTTGGGTGGATTTTATGCTGTATTGAATCATTTTGACTTCACACTCCATTAAAGACCCCCGATCTTTTCCACACAAATAATTGTCTTTCTGAGAGGTATCATGGTATCACAGATTGGATCATGAAGACCTGGGTTAAAGTCTCACCTCTGACTTCTGTAATCATAGGCCA
Organism: Sarcophilus harrisii; assembly: GCF_902635505.1. Classification (NCBI taxonomy): domain Eukaryota; kingdom Metazoa; phylum Chordata; class Mammalia; order Dasyuromorphia; family Dasyuridae; genus Sarcophilus; species Sarcophilus harrisii. Next base: position 200,766,482 of record NC_045431.1, on the reverse strand, counting down.
GTTACTTAATCCTATTTGCCTCAGTTTCCTCAACTATAAAATGAGCTGAGAAAGGTAATGGCAAACCACTCTGTATCTTCACCAAGAAAACCCTAAATGGGATCACAAAGAGCTGGACATAATTGAAATGTCTAGACAACAACAAATTTTGCATGTAAGTGCAGGATTTAACATTTATCCCTATGAAATGTCATCTTGTCCCTTTGCTCTGAAGGATCTAGACATGGATCTCAGAAGATAAATTTACTTTGAGTCATTCTCCTTCTCCATCAGGACAATTTCATTTGCTTCTGCACCATTTGTTGCTGGGGAGGAATATATTCAAGACATTTTTTAAAAAGTAATAGCATGGTATAATGGAAAGAATATTGAAATGGAGATGAGAAGATCTGGCTTCTAGACCTTGTTTTGTTTTGTTTTTAATTTTCAATAGTATTTTATTTTTCCAAATGCATGTAAAGATAGTTTTCAACACTTATTTTTGCAAGTCTTTGTATTCCATATTTTTCTCCCTCCCTTCCTTACCTCCCTCTCCCCAAGACAGCAAGTAATCTTATATAGCTTAAATATGTACAATTCTTTGAAACATATTTCCGTATTTGTCTTGTTGTGCAAGAAAAATCAGACTAAAAGGGGAAAAAAATCATGAGAAAGGAAAAATCAAACAAAAAAGGTGAAAATATACATTTAGTCTCCATATCCCTCTCTCTGGATGCCAATGACATTTTCCATTCCAAGTCTATTGAATTGATAGGCCTTGTTTTTTTCCTTTGGATCACTTGTATGGTCTTACATTAGTCATCTTCTGTCTCTGGACTTTGATCTCCTTATCTGTCAAATGAGGGATTTGAAGAAATGACTGTTTTCTAGCCTATATTCCACCAAATCTAGATATTCCATTAAATGTATTCTGTTAGCAATTTTGTGAGGAAATGTTGGCACTCATGATATTTTCCACCCTCGAATATTAAATCCTCCTAAGAAACGGTAAGAGCAGTATCAGCTCATAACAGAAAGAAATAATGGAATACAACAATATTTCATAGAAAGTCTGACAAAAGACTCAACTAAGCAAAGGCATCAATACCTTTAAGAATGAAAACAGAAGAACAACAAACAGATATAAAAGGAAAATGATCTGCAAAGATTTTATAATAAGCTTTCTTCACCATTAAGTACAAAAGAAATATCACTTCATAGTCTATTATGTGCTTGTAGACAAAGTAGAAATTGCACTGAAAATAACAGGTGAGGAAAGCAGTTGGACTACACTGAGTGTAAACAAGAGGGCTGTGCTGAAGACAGCAAAATTAGGTGGTCAAGACAGTGATTCTTAGGGTATCTGAAAGAGATGAAGATAGCAAAACATGGTAAAAATTTTGGTGACTAAGAAAACAACAAATCGCCTACATGCTTACTTTCCTACCCAAATAACAATTTAATGGGAATTACATCCACATCAAAGGCATTCTTGATGAGGGTTGTTAGAAGGGAACTGGAAGTATTTTTCAAGTTATATTTCACAGCCAGCCATATCTTTACCATCACACAATGGACTGAAAGATGTAAAAGATAGAAAATCTCACCATGGTGATTGTTTATTAACTATAAAAATGTAACTTGGTAGATCAAAGCTTCTTCTGCAACAAGTTGTCATGTGTGTATGGACATTACATTACATGAGATTGCTTGAGAAATATAACAGCGTAGAGAATCTTATTCATTGATTCAGTGATCATTATAAGGCAAGTTACAAAATAAAAATTTGTTGGAATCCATAAGTCCAAAAAGAAATGGAATCCATAAATCCAGATACTTGGGGGAACAATGGGATACAGATCAAAGAATACTAGATTCTCCAGCTGGTAGAACTCCTCCTTCTCAAAATATCTTGAGGCTGTACTTCTATATAAAGTATAGTCACCAAGTGGTGCACTATCATGCAAGAAATCTAATGTGGAGTCCAAGTTGAAAAGGGATCTCCCTATCAGGGGTGAGGTCCTT